>NC_134354.1:607064275-607384275 GCF_048569485.1 Anomaloglossus baeobatrachus
GATACTGTCTGCTGAGCTGTGTATCTAATCCTATCCTGTGTGATACTGTCTGCTGAGCTGTGTATCTAATCCTATCCTGTGTGATACTGTCTGCTGAGCCGTGTATCTAATCCTATCCTGTTGGATCCTGTCTGCTGAGCTGTGTATCTAATCCTATCCTGTGGGCTACTGTCTGCTGAGCTGTGTATCTAATCCTCTCCTGTGTGATACTGTCTGCTGAGCTGTGTATCTAATCCTATCCTGTGGGATACTGTCTGCTGAGCCGTGTATCTAATCCTCTCCTGTGTGATACTGTCTGCTGAGCTGTGTATCTAATCCTATCCTGTGGGATACTGTCTGCTGAGCTGTGTATCTAATCCTATCCTGTGTGATACTGTCTGCTGAGCTGTGTATCTAATCCTATCCTGTGGGATCCTGTCTGCTGAGCTGTGTATCTAATTCTATCCTGTGGGATACTGTCTGCTGAGCTGTGTATCTAATCCTATCCTGTGTGATACTGTCTGCTGAGCTGTGTATCTAATCCTATCCTGTGTGATACTGTCTGCTGAGCTGTGTATCTAATCCTCTCCTGTGTGATACTGTCTCCTGAGCTGTGTATCTAATCCTATCCTGTGGGATCCTGTCTGCTGAGCTGTGTATCTAATCCTCTCCTGTGTGATACTGTCTGCTGAGCTGTGTATCTAATCCTATCCTGTGTGATACTGTCTGCTGAGCTGTGTATCTAATCCTATCCTGTGTGATACTGTCTCCTGAGCTGTGTATCTAATCCTATCCTGTGTGATACTGTCTGCTGAGCTGTGTATCTAATCCTATCCTGTGTGATACTGTCTGCTGAGCTGTGTATCTAATCCTATCCTGTGTAATACTGTCTGCAGAGCCGTGTATCTAATCCTATCCTGTGGGATACTGTCTGCTGAGCCGTGTATCTAATCCTATCCTGTGGGATACTGTCTGCTGAGCTGTGTATCTAATCCTCTCCTGTGTGATACTGTCTGCTGAGCTGTGTATCTAATCCTATCCTGTGGGATACTGTCTGCTGAGCCGTGTATCTAATCCTCTCCTGTGTGATACTGTCTGCTGAGCTGTGTATCTAATCCTATCCTGTGGGATCCTGTCTGCTGAGCTGTGTATCTAATCCTCTCCTGTGTGATACTGTCTGCAGGGCTGTGTATCTAATCCTATCGTGTGATACTGTCTACAGAGCCGTGTATCTAATCCTCTCCTGTGGGATACTGTCTGCTGAGCTGTGTATCTAATCCTATCCTGTGGGATACTGTCTCCTGAGCTGTGTATCTAATCCTATCCTGTGTGATACTGTCTGCTGAGCTGTGTATCTAATCCTATCCTGTGGGATCCTGTCTGATGAGCTGTGTATCTAATCCTATCCTGTGGGATACTGTCTGCTGAGCTGTGTATCTAATCCTATCCTGTGTGATACTGTCTGCAGGGCTGTGTATCTAATCCTATCCTGTGTGATACTCCTGCTGTCCTTGGTGACACTTTAGACATTTCTGGTCACCAGGAAAATGGCTGTGCATTGTGTCCTTACATGTCATTCTCTGTTATCTGTTGTATACACTCAGATTAGGAGAGGGAGGCGTGCCATCACACACAGGAGAGCAGACTCCGCCCACTTTACAGCAGGCTGTAATCTGAGCTTTTTATACAGTCTGATTTCTGTAGGATTTCAGCAGCTGCTCCCCCTAGTGTTTAACAGTGGAAAATATCAAACTTTCTAATTTTTTTTTTTAGATTTTGCTCAATTAAAAACAAATAATAATATTTAAACAAAACATTAAAACATTATTACTTTACATTTTTTCAGTTATTGGAATTTTTTTTTTTTGACGATACCTTCCCTTTAAACAAAATTTATCATTCAAGGAAAAAAGAGCTCTAGATGCACTCAGAAATAATGATGATATCGTAATCCGAGCAGCTGATAAGGGGGGGGGAATTATCATACAAAATAAAAAAGATTATATCGATGAAGCCCTCAGTATTCTGGCAGATCCTCTATATTATGAGTCAGTAGACTATGAAAAATATAACACCGCTGTTGCAGCCTATAAATCCCTGATTCAGAGTGCAGTCGATTTAAATATACTCAGCTCATCCGAAAAGAAATTCTTACAATTGAAAAATCCAGCTATGGCCTTTTTTTATCATCTCCCAAAAATACACAAAAACCTCAAAAATCCACCTGGTAGACCCATCATTTCGGGCATAAATTCCCTTACAGCGAATTTAGCCCACTATGTCGATTTATTAATGCAGCCGCAGGTTTTAAATCTTAATAGCTACCTCAGAGACTCAACTCACCTCATAGGATATTTGGAAAAAATCATGTGGAGAAAGTCATATATGTTTCTAACCATAGATGTAGCATCATTATATTCGAACATTCAACATCATCTTGGTCTCTTCTCCTTCTCCTTTTTCTTAGAAGGCGACATTAGGATCCCTCCCCCCCAAAAAAACTTTTTGTTTAAAAGCATGGACTTTATACTCAACAATAATTATTTTACTTTTCTTGACAAACTTTACCATCAGCGTATCGGCACAGCGATGGGGTCGAAAGCCGCATGCTCGTACGCTAACCTTTTTATGGGTTTATTTGAAATGTTGTTTATAGAAAATGGCAAGTATGACAAGAGTTTAGTTCTATACAAAAGATTTATTGATGATTTATTTATTATCTGGGACTGTGGTATTTCTGATATAATAATAATAATTAATAATAATAATTTTATTCATTTATATAGCGCTATTAATTCCATAGCACTTTACATACATTGGCAACACTGTCCCCGTTGGGGCTCACAATCTAGAGTCCCTATCTGTATGTCTTTGGAATGTGGGAGGAAACCGGAGTACCCGGAGGAAACCCACGCAAACACGGGGAGAACATACAAACTCCTTGCAGATGGTGTCCTTGGTGGGATTTGAACCCAGGACCCCAGCGCTGCAAGACTGCAGTGCTAGCCACTGAGCCACCGTGCCGCCCTGATATCAGTATTTTTATGGATGATTTAAATAATAATGACTGGGGTTTGGTTTTTGCACCGACAATGCATAAGGAGGAGATCAATTTTTTGGATTTGACCATTTTTCACCATAACAGTGAAATCCTCACCAAAAATTATTTCAAAAAAGTTGATGCGAACTCATATATTCATTATGGAAGTGAGCATTATGAGAAGTGGCTGTCCAATATTCCCTCAAACCAGTACAAACGTATTAGACGAAATTGCACAAGAGACACTGATTTTAAAGAACAAGTAAAGATTCTTAGGGGACGTTTTGCAGAAAAGGGGTACCCGAAGTCTTTGGTTCGGAGAGCCTACCAGGAGACATCCAAGCTCAAACAATCCGATTTTATCAGGAAGGTTGGGGATCCCCCCACTTTGGGCCAGCCCAGTGGGGAAAAACCCTTGATAACAAAAAGAAATGAGCAAGATTTTGCCCTGAATTTTATCACCACCTTTAGTGGAGACAATGGTACCATCAAGGATGTTCTCTCCAAACACTGGGACATTTTGTGCAATGATCCCATACTTAAACCTATCTTACCCTCTAAACCTAAAGTCACTTTCAGGCGGGCACCCACAATTAAGACTATTGTGGCCCCTAGCAGGCTGAGAACCAAAGCATTGGGTCCAAAACCAATAATCTCAGGTGGATCCTATAGATGCAACTCTAAAAACTGCCTTTGCTGTAAGAGCATCTGCCATGGAAGGATCAATTTTTGCTCTACAGGAAACTCTGAATCATATCAAATAAAAACTCGCTTGACATGTCAGTCCGACCATGTCATATATTTGGTGGACTGTTCATGCGGTAAGCAATATGTGGGTAGGACAAGTCAGGCACTTCATAACAGGTTAAATTCCCATCGTTACAACATAAAAACAGGCTTCCTGCAACATGGGTTATCCAAACACTGCACAATTTTCCATAATAAAAGTCTGGATTTTAAAATTACACCCATAGAACAGATTCCTATATATATCACTGACAGAGCAGAAGCCTTGAGCAGGAAAGAAACCTTTTGGATACATAGGTTAAATACCCTGAAACCCTTTGGCCTGAATGAAGTGACTGACTTGTTCTACTAAATCATCTGGTACAAGTTCTCCTGGTAATCTCTCAAAAACATTTTACAGTAGGGCATTTGCACTCTTGAATCATTCTTTACACTCAGTTTTTAATCTTCGTATATTTTTATTCCCATCCCTGGGTTTTAATATGAGTCTCTGAGTTTTATTAGGTAGCAATTTTTTAATCCATCACCCAGGTTATCCTGCATTTTAGTTGTTTTTACAAAAAAAGTTTTTTGGTTTTTTTTTATAAGTATTAAATTACTGTATTTGTATTCATATATGTGTTTTAAATATTCCAACGTGGTTATATCCTTATTTAAAAACTGTTTTACCCTTCCTTTCAAAAGGATTTCCTTTTTTATATATGGACATTTTATATCTCATTATCCTTTTTATTTTTTATTTTTATTTTCATTCCCTTAAAATTTCCATTTTCATATTGCATATTTTTCATATAAATTGTTTATAACTTCGCGCACACCTTCACATGTCAACGATATACTCCTCTAGAGGAACACTCCCTTTTTCCTTTCCCCTATTCATTCCCCTTCCCCTCTCTTTCAGCTTTCAATTTTTCTCATTCACGCTTGTATCGTTCTTGTATTTCTTTGCGCTTTGCACTTGCGCACTACACTATTTCCCACGCTTTGAATTCTAATCACCCTCTGCAAAGAGGAATCTGCTTCTTACTAGTACCGCGTGCTTGCGCGGTAGAATTTCTTCCCACGGTCTGAACTCACATCACCTCTTCCTGACATAGTACTCGTTCCTTCAAGCATGCGCACTACTTGCTCTTCTTTTTTCACTTCACCACCCCCTCTTTTTATGTTTTTAAATACTTGCACATAGATGCCTGCTTTTCATCTTTCACGATCCCTCCAGTTTTTCTCACAAAGTCACTCCGACATAGTGAGAAATTCATTTTTTTTTTTTTTTTTCTTCTCTCTATAGTTTTAAATCACACACCGCTATTTTCAATCGTATCACACATATTTACATACTTTTCTCTCTTCTTATATATATTACATGCTGCTATTTTCAGATCGCATCACACATTTTTATTTGTTCACATCATATAGATTTTTTCATGGACACATACACACATTTTTTTTGTTGCTTTTTCCCTTTTCTTTTCTTTTTTTTTTTTTGAGCTTTCACTCACACATCTAGCAGCCTAAATGTAGCAATGACAGAGCAACATCCCACAAGTGCCCACACACAGACTCATTTACTTGCATACGTTCCAGATAGGGGACAGTAGTAAAATGATATTTTTGCACATAATTTATATATACATACATGCACATTTTTAGTTTTCTCACTTTCCAGGAAAAAAAAAAAAAAAAAAAAAAAAAAAGAAAAGGACACAGACAAATTATTGGGTAAATAAGATACTCATTTATTTATCTTTTCACATTTAGAGCACTTTAAATATTTGTTTTAATATGTGAAGTTTACATCATGATGCAGCTTTTCTCCACGTGGAAATGAGTCATCACTCTGCAGCACATGGAGTGATGACGTCAAGATTGGTTACACCCCCCTCCCCCTCCCTTTTTTTTTTTTTTTTTTTTTTTTTCCTTTTGTCTGTATGTTGTTTTATAAGGACAACTCCTCATTGACTGTAAGATTCTTTTTCCCTGAGGAAGGAGACAGATGGGTCTCCGAAACGCGTTGGAATTATCTAAATAAAAGAAAAATATTCATTTACATCCTTGCTCGTGGTTTCCTAGCGCGGTTTTTAAACCCGTTTTTCCTCCAGTCTACTCTTTGACACATCAGGGTACACAGACCGTAGGTCGGGGAGAAGCTTCAGGCGACCCGGCAATTAACATGCGGAGGACAGGGCCTTTATGGACTGTTCCCACCAAGTTCAGAGATCGGGGGCACTAGCGCAACGCTGGTGATAGGGCTTTACAAACAAGCGGCCCACTGAAATCCCAAGTGTGAGCTCCTGAGAGTAGGCTCCTTCACTTAGCCATAGTGGGGAGCGGGGCCTGGAAAGCTCCAAGCTACCGGGCCACGACGGACAATCTAAACTTTTGTGCCAGGAGGCAGGTTACGGACCACCAGGCAGTGCTGCAGGGGACGGGACCTGCACGAGCTCCCCTCGAGAGGCAACGGCAGTCAGAAACTTGGTTTACCCTGTTGCCAGCGTCTGCTTCATTGCTGAGTGAGTACCCGATTGACCCCTGCTCTGCATCCCCGCATCACCATCCAGAGTCCTGGGGCCTACCTCTACCCGTGGAGGGTAACGTCATCTTGCTGCCCCACTCCATCACCCCGGGTACTCCTAACGGCAGCGGTGGTACTCCCAATTACCGTACACCATAGGTGGCATCACAAACTATACCAAATCCCCTGTAAATACTCCCTTTTCCATTTGATTGTGGCCCCTAGCCCCCGGATCCAGAGACCCTCGAGCCACAAATAATCACCACCCCTGGATCCGAGCGGTTCGATCCTCAGCAGGGGTGGCACACCTCAAATTTCTGGTGTCACGAACAGGATACGGACTGGGCCCACTAACCTGGGTGACGTGCACCTTGAAAACCGAAGCTGCGATGTCGAAGTCCCGTTCCCACCATTTTCCGCCATCTTTGGCACCAAAATGCCATCTTCCAGACAAAAAGCGCGCAAAGCCCAAGCCCAGCTTTTCGTCTTGAGAGTTTGGCCGGAACCGGAAGTTCATGCGGTCCTGCCCAATTTTGATACGAGCCAGGGTAAAGCCACACGGATGAAGGCTGGTTTTCTCAGGATGGGGAGCTCCACGTTATGGGGAGCCCCCCAGCCTAACAATATCAGCCAACAGCCGCCTGGAATTGCCGCATCCATTAGATGCGACAGCCCCAGGACTCTATCAGGCATATCCCGAATTGCCCTGGTGCGGTGGCAATCGGGGTAATAAGGAGTTAATGGCAGCAGCCCATAGCTGCCACTAAGTCCTAGGTTAATCATGGCAGGCGTCTCCCCAAAATACTTTCCATGATTAACCTGTAAGTTAAAGAAAATAAACTCGTACACCCGAAAAAATCCTTTATTTGGAATAAAAGACAAAAAAAACCACCCCTTTCACCACTTTATTAATCCCCAAATACCCCTCCAGGTCCTATGTAATTCACACGAGGTCCTGTGACATCCAGCTCTGTTACATGAAGCTGACAGGAGTGGCCACAGACCACGACCGCTCTTTGTCAGCTTCACCCAGCAACTGAAGTGAGCCGCACGATCAGCGATGACGTCACTCAGGTTACCCGCGGCCACTGCTGGATCCTCTAACTGTGAAAGCAAGTCGCCCGAGTGACTGAAGTGATCAGCGGTGCCGTCACTCAGGTTACCCATGGCTACTGCTCTCAGTCACTCAGGGGATTAGTGGTCACCGGTGAGTCCTTCACGGGTGACTGCTATTCAGGACACGACACACAGACAGAGCCAGGGGATGACAATGAAGTCAGGTGAAGATCATCCAAGTTCATTCTCATCGTGCGACTCTGTCTGTGTCTGCTGTGAGCGGGCATGTGACAGAGCTGAATTGCCGGGGGACCGCACTGACAAAAATGCATCTAAAATGCATGCAAAACGCATGGAAAATGCTTCCAAAATGCATGCGTTTTGGATGCATTTTTTTTTTTTACAAACGCAGTGTTTACATTTGTCCAGTCTGCCAGAGGGTGCATTATTTTTCGCACTGCACAGAACGCAACGTAGGCACATAGCCTTAGTCCAACACTAGCAGGCAAGTAAACACTATGCAGTCTTTGCCCAGCACACCAGTCTTTAACGGGTATCAATCTTCTGTGTGTGTGTCATATCATATATATATATATATATATATATATATACAGTATAAATTACACTTAAACAGTATATACATAAATGCAGTACATAGCATGCTGACAAAACACTTTAAACTACTCATTGCAGTGTTTTGCAATGAGTAGTTTAGAAGGAGATTATTTTTAGATGGAGATTATTGCACCACTTCCCCTGGCAAATGCCAAGAGCAAAGAAAACAAGTATAAGAAAGCACACATCCATTGTGCCTTTATAAACTGCTTTGTTCCCTTTTTATGGCATTAGTTCAACAACCTTTAGTTTTTTCATCTATCTTCAATGTCTATTTCAAGCTAAAATTAAAGAAAATTAAAATAAACAGAAGTTTAAATTTCACTTGCTGACAAAAGTTGTGAAATATTTAACAATTTTACTTCAGGCTTTCTATGTGTTATTCTAATCTTCCAAAATGAGAATTAAGCTTGTTAAGTAATGTTATTTCTCTTCGTCAGAAAACACTAGAAAAGCACTTATCATACCTGGCTGAACATACAGAATAACCTCTAACATCTTTATTGTCTATCCAACTAATTCAGGTCAAACAGACTTACTGAGTTGTAATTTCAGAAGACAACGCTGTGGCATATGACATTAGCACAAAAAGCCATTAATGATTAGAACGAATTGAAAAATAAACACCTGGAAATCCTATAGTAAATTCTATGTTTCTGAGCCAAGCTCCCACGTCTCTCTATATCAGACTATGCTGTTCTTTGGCAAAAATACATTTTTTTACTAAGCTTCCTTTAGTCTTTCCTCTGTTGCAATACTAGAGTTCAAAAAGTGCAAAATACGTATTAAAAAAGCAGTTATGCTAAAAAAAAAAAATAACCACAGAACACTCAGCACTCGCTCTCCAGGGGCTCATGTAAAGTTTTTGCATCACGCGAGCCTTGTGCCTAACCAGCGCCACCTTCGATGTTCCCACCTTCAAGCTAATTAAACATCAAGAGGAAGGGGGGCTTTGCACATTGCGACATCGCTACTGCGATATCGTCGGGGTCAAATTGAAAGTGACGCACATCCGGCGCCAGTAACGATGTCGCAACGTGTAAAGCCTAGATGCACCGATAAATGATCGCAAAAGCGTCGTAAATTGGTGATCTGTGTAGTGTCGGTTATTTTCATAATTTCGCTGCAGCGACAGGTACAATGTTATTCCTCGTTCCTGCGGCAGCACACATCGCTGTGTATGAAGCCGCAGGAGCGAGGAACATCTCCTTACCTGCCTCCAGCAGCTATGTGGAAGGAAGGAGGTGGGCGGGATGTTACATTCCCGCTCATCTCCGCCCCTCCGCTTCTATTGGCTGCCTGCCGTGTGACGTCGCTGTGACGTCGCACGACCCGCCCCTTTAGGAAGGAGGCGGGTTACCGGCCAGAGCAACGTCGCAGGGCAGGTAAGTGCGTGTGAAGCTGCAGTAGCGATAATGTTCACTACGGCAGCTATCAGAAGATATCGCATGTGCAACGGGGGCGGGTACTATCGCGCTCTGCATCTCTACAATCGGATAGCGATGTCGCAGCGTGCAAAATACCCCGAAGTCTTCTGCTGCTCCCTCACTTCCTATTTGATGTCTGATTTATCCGATGATGGGAACAATGAAGGCAAAGCTTATTTGGGCGCGGGGCTTGTCTGTTGTAAAAACTTCACGTGAACCCTACGAGAGCGAGTGCCGACACCACTGGAAATGGCATACGTAAAAGAGATGAGTATTTTTTAACGGGGAAAACACGGTGAATGAGACTTTAACTCATTTGATTACATTTTGAGAGAGAGATACTATTTAGCTTTGTTCCCAAAACTGACCTATAAAATGTATATATTCTAAATGACCTTTATTCATTAATAATGAGCTTTCAAATAGAATGTATAAGCCTTGTACTTTTTAATATTTGCCATTTATAATTGGTACTTATAGGAATACATTTTGCAGTTTGATTAACCAATATAGATTTAAATTGTTCCCTTTTGTCAATTAAATCACTATCACTATCACAGTAGTCTCTCCCAGTCAATGTCCTAAAGTACAGCCTTCAGTCTAGGAAAATTGTTTTTTTTTTTTAAAACTGTCTCTGCCCTTCCCTCATCCAACTTTAGTTTATGCTTTATAAAAGCATAAACAAAATAAAATGATATTGTGAACACTGGTACTAAATAGTGATGAGTGAGCACTAAAGTGCTTGAGTGCTCTTTACTTGAATTAAGTAGGCCAGATACTCGGACGGGCTTGACTTTATTAACACATATAATGGAAGTCATTGCTCAAGCATTTTTCTGGAAGATTCTAACAGGAGGGTTTAGGGAAGGGGGCAGGAAACATGGTGAAATAGATGGAAACCGAGTTCAAATGGAATGGGAACATCTGGGGAAGAGGCCTTTATGCATATGTAACTCCCAAGTCACTGCTGGGAACTAGATAAATAAATAATTTAAAAATGGTGTGAGGTCCTTACCTGAGGTAAAGCAGACAGCTGTGGACTGATATTATCAGTCTGGGAAGGTTCATGGTTATTTGGCCCTTTACAAATTAAAATAAACAGCTCACAGCCACCCTAAAATTGGCACATCACATTAGATGTGCTAATTCTGGCACTTTGCCTGGCTCTTCTCGATTGCCTTGGTGTGGAAGCATTCAGGGTAATATTTTGGTTGGTTGATGTCAGTTGTGTAATGTCAGCTCACATTAAGCCCAGGGGTTAGTAATTTAGAAGTGTTTATCAGACACCCCATTACTCACAAAAGTAATCCACCTGAAAAAAAAAAAAACACAGAGAAAAAGAGATTATTTGAATAAAAACTCCCCCACAATATTCCTCATTCACCAATTTCTTGTCAAAAATGTTCCTATAAAGTTCCCTCGTAGTCCACATTCCTCAAATGCAGTGCCAGAGACTGTAAATAGCAGTACAGAAGTACAGCTATGCACAGGCTCTGTGTAGTGATGACTACTCTCATGACAGTCATCGCATCTCAGCGAGAACCATAAACACTGATGAGAGTTGACGTTACTACCAGGCGCCTGTGAATAACCATACTTTCCTTCTCTTCACAAGCACTGGAGCTGCATTCGGGGATCATGAATTATGACAGAGGAACTTTGTGGGAACATTTTTCATAATTGGTGAATGGAGGGGCTTTCGCCCTTAGCGGTCATCTTTACCTTTGCTGGTTATCAAAAATAGAGGTGATCCTAAGCCATTTTTCAAAATTATTTCAATAAATAAAAAAATGTGGGTTCTGACGTATTTTTGATAGTCAGCCAAGGTAAAGGAGACAGCTGAGGGCTAGTACTATCAGATTGGCAAGGCCCTTGGTTAATTGGCCATTCGCAGTCTAAAAATAGCAACCCACAGCTGCACCAGAAGTGGCGCATCCATTAGATTTGCCAATTCTGGTGATTTGCTCAGCTCTTCCTAATTGCCCTGGTGTGGTGACATCGGGGTAATACTTATGGGTTTGATGTCACCTGTGATATCAGACACCCCCATTACTCTCCAATTAACTAGGGAACTGTAGAGTTAAAAAATACACACACATAGAAAAAAATAGTTTATTTGAATAAAGACTATCCAGCAATTACCATTTGGGCTCGCTTATCCCTTTGCTTAACTAGACCATCACTCTTGAGTAATCAAGCTAATATACAGTAGCTATAGCATTCACCTTATGCTTCTGTAATCTACTGAAATCTTCATTCGTATAGCTGCCTATGTGGTTTTATTTCACTAATTGGTTCTAGCAGAACTCAAATACACAATGGCAGTGAAATCTGTGTTTGTTGCCTGATGCTGACAGTACAGTTTTTTGAAACTACAAATGCTGCTCTATGTATTCATATGACAGAACAAACACCTTTTGCTATACGCATCAATAGAGCAAAATTTATAATTTCACATCACTGGTCTCTCAACAGCAGACAACAAACACAGCTCATAAATCTTAGCCTGTAACGCCGATGTCCCTGCACTGCCCCACTTCCTCCTCTCAGCAAGGACGTTGTTATACTCACCATCATGGCTGCTTAGCGCTCTCCTTTGCTCCTTCCTCAATCTCCAAGCTCCAAGGCCTGTGCATATTGAGCAGGTCTCCTGGACGTGTTCTTAGAGCATGCGTGCGTGTGATACCCAACTATTAAAGAGGCAGTATGGCACTCTAAAGTGTTCCCCGTTTATGGCTGGGAGTCACTGGGTATTTAAGGAATGTTCCACTGCAGGGAGGTGCATGAGCAATCAGGTTTCTAGTGTGTCAGTTCCCTACTGTACTCCAGTCTGTTGTCTGCTTCCAGTACTGACTGTAATCCGTAGATCCATTCCTGTCCTGCTACTCTCTGTATTGACTCCATCCTGCCTGGCTTCTGTACCAGCTCTGTCCTGCCTGCCCTATCGTACCTGCATCTCTGACCCTTGGGTCAGCTGCTGACCTTCCAGGGACTGCCCTGAAGTGGTACATAGTGTCTACCCGCAGCCCAGTCCATCTCACCATGAGAGGCTCTGGTGAAAACCTAGTAGACACTTAGTCATGGTCCTTCAGGGTAAGCCTGGTCCATGGTGCAGTGAGTCCACACAGTGACAGTGATCCTTAACTATTTCTAGGATTCATCAGTCAGTGCATGCTGTACTTTCAATTACTTGCCCCAGTAGTTCCCCATTGACTGGGCCAAAGTGGCCTTTCTAATGTCCCATCTGGGAGGAGAGTCACTCATCTGAATCAGCACCTCATTGGAGTGAAGACCTCGGACATTCAGGCTTTCTCTGGGGCTTTCGCTTTGATGACCTGGATCATGTCTCTTCTGCAGCATCCTCCTTTCTCCAGCTGTGACAGGGAGATAAACCATGGGTCAATATGCGGTTCAATTCTGTATTCTTTCTTCTGAGCTGGGATGGAATAATGAGGGCTAATTGACACATTCTGGGAGAGTCTGTCTGGAAGGATCAATGATTATCTGGCAGGAACATTGCTGTGCCAAAGCACTGTGCTTTTACTGAGGAGGCAAGGAGCATCTTTTCTGTTCTTGTCCCATGAAGCTGGGCAACTCCCCAAACTGCAGGGTCATGCGCACTGGGCCGAAATTCCCGGTCAGATGGGATGAAAGCAGAGAGGTGAGTAAGATCATCCTGTCACGCGGCTGTGACGCCCTGGCAAAACCAGGTAGTCACAGTTAGGCCCCCGCATTACACCTTCCCTCATTAGGAAACACAAAGCCAACCAGAAACCCTAGTCACCCCCTTAGGGAAAGATAGACACACCAGTGGGCGTGACCAGGTGGTTGGGACACACCCACTCAGGGGTCCAGACAGCCCAGGGCGGGAAAAACAGTTAGTTAGCTGGAGAGTTCAGTTTGGAGAGGAGTGTGGGCTGGAGCTAAGTGTAGCTCCAGCAGTGAAGTTCAAGCTGAACGGTATCAGGGTAGGAGCCCTGGTGCCACTGGCTAGGAGGCAGACGGTGGTCTCTATCAGCAGGAGACGGGAAGACGGCTCGGTGGAACCGAGGTGGACCGGGACAGGGTTGTAGCTGCCGGTACCGACACGGGGAACCGACCAGGAAACCGTAGCACAAAGGGGGTTACTCGGACACTCGGACCCTTAAGCCAGGACCAGAACCAACTGGAACTGGTTAATTAACCGAGTTAGGATAGGACTAAAGGTCCTTTCCCACCCAAAGTCCCTCATAGAAGACAACAGCCTACCGATTAGGGATAAGAGGTCACCGCCAGGGCCCATAGATCCCACAGGCCAGCGTCTGCGGGCACGGCTCCTTAGGTCACATCCAGCCAGGAGCAAACTCCTGAGTTTCACACTAGGAAAGTTGACCTTTCATACAGCAGTGCAGGACAAGGATAGAGACCACCAGCCGAGTGGGGGACCAGAACGCAACCGGCCGTGGCATCGGCCACCATCACCTTGGTTTACCAGAGACTTGTGTGTTTTACTAACAGTGAGCACACCAGCACCCCCTGCGGTCGCCATCCCCTGCACAGAGTCACCAGGTTCCAGGGCCACCATCCCTACCCACGGAGGGGTTAACAACTGGCTGCACAACATTTCCCCCGGGTGCCCTACAACATCAGCGGTGGTGTCCCACTTCACCACACACCATGGGTAGCGTCACAAACTTACTACGGCCTAGCCCGTACATCTATGTCCCCCCATTTATTCGGCGTGTCCGCGAGAACCCCGGGTCCGGAGACCCTCGAGCCACCACCCCTGAAGGCCCGGATCCGAGCAGCGCCAGCTGCTGGCACGGGGGTGGCACACCCCGAAACTTGGCGTCACGAACAGGATACTTACCCATCCACTTAACTTGTGGAAGTGCACCTTGTATTGGACAGTCAGCGGTGATCCGCTGAAAATTTTCAGAAGTTGCCATTTTGCCGCCATTTTGGGTGCGAAAACTACAGCCCAGCGTCTTCTTCCCTGAGAAAAGGGCACAAAAGCCGAAGCCCTGCCTCCTGGGAATGCGGCCGGAAAGTGAGCCGGAAGTCGCAAAACAAAACTAACAGGCCGCAGAAAGAAGTGCCGGCAAAAGACCAAGGGAGGGTGCGTGAAGATTCTGCGACATGTGACCGAGCAGATAAAGGGCAGGGACTCCAGGACCCTGCCACCCTTCTTGTTCCTGGACACCATCAGAGCAACATGGCCGACCTGTCTGGCAAGCTCGGAGTGCATGAGCCCGTGCCTGGAACAGCGGCCTGGGTAGAAGCCCAGACGGAACGCATGTGCCGCCGGATCCAGGCACATGCGCGCTTTATCTTGGAGCGATGAACGGCCGAGATAGCGGAGTTGGCTGCAGCTGTTCGGGCTCATAAAGTGGAGGCCACCTTGGAGGAGCGGGTAAGCGACCCATGCCCCTATGTCCCTCAGGGACCGGCCGACCAGGCTGAGGGGCCCGGCCTGCCCCTGCCCACCATGCTGCCTCCCTAACCACCCGCGCCTGCCGCCGACACCCCGCTTGGCCGGCTGCCACAAGCACCGGCAGTGGTGTCCATTCCACCGGCCTGTGAGGACCAGCCCGAGGAAGCCGCCAGCAGCAAGCCAGTCACCACCCCGGCACCCGTACCAGTTCCACGCCAGACCAGCGCCTGGAAGGTGCCCCGTCCAGCCTTGGACCCGACAGCGATCCCGGAAGAGGCCGCGCCTAAGATGACAACGGCCCCGGCAGTCCGCCCGGCCAAAGCGGAGGCGGTCCCCAACCGGAAGCCGTCACAGCGAGCCACGCTGGCCGCTCCCAGATTCCTGGCCTTGGCTGAGGCACCACAGGGTTGCAGCTGCATGGCAGCAGAGCAGACAACGTCACAGCAGGGTCCACTGTTGCCAAAGGTGACGGTCGTAGCCGGCACGGAGGCACTCCGTCTGGGCCCAGATCCCGCACAGGATGGACCAGAGCAGGCAGCCGATGCTCCATACTGGGAGCGGCAGCGGCGCCAGCTGGGAAAGGAGATCACCGCCCGGGAGAAAAGGAAAGTTGAAGTCCTGTCCCGGACCTACAATAAGAAAGACAATCTAAGGAATGCCACGTTCCGGTTGAGGAGTCCGACATATGAAGGCCAGGTCCGGCATTTTAACCCCCAAAAGGGATGGGGGTTCATATACGGGCCGGGCATGGAGGCCGAAATATTTGTGTCCCGGAGGGACGTGGCCGATCATCTGCCCGTTGGCCACCCAGATCGGGACCTGGAACCCGGAGAGCTTGCAACCTACACCCGGCACTGTGGAGAAAGGGGGTGGTTTGCCCTTGATGTCAGGAGGAGGGTGAGAATGGGCGCCCAGCTACACGTCCGCCCCTCTCCGCCATTCTCCGATCCCGAGTTTGAAGAAGATTAAGAAAGTTAGGTAGTGGTTCCCGGCTACCAAAAAGTTAAAGTTCCCTGTTGGGACTGTCTGTGATTCCCGTTTAAAAGTTCAAAAAGACAATGGCTTAGAACTTGCGAGTCAGCCCATAAACTTTTGGGTTTTGTAAATACTCCCATGACCAATCTTCTCACCAATCCGCAGTCTCTGGAGAGGCTGATTGGAGGACGGGCCTGCGGTAGAGTCGGCCGAGGCCCTGTCACCAGCAAAACCGGTGACTACCCTCCGGGTCAGGGGTCCCCTGGACATGGGGCCCTTGAAAAAGGACTGCTGGGTAAGGAACTTTTTACCCGGCCCGTTTGGGCAGCACCTGGACCTACCCTGGACTTGGGCAAGGGGTGCCAACCTGTGTTTTAGTGTTGGCATCAGGGTTTGGTTGTTTTGGGTGAGTGAAGTGAGAAGGACCCGATCCGTCATATCCCGGTTTTGCATGTGTAACGTTTAAGTAACATGCCTCTCGTAAGGGAAGAAAACAAAAATATACCTAAATATAAATATGTTATTATAATTGTAAAATGTTTTACCCGTTTTATCTCCTTTTTCTAGTTCAATAAATGGTGGTGGTCGGACAGCCCATGGACGGTCTGTGTTTAACCAAGGGGGAGTGTGATGTCCTGGCAAAACCAGGTAGTCACAGTTAGGCCCCAGCATTACACCTTCCCTCATTAGGAAACACACAGCCAACCAGAAACCCTAGTCACCCCCCTTAGGAAAAGATAGGCTCATCAGTGGGCGTGACCAGGGGGTTGGGACACGCCCATCCAGGGGTCCAGAAAGCCCGGGGCGGGAAAAACAGTTAGTTAGCTGTAGAATTCAGTTTGGAGAGGAGTGTGGGCTGGAGCTAAGTGTAGCTCTAGCAGTGAAGTTCAAGTTGAACGGTAACAGGGTAGGAGCCCTGGTGCCAGTGGCTAGGAGGCAGATGGTGGTCTCCGTCAGCAGGAGACGGGAAGACGGCTCGGTGGAACCGAGGTGGACCGGGACAGGGTTGTAGCCCGCCGGTACCGACACGGGGAACCGACCTGGAAACCATAGCACAAAGAGGGTTACTCGGACCTTGAAGCCAGGACCAGAACCAATTGGAGCTGGTTAATTAACCGATTGAGGCCAGGATTAGAGGTCCTGTCCCACCCAAAGTCCCTCATAGAAGACAACAACCCACCGATTAGGGATAAGAGGTCACCGCCAGGGCCCATAGATCCCATGGGCCAGCGTCTGCGGGCACGGCTCCTTAGGCCACATCCAGCCGGGAGCGGACTCCTGAGTTTCAAACTAGGAAAGTCCACCTTTCATACAGCAGTGCAGGACAAGGATAGAGACCACCAGCCGGGTGGGGAACCAGAACGCAACTGGCCGCGGCATCACCTTGGTTTACCAAAGACTTGTGTGTTTTACTAACAGTGAGTACACCAGCACCCCCTGTGGTCGCCATCCCCTGCACAGTCACCGGGTTCCGGGGCCACCATCCCTACCCACGGAGGGGTTAACAACTGGCTGCACAACATCTCCCCCGGGTGCCCTACAACAGCAGCAGTGGTGTTCCACTTCATCACACACTGTGGGTGGCGTCACGAACTTACTACGGCCTAGCCCTTACATCTACGTCCCCCCATTTATTCAGCATGTAACGACCCTCGAGCCACCACCCCTGAAGGCCTGGATCCGAGCAGCGCCGGCTGCTGGCACGGGGGCGGCCCACCCCGTATTCATTAGCATGATAGCAAACCCACAGGGGCGTACTAACATGCTAATGGGGCAACTGGCAAGGGAACTAAAGCCCAGGGGACTAGTCCCCGCGCTCATTAGCATATAATAAATGATCTTTAGAAATACTTTTTCTAAAGATCTCTTTATCTATGCTAGTGTATACAGGAATGTTTAGGCAAGGATTAGCAATATGCACCCAGAACTGCTCATGGTTCTGGGTGTATATTGGACCTAACAGGTTCCCTTTAAGTTAATGAAGGCTTGCTTATGGACCTTAGCGGTATTAAAGACATATCAAACTGCATAAATAATTCTACCATGCTAAAAATCTTGCCATATGCAAACAAAAAATCGAAATAATAAGAGACAGATGGGCAAAGAGACAGACCGGGCAAAGAGACAGACCGGGCAAAGAGACAGACCGGGCAAAGAGACAGACCGGGCAAAGAGACAGACCGGGCAAAGAGACAGGCCGGGCAAAGAGACAGACGAGCAAAGAGACAGCCGGGGAAAGAGACAGCCGGGGAAAGAGACAGCCGGGGAAAGAGACAGACAGACACACACACACACACACATAGAGACAGACAGACACAGATAGAAACAGACAGACAGAGACATAGACACAGACAGACAAAAAAGGACACAGACAGAGACAGAAAGACAGCGACACACATACAGAGACTGGGAGAGAGACAGAGAGACAGTTACTATCCCAGGCAATGCCCGGGTACTACAGCTAGTATACATATATAAGTTAAAAAACATATAATCATTACAAAAACATTAACGATAAGTAAAGACACTTCCTTGGGCAATATTATTTCACCAAGTCTTTTCTTAAGTGGAGATCAATATGATTCTCATACCTCATCCTTTTCTCTTTCTAATGATTCTACACGCAAATATATTAATAAATCATTTAGAAATTGTAATACCACGCATGTCATTTATTTGGTGGAATGTCAAATTTGTGCTCTGCTATTTCTAAGATGTACGATCTGTAAGCTTATACAACCCCTGGCCAAAACTATGGACTCACCTGGCTCTGAGGATGTACATTCAGTTGTTTACCGCACTTTTGTTTAAAAAAAGCAGATCACAGACATGGCACAAACCTAAAGTCAATTGAAATGGTAACTTTCTGGCTTTAAGAAACACTAAAAAAATCATGAAAACATAATGTGCTAGCCAGTAACAGTTACTTTTCAAGACCAAGCAGGGGGAAAAATTATGGAATCAGTCAATTATGAGGAAAAAATTATGGAGTCATGAAAAACAAACAAACAAGAGAACACTCCAATGCATCACTAGTATTTTGTTGCACCACCTCTGGCTTTTATAACAGCTTGCAGTCTCTGAGGCATGGACTTAATGAGTGACAAACAGTACTCTTCATCAATCTGGCTCCAACTTTCTCTGATTGCTGTTGCCAGATCAGCTTTGCAGGTTGGAGCCTTGTCATGGACCATTTTCTTCAACTTCCACCAACATCTAATGGATGCGGCAATTCCGGTGGCTGCTGGCTGATCTTTTAGGCTGGGGAGCTCCCCATAACGTGGGGCTCCCTATCCTGAGAATACCTGCCTTCAGCCGTGTGGCTTTAACTTGGTTGGTATCAAACTTGGGGGGGACCGCACGCCATTTTTTAAAATTATTTATTTATTTGACTGCACTACATAGACCCTCCCACCGGTGGCTGTGATTGGTTGCAGTGAGACAGCTGTCACTCAGCGTGGGGGCGCGTCTGAATGCAACCAATCATAGGCGCCGGTGTGAGGGAGAAGCAGGGAATACAAGATGGGATAATTAGCGACTGGCATTTTCAAAAGCTGGAGAAGCCGCCAGAGCAGTGTGACAGACATGCAGCGCCGTGCCGGTGATCGGTCAGTGATCGGTGAGTATGAGAGAGGGGGGGGGGGAGGAAGAGACCGACAGACAGGGAGAGAGACCGAAAGACCTGTGTTCTATCAAAAAAGGAATGTGCGCACATACCCTTACTTTGGTTTGAGAGCTGTTCTGGCGACTACGTAAAAGCCGCGTGCTGCTCTGAGCACGTTATTCCAAGACACCAGAAATGCAGTTACGCACCTTCTACAGGCTGTGTCCATACTATTTCTGCCTTTTCCCATCCATTTCAGCCTTTTCCTCAGTCACCACAGTTCGCCGTTAGGTCCAATGTGAAATTATTTGAGTTTCCCATAAACTTACATTGGGCGTCGAATATTCGCAAATAGTGCCGACCTATTTGTCGGATATTCGTCTAAGCGGATATTGTGGTATTCGATCATCCCTAATTATGTTTCTGCTCTTCCCCGCTCCATTTCTCTACGTTCATTTGTATTAATATATTTTTTCCTAATGGTATAATTCAGGAGTTAATTAAGTCCATGGATGTTTTTATGGCGGTTTCTCATCATGCCCATCGGCTTCCTTTTCCTGGTGTTTATCTAAATCTTCCTTTCTTTGAGACACGTAATGTCAGGACTAAGAGCTTTTTAGCTTGAAATGTGTTCACGCGCTGTCTCTATCTTTTCCACTTTTATTTTTTTCCTGTTTATCCTGTTTATAATGATTGAAATAAATGGGGTTTTAACTTTAGAAAATCTAATATATAAAGCTCAGTGTATGTGTGTGTGTGTGTGTGTGTGTGTGTGTATGTCCGCTAAAGGAATCCGCACCGTCGCATGTACAATCACGAAATTTTGCACAGACACTCCATGTGACTCAGGGAACGTCACAGTCTACCTTTGACACCATGCTTTCCAGTTACGCTACAAAAATCCTGCAGCCATTAAACTAAATGGAGCTGGGAGCTGCAGGCTATAAATAGCAACTGTCAGTGGTTGCTATAGGAACAAAATAAACTGTTAGTATACGAAGCTTATGTGTGAGGTAAAGAGATGTCGGTGGCGAGACGGATAGAAAAAGACAGAGACAGACCGGGCAAAGAGCCAGACCGGGCAAAGAGCCAGACCGGGCAAAGAGCCAGACCGGGCAAAGAGACAGACCGGGCAAAGAGACAGATCGGGCAAAGAGACAGATGGGGAAAGAGACAGACGGGGAAAGAGACAGACGGGGAAAGAGACCGACGGGGAAAGAGACCGACGGGGAAAGAGACCGACGGGGAAAGAGACCGACGGGGAAAGAGACCGACGGGGAAAGAGACAGACGGGGAAAGAGACCGACGGGGAAAGAGACTGACGGGGAAAGAGACCGACGGGGAAAGAGACCGACGGGGAAAGAGACCGACGGGGAAAGAGACTGACGGGAAAAGAGACTGACGGGGAAAGAGACCGACGGGGAAAGAGACCGACGGGGAAAGAGACAGACGGGGAAAGAGACCGACGGGGAAAGAGACCGACGGGGAAAGAGACCGACGGGGAAAGAGACCGACGGGGAAAGAGACCGACGGGGAAAGGGAGATAGAAAAAGACAGAGACACAGACAGTGTTACGGGGAGCTGTCTGATAACCTAAAGGAGTATCAGACAGTCAGGGTCCACCGTGCAAAGACTCTGCTGCAGACTATGGCAGAGTGCAATACCTCTGTTAACTCACAGAAGGATATAATAAGTAAGTAAAGCAATTCCTCCCTTACTTGGAGGGTGTGTGGAATGATCTCTGTTAATAATCACAGAGACAAAGGCAATGTGTGCGAAATGGCACCTACCTAGGTCCGCTCTTCTAGTGGTGCAAAAGAGACGAACAGCAGCGTAAGCCGCACAAAGCTCCTACCTGCGTTCGCTCCACTAGTGTGCGAGGACACGAACCACTAGATATGGCACCTGCCTAGGTCCGCTCTTCTAGTGGTGCAAAAGAGACGAACAGCAGCGTAAGCCGCACAAAGCTCCTACCTCTGTTCGCTCCCCTAGTGTGCGAGGATACGAACAACTGCCAGACGCAGTATAAGGAACGTTACCCTAGCGGCAACGTCCACCTACGAGTCGAACCACAAGGCCCAGCCAGACCATGTGCCTCAGGCACCTGCCTATGTCCGCTCCCCTAAGAGGTAAGGATACGGACAGCAGCCGAAGCTGTAAGGTATAAGAACGCTACCCTTCCGGTAGCGCTCACCTAGCATAGACAGAGGAATGCCTAGAGGAACGCGCACAGAGCGTCTACTCTTATGCATGAACCAAGAGGACTGAGCGCCATGCGGCGTGTGTCAGGGTCTTATATAGACTCTGTGCCTCATCCAAGATGGAGGACACCAGAGCCAATCCGCTGCCAGAACGACAGGAGTGACGTCATGCTGGCCTATCACCGAGCAAGGCATCACAAGCACATGACCAGCGACCAATCGGCATAGAAGGTGTCAGAGACATGTGACCTCGTGTCAGCGATGATGTCACCCGCACATGTGCAATGGCTCCAAGATAGGACTTAGTCTCCGGCGCTCGCACATGTGCAGTAGCAAGAAATCTGGACTTAGTCTCCAGCGCTCGCACATGTGCAGTAGTAAGAAATCTGGACTTAGTCTCCAGCGCTCGCACATGTGCAGTAGTAAGAAATCTGGACTTAGTCTCCAGCGCTCGCACATGTGCAGTAGTAAGAAATCTGGACTTAGTCTCCAGTGCTCGCAGCAACCGTAACAGACAGAGACAGATGGGGAAAGAGACAGCCCTGGAAAGAGACAGCCGGGCAAAGACACAGCCGGGCAAAGAGACAGCCGGGCAAAGAGACAGCCAGGCAAAGAGACAGCCGGGCAAAGAGACAGCCGGGCAAAGAGACAGCCGGGCAAAGAGACAGCCCTGGACAGACACAGTCGGGCAAAGAGACAGACTGGGCAAAGACACAGTCGGGCAAAGAGACAGACTGGGCAAAGAGACAGACTGGGCAAAGAGACAGACCGGGCAAAGAGACAGACCGGGCAAAGAGACTGACCGGGCAAAGAGACAGACCGGGCAAAGAGACAGACGGGCAAAGAGACAGACGGGCAAAGAGACAGACGGGCAAAGAGACAGACGGGCAAAGAGACAGCCCTGGAGAGAGACAGACCTAGAAAGAGACAGACCTAGAAAGAGACAGACCTAGAAATAGAGACAGATGGACAAGGAGACAGACTGGCAAAGAGACAGACGGGCAAAGAGACAGACTGGGCAAAGAGACAGACTGGGCAAAGAGACAGACCGGGCAAAGAGACAGACCGGGCAAAGAGACAGATCGGGCAAAGAGACAGACGGGCAAAGAGACAGACGCGCAAAGAGACAGACGGGCAAAGAGACAGACGGGCAAAGAGACAGACGGGAAAAGAGACAGACGGGAAAAGAGACAGAGAGAGAGACAGACAGATACAGAGATTGAGACAGATAGACTGATGCAAATACAGACAGAGAGATAGAAACAGATAGACAAGGAAAGAGACAGACAGCGAGACAGACAGACAGTGACACACAGATAGAGACTGGGAGAGAGACAGAGAGTTACTATCCCGGGTACTACAGCTAGTATATTTATATTTTGTCATCACAAATGCTCAAAAGGTTAAAAACATGTATATCTAGGGCACAAAGAAAGTTTGTATGTTCTGTGTTTTTAGCACCCTTTAACCTCTTCAGATTTAAAAAGATGCAAAGCCGGTAACAGAGGTTTGACCATTCCTCAGGTGTCATTCACTTGAAGATGCCACAAACTAAAGAATTCTTTGAGGAACTGAAAAAAGATAGATAGAAGACATGTGACATATTTTGCAGCATTTTAAAAATGATGCAAAACATACAATTTCCTGAAGTGGACTCAGCTTAAAAACATTGTGAGTTCACCTAGGTTAGAAAGACATTGTGTGCCTTTATTCTAATAGGGAGTTGTGTAACAGAACACCAATTTATGGGGATTTAGAAAATATTTACATGGGTGTTTAGAAAAAAAAGGATTGTCCACTTTTACAAAAGCTAAGATTTGACTAATGTAAAACTACTTTAACTTATGCGGGCGTCACACGATATGATCTATCGTGCGATCGCACGAGCGTTGGTACCCGCCACCGTCGTTTGTGCGTCACGGGCAAATCGCTGCCCGTGTCGCACAAAGTCGTTAAACCCCCGTCACACGTACTTACCTACTGAGCGTCGTCGCTGTGGGTGGCGAACATCCACTTCCTGAAGGTGGTGGGTTGTTCGGCGTCACTGCGACATCACATAGCGGTCGCCCAATAGCAGAGGAGGGGCGGAGATGAACGGGACGTAAACATTCCGCCCACCTGCTTCCTTCAGCATTGCCGGCGGGACGCAGGTAAGCTGTGTTCATCGTTCACGGGGTGTCACACGGAGCAATGTGAGCTGCCCCGGGTACGATGAACAATCTGCGCAACTAAGATTAAACGATTTTTTAAAAATGAGCGACGTGTACACGATACACGATTTACAACCGATTAAGAGTCGCTCTTAGGTGTCACACGAGACAACGTCATGAACGATGCCGGATGTGCGTCACGAAAACCGTGACCCCGACGACATATCGCACAATAGATCGTCTCGTGTGACGCCCGCATTAATGTTATACCTACAGATGATTTTTGACAATTTCTTTACTTAAGTGCCATATGGCAGGCAAACTATTTTAACTATACCACAGATTATTCATTCTTCGTGACATACCTCCAGATTATAGATGTAACTGAGAGGAAGTTTAATTATTACCATACTATAAGATACCAGGAAAATTGATCCATACATTTTTTAATGGGTTATAGAAGCAGTAAGGGCGGCGTCACATGGTACGATCTATTGTGCAATAGCACGAGCGATCGTACCCGCCCCCATCGTTTGTGCGTCACGGGAAATTAGTTGCCTGTCACACGCACTTACCTCCCGGACAATGTCGCTGTGGGCGGCGAACATCCTCTTCCTGAAGGGGGAGGGATGTTCGGCATCACAGCGACGTCACACAGCAGCCGGCCAAAAGAAGCGGAGGGGCGGAGATGAGCAAGACGTTATATCCCGCCCACCTCCTTCCTTCTGCATTGCCGGCGGGACACAGGTAAGATGTGTTCGTCGTTTCCGGGGTGTCACACGGAGCGATGTGTGCTGCCTCGGGAACGATGAACAACCGGAGCACAGAAGGAGGACCGACATTTTGAAAATGAACGACGTGTCAATGAGCAACGATAAGGTGAATATGTTTGCTCGTTCACAGTTGTTCGTAGCTGTCACACACTACGATATGTCTAACGATGCCGGATGTGTGTCACGGAATCCGTGACCCCAACGACATATTGCACAATATATCGTAGCGTGTGACGCTGCCATAAGACTATGTAACCAAAATGAAGTTGATTTAGATTGGGACATTCTCAAGATGGGATATGGGATGGATGCTAAGAATGCCTTGTTTTATTCCCACCCACTTATTTTTCAAAAGCACGTGACACAATTTTCTTAACTGGTCTACCATTGTACCCTGATGGTTCCTTGTTAGGTGAAAAAAACTTGAGTAGGGGCAAGGGCTTTTTTCTTGTGCCTCTCTGATTTATTTTGACTGCTTTGACAGTCTATTTTTAAAGGGAACATATAAAGTACAGCCACCACCTGTATGCACTTATTTACACTATTGTGCAATTCTGTATATATGTTCCAAAGTCAAACTGCATAACATAAAAAAAACACTTATTATACTTACCTACGGGGCCGGCGTGTCCAATGCGCATTCCTGGTTTTGTTCTGATGCCTTTTCTCTTCTTGCTTCGTGTGGATTGCATGTCCCACATCATCCATACAGAGTCTTCCATCACACACGCAGTTCTCTCTGCCCTGCCGAGGGTAGAGCAAAGTACTGTTATGTGCATGAATGGGGAAAGACCACAGAGTAACAGCACATGTGCACTACAACACTTTGCTCTGCACTCAACAAGACAGAAAGAATTACACTGTGCGTCATCCAAACAAATAGGAGGTGCCAGTGTGACGCCCTGGACCCCAGGGGTCACAGGTCACTACACAACACCATACACCCCCTTCCCTAGACCGGTCACACCAGTCAAACATTAAATCCTTGTTGCCACCCTCCAGGGTTGATGTCCACACCAGGTGGGGCAGAGCCAGATGGTTGGCCCCGCCCACCAAGGAGTTCACAGCCTGGAGGCGGGAAAAACATAGTCAGTTAGTCAGTTAGTCCAGTGTTGGGCAAAGAGTCCAGTCCTGGGCAGGAGTGAGGAGTAAGAACTGTGTGTGTCTGGGTCAGAGCCCAGGTACTTCCAGCAAGGTCGGCAGACGGTGGTGGCCGTCTGCAGGAGTTGGCGAAGGTCAGCGGAACCATAGGACCAGGGACGGGCGGTGGCCCGCCGGTACCGAACCGGGGAGCAGATTGGAGCCAAGCACCAAGCAGGGTACTCAGACCCCGACTAGGCTTAAAGCCAACCTCTAGTCAAATTCTCTGATTGTGGTCTGAACCTCAGGGGTTCATTCCCAACCAAGTCCCGATTGAAGGCAACAGCCCAACCATTTCGGATAAGTGCCACCGCCAAGGGCCAGAGATTCAAAGGGTCAGCGTCTGCGGGCAAAGGGGCTCCCCTGGCACATATACGTCGGGGAGCGGACTACCGGTGCCCAGGCATTGGAGTCAACATACAAACACACGTGCAGGGAACCAACAGCCACCATCAACCAATCCAGGGAAACACTGCAGCCGGCTGCGGGCCCCGTCCATCCAGCCGTTTGGTTTACCAGAGACTCTGTCCATCTGTGTCTGAGTGAGTACACCAGTGACATCCGGCACCATGCCGCGCTGCACCGCTACCCTGCACCCTGCGAGCCCCCATACTACGGAAATCCAACCAGCCACCGTGCCCCGGGACCAACAGCCCCTACCCACGGAGGGGTCAACACCTAGCTGCTCCCCGACATCGCTCCCGGGAACCCAGTCACCAGCAGCGGTGGTGCCCACCATCACCACAACCCGTGGGTGGTGTTACGAACTCTGTCCATCCCCAAAACCAATCCCAAATCCCCTTTTCACTCGTGGGCGAGGAGCGCTGCTCGAGCTCCGGGTCCGGCCCTGCTCGAGCCACCTAGGAGAAGGCACCGGATCTGGGCGCGATCTCCCCGAGTAGCCCCCGCGACGGGGAAGCCGGCCCCTGCCCGCAACACCAGATAAAGACCTGCAACACCCATCAGACCGGACAGCCCCGAAAGTGAATGTAATAAAAGGGTTTCTTTGAGTTATGCAGATCAGCTTGGCAATTTGTATACTGGTACATCATTCTAGAATACTGTACATAAAGGCATATGATGGCTACACCTTATATGGGAAAATCCTGGTGACATGTTCCCTTTAGGCCGGCTTCTCACTTGCGATTTTCTCACAGTAGTGCAATGCAAGAAATACTCGCTTTACCCGCCCACCGGCGCCTATGATTGGTTGCAGTCAGACATGCCCCCATGATGAGTGACAGCTGTCTCACTGCAACCAATCCCAGCTGCTGGTGGGCGGGTCTATATCATGCAGTTAAAAACATAAATAAATAATTAAAAAAAACGGCGTGCGGTTCCCCCCAATTTTAATACCAGCCAGGGTAAAGCCACACGGCTGCAGGCTGGTATTTTCAGGATGGGGAGCCCCACGTTATGGGGAGCCCCCCACCCGAACAATATCAGCCAGCAGCCGCCCGGAATAGCCGCATCCATTAGATGCGACTGTCCCAGGACTGTACCCGGCCATCCCGAATTGCCCTGGTGCGGTGGCAATTGAGGTAATAAAGAGTTAATGGCAGCAGCCCATAGCTGCCACTATGTCCTAGATTAATCATGGCAGGCGTCTCCCCGAGATGCCTTCCATGATTAATCTGTAAGATAAAGAAAATAAAGACATACACCAAAAAATCCTTTATTTGAAATAAATGACTAAAAAAAAAAAAAACCTCTTTCACCACTTTATTAAACCCCCAAATACCCCTCCAGGTCCGACGTAATCCACAGAGGTCCCTCGACGCTGTCAGCTCTGCTACATCGGAAGCTGACAGAGAGCGGTCACACCATGACCGCTCTCTATGAGCTCCCCGCAGCGACTGAAGTGAGTAGCGCTATCAGCGATGACGTCACTCAGGTTACCCGCGGCCACAGATCTCAGCGGGAGGACTTCTGCTGTGGCCGCGGGTGACCTCAGTGACGGCACCGCTGATAGCGCGGCTCACTGCGGTCACTCAGGGGATTTGCGGTCACCGGTGAGACCTTCACCGGTGACCGAAAATCAGGCCATGCCACACAGACAGAGCCGCGGGATGACAATGAAGTCGGGTGACGTTCATCCGACTTCATTCTTATCCTGCTGCTCTGTCTGTGTCTGCTGTCAGTGGCTATTCAGCTCTGCTACATGGCTCTGTCTGTGGCTGCTGTCAGCGGCCATGTAGCAGAGCTGCATGGCAGATGACAGCTGCTGAGAAAAAAAAGGATCACACACGGATCACACACGCATTACACACGCTCTGCTACCCTGGAAACAATTAAAAAAAAGCATCGCACTTGCATTGCACACTGACCTACCGTGAACTAAAATCGGCCGAGCTTTTTCAGGCCACTCGGACCGATTTTACACGCATAAATGTGATTCCAGCCTTAGGCTTTGCATGTCCTGCTGTCTCTAGCTACCTACTTTATCTCTGTAAAGGGAAACATTTCTGTAGACTGGAAGTCTGTGAATACTGCACTTGCAATGACTTCCTTCGCCATACATCCAGGATGCATTTTAGCACCCTGCTCCATCAATGCCCTGGAACTCAATTTCTAAATAACCACCCACCTCCACCTTTCTGATCACCAAAGTGCATGAGCGATCGCACCCGCCCCCGTTGTTTGTGTGTCACGGACAATTTGTTGCCCGTGGCGCACAAAGTTGTTTAACCCCATCACACATACTTACCTCCCAAACAACCTCGCTGAGGGCGGCGAACATCCTTTTCCTAAAGGGGGAGGGACGTTCGGCATCACAGCGACGTCACACAGCGGCCGCCCAATAGAAGCGGAGGGGCGGAGATGAGCGGGACGTAATATCCCGCCCACCTCCTTCCTTCTGTATTGCCGGCGGGACACAAGTAAGCTGTGTTCGTCGTTCCTGGAGCGATGTGTGCTGCCTCAGGAACGACGAACAACCGGCACGCAGAAGGAGGAACGACTTTATGAAAATGAACGACGTGTCAATGAGCAACGATAAGGTGAGTATTTTTGCTCGTTCACAGTTGTTCGTAGCTGTCACACGCTACGATATCTCTAACGATGCCGGATGTGCGTCACGGAATCCGTGACCCCGACGACATATCGACCGATATATCGTAGCGTGTGATGCCACCCTTAGTCTGAAGTCAGAAAATCAATACAGCTTTTCAGAATGGGCAATAAAATATTTTTGGCTAAGAAAAGATGTCTGCAGATAGTTATGCTGTAAGGTCCCTGAAATACAGAGTCTCTTGCCAATACACATGAATTATTATTGTGAGGTTGGGTATGGTGTATGTGAGATCATTCCACACCTGCACATGTTACAAAGCTGTTTCATGTCATTCCTGCATCTCACAGAAATCATTTATCTATTTGTAAGAATAAACACTATTGGGCCATGTGCACATGTTGTGGATTTACCAGTGGAATTGCTGCGGATTTTGCTGCAGAAATTCTGCAGAAAATGTTTGTAACATTTCTGCAGTCCTTCTCCAGCAAAATCTATGGGGATTATAAAAAAAGCTGTGCGCACAATGCGTCTTTTTGTCCCTGAGGATTTACCCGCGGAATTACTGCTGCGGAATTATTGTGCATGTCACTTCTTTTCTGCTGGTCCCTGCGGTTTTGCCATTAAATATTGGTAAAAAACCGCAGGGACCAACCTGCTGCAAAACCGCAGAAATTCCGCACCAAATCTGCACCAAAACCGCATACGGATTTTGTTGCGTTTTGGTGCGTTTTTTACCACAGGTGCGGGATTCTTTCAGAGGGTCCGGTTTTTCCTTAAGAAAAAGTCATTTTCTAGTGCACACATAGCCATAAGCTTACGCAGATCTCAATAGAGGGATAACATGAAACGCCTTGTATAATGTGCATAACGGAAGCAGCCTAATTTACACAACTATCATTCTGTAGTTGTACGCTTATACAATTAGAAAAAAAATCATATTGGCTGAAAACAAAGACTATATTGGAAAGACAATTGCATTACTATGTAGGAGAGATGCTGGAGAAGGCAGCAGATCTTGTGAGTATGAGCGGACTGAAGCATGCCTGTCATAGTGATAGAGGCGTCTGCTCTTCCTTGTTTCCATTTGTGTCTGTTACCAAAATATTTACAGTATTTATTTACAAACATACAGTATTTCTCTGACAACAGGTAGCGCAGTACACTGAATAATAGGAGTGAGATACCTAGTGATGGCCATTTTAGGGTGAATTTTAAAGGGTAACAAGTCAAAGTTCTTAAATAAATTAATATACAATGTTTATGGATGTCACCAACACTATCAAATGAGAACAACTTTTTTTGAAGCAAAAGGGGACATTTAACCCCTTAACGACCGCGGGCAGTGATATTACATCCTAGCGGTCATTGTATTACTGCCCGCGGTCTGTCGCCGACAGCATGCCGCAATTAGCGCACATCTCAGCTGATTTTCACAGCTGAAATGTCTGCCTGCGAGGCACGAGCAGAATCGTTATCTGCTTGTATCGTTTAATCCCTTAAATGGCACTGTCAATATGTGACAGTGCCATTATAACGGCATCGGCGGTAAACATTTACTTACCGCCCGATACCGGAAGTCACGTGACGTGATCACGTGACTTCCGGTGATTGTCATGGTAGCACAGGGTCATGTGATGAGTGATGACTCCTGTAGCTAACATGAATTACTTTCGGTTTCACTCGGCCCGCAGCCGAATGAAGCAGAAAGTGAGCATATCTGCTATTTACAGCTGTATAGCTATGATCAGCAGATATGGCAGAGCGATCGGATTGTTGACCCATATAGCCCACTAGGAGGACTAGTAAAATAAAATAAAAAAAAGTTTTAAAAAATTTAAAAAAAAAACCCTAAAAGTTCAAATCACCCCCCTTTCGCCCCATTAAAAATTAAAGGGTTAAAAAAATAAAAAATATACACACATTTGTATCGCCGTGTTCAGAAACGCCCAATCTATCAAAATATAAAATCAATTAATCTGATCAGTAAATGGCGTAGCGGCAGAAAAATTCCAAACGCCAAAATTACGTTTTTTGGTCGCCACAAATTTTGCACAAAATGCAATAACAGGCAATCAAAACGTAGCATCTGCGCAAAAATGGTACCCTTAAAAATGTCAACTTGAGATGCAAAAAAATAAGTCATCACTAAGCCATAGATCCTGAAAAATGAGAACACTACGAGTCACAGAATATGGCGTAAAACGTGCGCCAATTTTTTCGGACAAACTTCTGATTTTTTTTTACCCCTTATATAAAATTATCCCTATACATGTTTGGTGTCTATGAACTCGCACTGACCTGAGGCATCACACCCACACATCAGTGTTACCATATAGTGAACACTGAATAAAATATCTCAAAAACATATCGTACTTTATTTGCAGATTTTCTGCATTTGGATTTTTTTTGCCGTTTTCCAGTACACTATATGGTAAAACTTATAGTTTCATTTAAAAGTACAGCTTGTTCCACAAAAAATGAGCCCTCCCCTGACCATATTGACTGAAAAATAAAAAAAATTACGTCTCTCGGAAAAAGAATGGCGGAAAAAAATGGAAAGTGAAAAATCGGCCGGTCATGATATACAGGACTTTTTTTTTCCTTATGGGGCTAACATCTTACAAACTGGTAGTTGCTACATACCTTCCTGCTCTACCCTTTGAAAATCCTACTTAGCTATGTCAACGATTCTCCTGATTCCTTTGACCTCACATCAAAAGAGTAAGGGGTGCTTCACACACAGCGAGCTCGCTGCCGAGATCGCTGCTGAGTCACACTTTTTGTGACGCAGCAGTGACCTCATTAGCGATCTCGCTGTGTGTGACAATGAGCAGCGATCTGGCCCCTGCTGCGAGATCGCTGCTCGTTACACACAGCCCTGGTTCGTTTTCTTCAAAGGCGCTCTCCCACTGTGACACACAGATCGCTGTGTGTGACAGCGAGAGAGCGACAAATGAAGCGAACAGGGAGCAGGAGCCGGCATCTGGCAGCTGCGGTAAGCTGTAACCAGGGTAAATATCGGGTAACCAAGGTGGTTACCCGATATTTACCTTAGTTACCAGCCTCTGCAGCTCTCACGCTGCCTGTGCTGCCGGCTCCGGCTCTCTGTACATGTAGCTGCTGTACACATCGGGTTAATTAACCCGATGTGTACAGCAGCTAGGAGAGCAAGGAGCCAGCGCTAAGCAGTGTGCGCGGCTCCCTGCTCTCTGCACATGTAGCTGCATTACACATCGGGTTAATTAACCCGATGTGTACTGTAGCTAGGAGAGCAAGGAAGCGGTGTGCGCTGGTAACTAATGTAAACATCGGGTAACCATACCCGATGTTTACCTTAGTTACCAGTGTCCGCAGCTTCCAGACGCCGGCTCCGTGCAAGCTCAGCGTCGCTTGCACATCGCTGCTGGTTGGGGGCTGGTCACTGGTCGCTGGTGAGATCTGCCTGTTTGACAGCTCACCAGCGACCATGTAGCGATGCAGCAGCAATCCTGACCAGGTCAGATCGCTGGTCGGATTGCTGCTGCATCGTTAAGTGTGAAGGTACCCTAACTCTTTCTCTTCTGCTCTATCAACAAGACGTCACTTCAGATGTTGTCATAATGACTGACAGCCAGGCAGCTATTAAAAAGGCATGAGGTCAACAGTGAGGCCATATTGACAGAGCAGAGCAGAAAAGAATGAGCTGATCTGTCGACCACACATTGATAAATAGCGAATATTGACAATCAGGTACAGCTCCCTAGTCAAGGTCAAGATACATATTAGCAAACAATTAGGGTAATAGATTATTTACTTTAAATGTTTTAAAAATGTTTCAATCCTGGCCACAAGGACAAAATATCTATGCAGCATTTATTTTCATACACTAAAAAGACCCATTGTGTTTCAGCACTCTGAGACCAACAGGACACCCTATAATCAGGTGGTATTACTATCACTACTGATGAAACAAGGTGAAAATACTGATTAAAAAGGATATTTCATAATACATGTCTTATTCTTGGAGGTGCTGGTCAATTTTTTTTTATACAAGTGTAAACAGGTGCAAGCAGAGACATCTAGTCAATATATCCAAAAATACTCAGCTGCAATTTTATTATGTGTAAACACTTAATATATGAAATTGGAATTAGATTACTGCTATAGAAACTATATTTAAAAATTAGGTACTTACCACACAAATTGGCTAATTTATGAAAGCCCAACAAACAGCGACAAGGCATATCCCTTGATTGGGACCCTAGCCAATGCCTCTAATAGGGCTTAAAGCCTACAATGTTAAGGTCCGGCAGGAACTAGCTCTAATTAAAAATGGCCTAGGCTGAGGGGAGGACTGCTCAGTTAGAAAGGATTGTATCACAATTCCTCCTGTGTGTTTTGGACGCAATAGGTAATTGTTCGCTGCACCATAGCTTCTGGATGTGCAGAGCTGTTGGTATGCTGATTGACAGCACAGTTTTCCCATCTAGTGCAGGAGCGTGCTGAGCTGTTGACGTGTTCAGTCACAGCTCAGCCGTCCAATTTGAGACTGGGAGGTTCTGAGTTTTTCCAGGTGTTCCCTGTTTGATTTAACAGCTATTTAAAAGAGCTGTCAGTCCCAGAACACTGCCAGTCTTAGGGGGGGCTTTACACGTTGCAACATCACTTCCGAAATATCATCAGGGTCACGTCGTTAGTGACGCACATCCGGCGCCGTTAGTGACATCGCAACGTGTAAATCCTAGGTGCGACGATAAACGATCGCAAAAGCATTGAAAATTGATGATCTGTGTAGCGTCGTTTATTTCCATAATGTCGGGTCGACCGCAGGTACGATGTTGTTTGTCGTTCCTGCAGCTCCACACATCGCTGTGTGCAAACCCGCAGGAGCGACAAACATCTCTTTACCTGCGTCCCGATGGCAATGCGGAAGGGAGAAGGTGGGCGGGATGTTATGTCCCGCTCATCTCCGCCCCTCCTCTTCTATTGGCCGGCCGATTAGTGACGTCGCGGTGACGTCGCTGTGACACTGAACGCACCTCCCCCTTGAAGGAGGGATAGTTCGCAGTCACACGACGTCGCTGAGCAGGTATGTGCGTGTGAAGCTGCGGTAGCGATAATGTTAGCTACGGTAGCAATCACCACATATCGCATGTGCGATGGGGGCAGGTACTATCGCGCTCGGCATCAGCGATGTCGCAATGTGCAAATCCCCCCCTAGACTTTTGTTTAGTGGTGCCTGTTGGTCTTAGTTATCTGTGCTTTGTGGATTGACATTTTGCTGCCAGACCTATGACTTTGACTATCCTCTTGCCTTGTTCCCTTTGCTCTGATCGGTTACCCGCCAGGTTCTCTGACTCTGGACTGTAACTTTACTTCACTTCTGTCTATTCCTAAATCTTGACATGATCTCCAGGTACTTGACCTCGGAACGGTGAACTCATGACTTGCTTTGTAGTTACTGGTGTCACAGACTCTACTGCAAATATCAGAAAAATGATCAGTACCTCAAAGAATAGGACAAGTGTGAACAGGTGCAGCTCGAGATGTGACGCCCTGGCAAAGCCAGGTAGTCACAGAAGTAGTCCACCCTCCTTGATACCAACACAAAGCCCACACCCAGGTACAACACACAGCCATTAAAGCCTAGTGACCCCCTCATGACAATAGGGAAACACCAGTGGGCGAGACCAGGCAGATGGGAGCACCCACCTAGGGGTCCTGAGGTGTCAGGGGCTGGAACACAAGAGTTGAAGTTGAAGTGGAAGTTTAGAGTTGATAGTTGACGGTGGAGGAGTGTGTGGAAGTTTAGAGTTGATAGTTGATGGTGGAGGAGTCTAGACGTGCAGTGGAGTAAAGGGTTGGGGCCCCTGGACTACCAGACTAGGTGGCAGATGGCAAGCAGGACCATAGGCGATGGAGATCCGGTCATGGGAGACCTTAAGTGTACCGGGGCAGGGTTGTAGCCCGCCGTTGCCGACAGCAGGAATCTGGTCCGGATGCCGTGCACAGTCGGGATACCTGGACCCTAAGACGAGGACGGTTGTAGGCCCCCTTGTTAATTGACCAGCCGGGGACAAGGTTTAAGGCCTTGTTCCACAGAAGCCAGAGAGCGAAACGGCAGCCCAACGCAGGGGAGAGGGTGTCCGTCAGAACCCACAGAGATCCCAAGGGTCAGATTTCACGGGCCACAGCTCCCAAACATACAAAGTACCAGGAGTGGTCCCCATTCCAAGCGGAGTCGTCCGGGTGAAGACACAAACATTAAAGTGCAGGAGGAAGGGACCCTTCCGCGGTCCCGGATCAAATGATGGCCCAGGGAGTCAGCAGGTGCACAGATGGAGCCCTTGGATGAGAGCTCCATCTGCGCATGCGCCGCTCCAGGTGCCATCATTTGAACCAGGACCGCAGACAGACTGATACACTCACCGCACCGGCCTGCTCCACTATTGACCCGCCACTGACACCACGGACCCGCCACTAACTGCCGCGCAGTGCTGCTGCAGCCACTGACACCACAGACCCACCGATGCTGCCGCCACTGACCGTCGCTGGTGCTGCTGCCGCCACTGACCGCCAGCGCTGCTGCCGCCATGGACCACAGCTGCCACCACAACCTCTGCCTCCTGTGACCCGCTTCACCACCACTACTGCCCCCCCTCCACTAAGTCAATACCGGAGTATAAGACGGACCCCATTTTTATTTTTTTTTACCTATTTTATCTCTAAATTTGGGGTGAGCCTTAAAATCCGGTACGACTTATAAAACGAAAAATATGGTAATTTGTAAACATAGTTTCTACAACAGGAATTCAATTCCACTTTCATATATTTAAATAATAACTAATACTAAATCTTTTCTCATAAAATTATATACAATTCTACTCAGCTCCCCTTGTTCTATAACATACTGCCTGCAGATTGGGTTGCATTTTCATGGTCACATATTCCCTTTTAGTTTGCTAGACAAATGAAAACAAGCTACATAAATGTTTAGATGACAATGTTGGTAAGTAAACCTTCACAAATATACAGTAAATATATAAATAGTTTTACTTTATTGTTTATTTCATCATCAACCTCTAATCTAAAGTGAAGCTAACTTCAAGAAATTACTTATTGCTTAAACAGGTTTTTGTGCAAAATGTTTTAATATTTTAATTAATATTATTATTTGCATTTTTTTTCATGTAACAATCTGTATAATAAATATTGAATCCTTGACATTTTCACAATGGCCACTGGAACATGTTTTGATTCTAACTTTCTGTTGTTTCAATAAACAACACATACAGTCATGGCCAAAAGTGTTGACACCCTTGAATTGTTCCAGAAAATGAAGTGTTTCTCCCAGAATATTATAGAAATTACACATTTTCTCATACACATATTTATTTCCTTTGTGTGTGTTGGAACAGCACAAAAAAAGAGGAAAAATAGCAAACTGAACATCGTTTTACACAAAACCCCCAAAATGGGTAGGACACAATTGCTGGCCCCTTTCCAAAATTGTGGGTAAACAAGCTTGTTTAAAGCATGTGATACTTGTTTAAAGTCACCTGTGACAATAACGGGTGTGGGCAATATTAAAATCACACCTGAAACCAGATAAAAAGGGTAAAAGTTGACACAATCTTTGTATTGTGTGTCTGTGTGTGCCACAATAAGCATGGAGAAAAGAAAGTGGAGAAAAGAACTATCTGATTATTTGAGTACCAACATTGTTGAAAAGCATCAACAATCTCATTAGGTTACAAGTAGAGTTGAGCGCGGTTCGCGGTTCGTGGTTCTCCAGTTCTAGGCTCGAGTGATTTTGGGGGCTGTTCAAGATCGAACTAGAACTCGAGCTTTTTGCAAAAGCTCGATAGTTCTAGATACGTTCGAGAACGGTTCTAGCAGCAAAAAGCAGGGCTTTTTACAGCTACAGTGTGCAGCAGCCATCGCTGGCAGCCTGCCAGAAGCTGGTAACCAAGATAAACATCAGGTATCCAACCAAAGCGCTTTGGTTAGTAACCCGATGTTTATCCTAGTTACGTGCAGGAAGCCCACACTTCCCCGCTCAGCTCGCTCCGCCCCCTCCTGCCCGCGGCATGTACACATACATACACATACACACACACACACACACACACACACACATGGTCCCGCTCGGCTTACCTGCGGTGATGAAGTCCCGCCATCCCGACCTCAGCGCTGTCACTGTCCTCCATGGCCGCTGCTTGTCACATCACCTCTCGCTTCCGACCCGAGACTGACTAGCGGTGACGTCACGGGCCTCTCGCGATACTTGGTGTGAAGGCGCCGGTCATTGAACTCAGTGACAGGGGCTGTCAGTGTGCTGGAGATCAGCGCAGGTAATGTACCTCGCTGACAGCAGCACTTGTCATGCCCTGCAGTGACCTGGGCTGACCCATTGATGTTAGCTCAGGTCACTGCACTGCTCTCCCAGCCAATGGGGAACATCCTGATCTTCATTGACTGGGACAGTGTGGATCGTCATGGCAACCCCTTGGATTACACCAGACCTGGATTTGTTTTTCATTCTAATAAATTGGTTAAAGAGGGAATGTTTTGGGGAGTGTTTTTTCAAATAAAAATGTGTTTGTCGTCTATTTTTTTTATTACTGACTGGGTTGGTGATGTCGGGTATCTGATAGATGCCTGACCTCACCAACCCCAGGGCTTGATGCCAGGTGACATTACACATCTGGTATTAACCCCATATATTACCCCGTTTGCCACCACACCAGGGCGCGGGATGAGCTGGGGCGAAGCACCAGGATTGGCGCATCTAATGGATGCGCCACTTCTGGGGCGGCTGCGTCCTGCTATTTTTAGGCTGGGGAGAGTCCAATAACCATGGACCTCCCTAGTCTGACAATATCAGGCCCCAGCTGTCTGCTTTACCTTGGCTGGTGATCCAATTTTGGGGGACCCCTACGTGTTTTTTTTAATTATTTATTTAATTTAAAATAACAGCATGGGGTGCCCTCAGTTTTGGATTACCAGCCAAGGTGAGGTTGCCAGCTGTGGTCTGCAGGCTGCAGCCGTCTGCTTTACCCTAGCTAGCTACAAAACTAGGGGGAACCCTACGTCATTTTTTTTTTCATTTTTTTGGCTAAATACAAAGCTAAGCACCCCTTAGTGCCACATGAAAGGCACCAAAGGGTGCTCCACTTTTTCTCCACTTTTTCTCCATTTTTTCTCCATTTTTTCTACATTTTTTCTCCACTTTTTCTACATTTTTTTCTACATTTTTCTCCACTTTTTCTCCACTTTTTCTCCACTTTTTCTCCATTTTTTTCTCCACTTTTTCTCCACTTTTTCTCCACTTTTTTCTCCATTTTTTCTCCACTATTTCTCCACTATTTCTCCATTTTTTCTCCATTTTTTCTCCACTTTTTCTCCACTTTTTCTCCACTTTTTCTCCATTTTTTTCTCCATTTTTTCTCCACTTTTTCTCCACTTTTTCTCCACTTTTTCTCCACTTTTTCTCCATTTTTTTCTCCACTTTTTCTCCACTTTTTCTCCACTTTTTCTCCATTTTTTCTCCACTTTTTCTACATTTTTTTCTACATTTTTTCTCCACTTTTTCTCCACTTTTTCTACATTTTTTTCTCCACTTTTTCTCCACTTTTTCTCCACTTTTTCTCCACTTTTTCTCCATTTTTTTCTCCATTTTTTCTCCACTTTTTCTCCACTTTTTCTCCACTATTTCTCCATTTTTTTCTCCATTTTTTCTCCACTTTTTCTCCACTTTTTCTCCACTTTTTCTCCATTTTTTTCTCCATTTTTTCTCCACTTTTTCTCCATTTTTTCTCCATTTTTTCTCCACTTTTTCTCCACTTTTTCTCCACTTTTTCTCCACTTTTTCTCCACTTTTTCTCCACTTTTTCTCCATTTTTTTCTCCACTTTTTCCCCACTTATTCTCCACTTTTTCTCCACTTTTTTCTCCACTTTTTCTCCACTTTTTCTCCGTTCTTTTTCTATGGTCGATCTACCCATTAGCTCTGCCATGCATAGTGTAGCTCTACACCTACTGCACATGTTACTTTATGATTGACATCTCTTTCGTACCAGAGCTGTCTAAGCCTACTCTGACCCCATATTTGTCATTACTATATTGTCCTTGTACTGTATTATGACATTTGTATCATGTGTTTCATTTCTTGCTGTGTTGCAATTTTTTTGCTGCATCCCAATTGTACCTCTACATTGTTCGAGTTTATGTTATTGTTCTCTCACTCTTATGTGATACTGATTATTGTCATTTTTCATGATTACAAGCAGATAAGTCCAATCTGACGAAGGCTGAGGCCGAAACGTCATTTGTAACTTGTTTTGGACAAAAACATATATGCTTATGAAAATTTTTTTTTCTTAATACGGACCAATAAAGAGTGATTTTGCATTACTATCCGTTGTGACTTACTGACTTAGTCTGGGAGATTTAGAGTGCCGAGGTTACTCACTAATTTTATCTATTATTACCTCTGAGCACCTATATACCAGTGAGCAGAGCTTCCTCTACAGTAGTTCTCCTGATTAGGCATGCCCTTACCTCATGAGCAGGGCATTGCAGCTTTGGTAGCAACCATTACGACATGGACTCTGCTGCTGTGGACCCGGGGAGAGTGAGTGCAGATTCATTGCACCCACACTCCTCACATGAAGGGTCCGCACTCCTAGAAAATGGGGGATACGTTCCCTGAGTGTCTCCCCCCATATTCTAGACGGTCCAGAGTCGTCGTGGGACCCCTTTATTTTTTTTCTTACAATAAATTGGTGAAAGAGGAAATGTTTTGGGGACTGTTTTTTCAAATAAATTTCTTTTGTCGATTTTTTTTTTTGTTAGTACTGACAGTTTATGATGTTGGGTATCTAATAGACGCCATGACGTCACAAACTGCTGGGCTTGATCTCAGGTTACTTTACAGCTAGTATCAACCCGATTTATTACCCCGTTTGCCACTGCACCAGGGCACGGGATGAGCTGGGGTGAAGCGCCAGGATTGGCGCATCTAGTGGATGCGCCACGTCTGGGGTGCCTGCGGCCTGCTATTTTTAGGCTGTGAAGGCCCAATAACTATGGACCTTCCCACCCTGAGAATACCAGACCACAGCTGTCCGCTTTACCTTGGCTGGTGATCCAATTTGGGGGGGACCCTACTTTTATTGTGTAATTATTAATATTTATAAAATAATTATAAAAAAGAGCCTGAGGGGACCTCCACATTGGATCCCCAACCACGGTAAAGCTGCCAGCTGTGGTTTTCAGGCTACAGCCGTCTGCTTTACCCTAGCTGGCTATCAAAAATGGGGGGACCCAACGTCATTTTTTTTTTTAACTATTTTTTAAATAGAAAAAATTAATGGGCTTCCCTGTATTTTGATTGCCAACCAAGGTAACGGCAGGCAGATGGGGGTGGCAACCCATAGCTGTCTGCTTTATCTGCGCTGAGAATCAAAAATACCATGGAGCGCTACGTCATTTTTTTAAAGATTTATTTTTACAGCACTGTGATGTCCAGCAATCAAAATACAGGGAAGCCCATTTTATTTTTAGTTATTTAAATAAATAATTAAAAAAAATATATATGGGCTCCCGCTGCATTTCTTGTATTGCTAGCTAAGGGTAATCCAAGCAGCTACTGGCTGCTAACCCCCACTGCTTGGTGTTACCTTCACTGGCAATGGAAAATCCAGGGAAGCATTTTTTATTTTTTTTGCCAAAAAACTACAAAAAAAGGACGTGAGCTTCGCCATATTTTTGTATGCTAGCCAGGTATAGCAGGCAGGTGCTGGAAGAGTTGGATACAGCGCCAGAAGATGGCGCTTCTATGAAAATGCCATTTTCTGAGGCGGCTGCAGACTGCAATTCGCAGCAGTGGGGCCCAGAAAGCTCAGGCCAACCTGTGCTGCGGATTCCAATCCCCAGCTGCCTAGTTGTACCTGGCTGGACACAAAAATGGGGCGAAGCCTACGTCATTTGTTTTCTAATTATTTCATGAAATTCATGAAATAATAAAAAAGGGGCTTCCCTTTATTTTTGGTTCCCAGCCGGGTACAAATAGGCAACGGGGGGTTGGGGGCAGCCGTACCTGCCTGCTGTACCTGGCTAGCATACAAAAATATGGCGAAGCCCACATAATTTTTTCAGGGGGCAAAAAACTTCTGCATACAGTCCTGGATGGAGTATGCTGAGCCTTGTAGTTCTGCAGCTGCTGTCTGTCTGTATGGAGAAGAGCAGACAGCAGCTGCAGAACTACAAGGCTCAGCATACTCCATCCAGGACATCCATGTATGCAGAAGTTTTTTGCCCACCAAAAAAATGACGTGGGCTTCGCCATATTTTTGTATGCTAGCCAGGTACAGCAGGCAGCCACGGGCTGCCTCCAACCCCCAGTTGCCTATTTGTACCCGGCTGGGAACCAAAAATATAGGGAAGCCCATTTTTTTTAATTATTTCACTTATTTCATGAAATAATTAAAAAACAAATGACGTGGGCTTCGCCCCATTTTTGTGTCCAGCCGGGTACAACTAGGCAGCTGGGGATTGGAATCCGCAGCACAGGTTAGCCCGAGGTTTCTGGGCGCCTCTGCTGCGGATTTCAGTCCGCAGCCGTCCCAGAAAATGGCGCTCTCATAGAAGCGCCATCATCATCATCATCTGTGTCAGCCGGTCCCTAACGGAACGGGGAGTCGACTGTGTGCTAGAGCATGTCGCCGGTACACGGCGATACACATATGTGCACCGTGTACCGGAGAGATGCACTCGCAGGTCCTACATGACGCGTCATAGTCATGTGACCAGTCTGTAGCCAATGAGATAATAGCCACGTGACTGGTCACATGGCTATTTTGACGTCACGATAGGTCCTGCTTCTCTGCTGGCAGTGCCGGTCACCGGGAGGATTCAGCGATCATCGGATGGAATAGCGGCAGGAGACAGAGTGCAGAAGGGATCGCGGGGAACAGTAAGTGTTATGGCAATGTTTATTAACTGTTTGTGTACATTTATCATGCATTTTTATGTGTTTGTGATTGCCTCCCATTATAGCCTATTGGTTCTAGTTCGGTTCGTCGAACGTTCGACGAACCGAACTCGAACGGGACACCCGTTCGGCGAACCGACCTCGAGCCGAACCGCGACTGGTTCGCTCATCTCTAGTTACAAGTCCATCACCAGAGATTTTGGTGTTCATTTGTCCATGGTGCGCAACATAATCAAGAAGTATACATCCTATGGCACAGTAGCTAATCTACCTAAATGTGTACTGCAAAGAAAAATTGATGAAAGGTTGTAACGCAGAATAGTCCAGATAGTAAATAAGCAGCCACACTCAAACTCCAAATAAATTCAAGCTATTCTGCAAGCTCAGGGTGCATCAGTTTCAGCAGGAACAATCTGTCGAAATTTGAATGAAATGACATTGCAGGAGTCCCAGGAGGGGCCCCACTGCTGACACAGAAACATAAGTAAGCTAGATTGCAGTTTTCCAAAATGTTTGTGAGAGGAAAGCGTCTTGTGGACAAATTAGACCAAGAAAGAGCTTTTTGGGGAAGCACATCATTCCACTGTTTACCAAAAATGGGATGAGGCCTTCAAAGAAAAGAACACAGTACCTACAGTCAAACATGGTGGAGGTTGGGAGAATGGTGATGCTTGTGTGTTGAGCATATGTGTCTGAGGTAAGCTCCTACTATCTTACATAAATCTTTTGGATTCCTATATTTTTGTGGTCTCCCTGACCCAAGCCATAATCGATCACGTGTGGGATACTAGTGGTGCTTCAGAGGAGCATCTACGGTGATTGCTCCTGTCAGGCAAACCCAATGGAGATCTTGCTGACAGAGGACTGTGGTGAGATGGTGGTCATTATAACACCCTACTGGAGAAGTCCCTTAGCGAGTGCTGGAAAACCCTCTCATTATAGTGCATCTTAGGAGAGCATAGCATGCCCCATGACTATCCTGACGGTGGTACACATGGAGGAGATGTAGGCCATTTTGACATACAGGTCAGACAGCATAAGGGAGAGGAGAAACTCCATGGGAATTCCCTGTGGATGCCTCTCTCTTCATTAAACTCCCCATTAGAGCCATAGACTATCCGGTAACAGACGATAAGTAACACTGCGCCCCTTTTGACATCTGGAGAGCAGAAAGTGAAAGTGGTGTGGAGCATTGAGCAGCTGCATCTTAGTGTCACTGTTCTGTTTCTCCTGCATTCAATACTTCTACTCAAGGGTTTGATTCTACTGGGCACAGCGTGAGAGCACTTATCATAAGAAACTTTGTGAGGTACAGGAGCTCCTTTGAGTGCTCTATATCATATAAATCTTGAGTAGAGATGAGCAAACCCATGGAAGTTCAGTTTGGCAGCTGCAGCTGAACCATAAATCCACTGATTTGGACTTGGTCCAAACCCCAATGGAAGTCACTGATTGGAAGTTAAAGTCTCTGTCCACATACAGCCAGCCATAAGCAGAATACATCTGGGGGATGGTGGATGGGGATTTCTATTATTTGGAAGGATTGCACAATAGATACGATAACACTGTTGTTACCACCAGTGCGAGCACAGAGATGCTCACACAAGTGGTCAGCATATGTAAAGCTTCTGAACTCCGAACCCGAACTCTGTTTGTTTGTTTTTTAAAGTCGATGTTTGGCACGAAAACTGAATACCGAATATTGTGTTCGCCCATCTCTAATCTTGAGGCAAGTACTACATGGCCACAATTTTTGTTCTCTTCTATGGAATAGTTTAAAGGAACTCAGCATTGTTCTTCATCTCAATATATAGCATACATTTATCTCATACTATTACAAAAATGAACTAAAATAAGAGCTCCTCTGCGTACACCTGGGGTTTCGCCTCTGAGAAACGTAGAGGCCAAACCCCAGGTGACGAGGAGGGTAAGCAAGAGGACCTGTCCCTTCACCAGGTCTCAAAACAATTGTTACAGGCTATATCCTTTTGTAAACATTCCTTTATGGGAAAGAGAGAGAAGGTGTATTCTGAAGTGGGACTAAAGCATAAAGGTATGCAAGCTTTAAGGGTCTGCATCTCTGAAGTTGAAACAAGTGTGTCTTCCCTCAAGGAAAACATACTCTCTGTGGCAGCAAAGTTGTCTAAAATGGCTGGATCAAATGACACCTGGTGCCAAAAAGCAGATGAACTAGACAACTGGATGCGTCACAACAACATTTGTGTAATTGGGATACCCAAAAGATCAGAAGGACCACACTCTGAACAATTCTTGGAGACATGGCTAAAGTGTAACTTGGGAGATTAATTCTCCTCTATGTTTGTGGTGGAAAGACTGCACAGATTCCCAAGAAAGGCCCCTCCTCCAGGTGATCCTCAATGCTCTTCCTGGTGCAAATGCCAAATTGCAAGAATGAAGAAACAGCAAAAAGGTCCACTTAATCCTAAGAATGCGATGGTCTTGGTCTTTCCAGCTTACTCCATGGATCTTCAGAAACAGAGGGCTCAATTTATGGATGTCAAGAATAGAGATGAGTGAACATGTTCGAAAAAGTTCACAAATCTCAGCAAAAGTCAGCCTTTCTTTGGTAACTCTTTTCGTTTGTACTAATGCTTTTTTTCTACCTTATTATGACTTTGACTAGGATAGTTGTGCTGTATGATGAGTAGGGAGGAGGTGTTTGAGGAGAGAGGGGGTGGAGAGAGGTCAGATCAGAGAAGTGGTGGACTGCTTTTTTTTTTCCTTAACTTAATGTGTGGATATTCGAGCAGCCAATCAGGGTCCAGAAACCATCCACAACGTTCAGACACAAGGGCTTGTGTCATTGGCTGCCTAGGTCACATGTTCCTCTGCATATTACAGGTGGACATGCAGCGTCGCCACTATTTTGAGATTGCTATAGCTTAGGGAGGTTACTGATGCTAGACAGATAGTTAGTAACGGGGGGTTACTTTTAGCTATTTCAGATAGATAGGAGGGTGAGAGTGTGTGCAATTCGAAGTGCAGGGGCGTGCAGTGTGTGACAATTATTGCACTGGCAGCATGCAAGCCCTACATATAGCAAGATAGGAAAAGCATGGTGTGATGATTGTGGCACTACAATTTACCTATATTTCAGCTTGTACATAAAAGCTGTTAAATCTTGCTTTCTGCTGTGCATATTGATCTTGTTTGAGGCATATGTAACCGATAGTGTGCCCTTGCCACTGCCACCTCTAAGTATTTAAGTGTTTTATATATATACATATATATATATATACATATATATATATATATATATATACAGTGCTTTTTTGTAAAAAAATATTTGCCGGTACTCATCGCAGAGGCGAGGAGCGGGGGGGGGTGCCAGTGGAGAGAGCGGACATGGATATGAGCACAAGTATGAGATTTGTACACTTCTGGCCACATTCTGATTCTGATCGAGGTTCGAGGTTAGCCAATTTCATGTTCGAGTGATTTTGGGGGGTGCTCGAGATCGAACTCGAACTCGAGCTTTTTGCTAAAAGCTCAACAGTTCGAATTACGTTCGAGAACGGTTTGATCACCAAAAGCAGGGCTTTTTACGGCTACAGTGTGCAGGGAGCCATCGCTGGCAGCCTGCGTAAGCTGGTAACCAATGTAAATATCGAGTATCCAAGCAAAGCGCTTTGCTTGGTAACCCGATATTTACCCTGGTTACGTGTGCAGGGAGCAGACACTTCCCCGCTCGGTTCTGCCCCCTCCTGCACTCGGCATGTACACACACTCACCTGTCCTCAGCCATGCAGTCCCTGGCACTGACGTCCTCAGCGCCACATGGCCCCGCTAAGCTCCACTCACCTCGCACTCCGCCGCCTGTACACATGGCCCCGCTAGGCTCCACCCACTTTGCACTCCGCCGCCTGCACCAATGGCCCGGCTAGGCTCCACCCACCTTGCACTCCACACACATTACCCCACTTAGCTCCACCCACCTCGCACTCCACACGTATTACCCCACTTGGCTCCACCCACCTCGCACTTCACACATGTCCCCGCTCGGCTCCACCCACCTCGCACTCCGCACACATTACCCCGCTTGGCTCCACCCACCTCGCACTCCGCACATATTACCCCGCTAGGCTCCACCCACCTCGCACTCCGCACACATTACCCCGCTTGGCTCCACCCACCTCGCACTCCGGACACATTAACCCGCTTGGCTCCACCCACCTCACACTCCGCACACATTACCCCGCTCGGCATACCTGCGGTGATGAAGTCCTGCCCTCCCGACCTAAGCGCTGTCACTGTCCTCCATGGCCGCCGCTTGTCACATCCCCTCCTCTCGCTGCCGACCCGAGACTGTGACTAGCGGTGACGTCACAGGCTCCCGCGATACTTGACTGTGAAGGCGGTGGTAATTGAAGTCAGTGACAGCTCTGCTATCAGCAATGCAGGAGATCGTCACCGAAGGTAATGTACCTCGCTCCTGACAGCAGCACTTGTCATGCCCTGCAGTGACCTGGGCTGACCTATTGATGTTAGCTCAGGTCACTGCATTGCTCTCCCAGCCAATGGGGAACATTCTGTTCTTCATTGACTGAAACATTGACTATGGTATGGATCGTTATGGGAATCTCTTGGATTACAGCAGACCTGGATTTGTTTTTCTTTCTAATAAATTGGTGAAAGAGGGAATGTTTTGGGAAGTGTTTTTTCAAATAAAAATGTGTTTGTCGTCTATTTTTTTTTTTTACTGACCGGGTTGGTGATGTCGGGTATCTGATAGACGCCTGACCTCATGAACCCCAGGGCTTGATGCCAGGTGACATTACACATCTGGTATTAACCCCATATATTACCCCGTTTGCCACTGCACCAGGGCAACGGGATGAGCTGGAGCGAAGCACCAGGATTCGCGCATCTAATGGATGCACAAACTTCTGGGGCGGCTGCAGCCTGCTATTTTTAGGCTGGGGAGAGTCCAATAACCATGGACCTCCCTAGTCTGAGAATATCAGACCCCAGCTGTCTGCTTTACCTTGGCTGGTGATCCAATTTTGGGGGGACAACCACGTGTTTTTTTTTTTTTTAATTATTTATTTAATTTAAAATAACAGCATGGGGTGTTACACCTCGTGGCTCTCCTGTTACAAGGAATGAGGTGGTCCCCCATTCCTTGTCTGCCGCAAGCCCTCCTGCTCAGCAGCACCAAAGGTCTGGGAGACTGCGCAGTCTGCAGGAGTTGCCTCCTTGGAGACGCAGCAGAAGGGTGACACCTAGTGGTTCTCCCCTTGCAAGGAATGGAGTGGTCTCCCATTCCTTGTCTGCCACGAGCCCTCCTGCTCAGCATCACAGAGGGTCTGGGAGGTTACGCAGTGTGCAAAGGATGGATGCTCAGGGAAGCAGCAAGACTTCCCTTATCTCTGCACATTGTGAAACCGAGGATCCCGCCTTTATGACCCAGAGGCAGGAAGATGAGTATGTGCCCCACATGATGTCTTCTGATTCGCTCACTGATATTACACGGCCCGATAACGAGGCTGGTGGTGTGCTGAATCCTGACTGGCCGGGCCAAGACGTCACGAATCCTGATTGGGTCACGTCCATCTCGCGCCCGCCCTTGGGTGGAGCTACACCTCCTTAAAAGCTCCCCCTGCCATCATGGTGGCGCGTGACCGTCCTTCTATGTTTGGATGTCTGACAGCGTGCTGCCACGCCACTGCTCAGGCATTATTGTCTTTTGTGGGCTTGGCCCTTGCTGCTTAGGCAGCACCTGGTTTGCAGGCCGTGTTCCTGCCTTGCTGCTCCGGCAGTATCTCCTTCAACAGGCCGTGTTCCTGCCTTGCTGCTCCGGCAGTATCTCCTTCAACAGGCCGTGTTCCTGTCCCAGGTGAGCTCCTTGAGTCTCCACCGGACTCACCTGGTTATTGAAAGCACACGTGCGTGGGCACCTCTGTGCTACCCTCGTGCCATATCCTGTGACTCCCGCTGGCACACGTGCGTAGGCACCTCTGTGCGTCCCCATGCAACAGGTACACCGATCGAGAAGCCCCGAGCCATACAACCCTCACGGGTTAGGGCGGACCGGTGTACATAGATCGTCTGTGACATTCCAGACGATCACTAGTAGCAACCCGCTCACTCTTTCCTGACCATAGCAGCGGTCCCTTACACCGCACAGTGGACCTTGACCGGCGGAAGCTGTCCATTTCCCATCTTGGCACGCTTCCCCGGGTCCCCCTCGTAACAGTTGGGTGCCCTCAGTTTTGGATTACCAGCCAAGGTGAAGCTGCCAGCTGTGATCTGCAGGCTGCAGCCATCTGCTTTACCCTAGCTGGCTGTCAAAAATAAGGAGAACCCTACGTCATTTTTTTTAAAATTTATTTATTTTTTTGGCTAAATACAAGGCTAAGCACTCCTTAGTGCCACATGAAAGGCACCAAAGGGTGCAAAATTACAAAATGCAGGAGAGTGAGACATGATGTGTCTTTCTGCCATTATAATGACAGAAAAGACTGATATGAAGTGTACAAGCACAGGAAAATCACCAGAGCGCTCTACGCTGTGAAAAGAAGTAGAAAATGGCACTAGAGTGAACATGTAACCGCCTCATGTAGGTTGAAGCTATGGATCCTGGGTAAATTTATGTTTTTTCCCTCCAGTTTTTTTGCAGTACGCAAAAAAAAACGGAAGGCACACGGATGACAAACAGATGACATACGGATCGTATACAGAACGGAAATGGATGCCACACGAATGCACCCGTGAAAAAAACGGACCTTTCCGCACGGACGGATCCGCAAAAACGGATCGGTCGTGTCAAAGTAGCCTTATTCTGATCTGCCGTTTATAAACAGCAGGCAGAAATAAGTGAATAGCGCCCCCCAGCGTCAGAAAATCTCCGGGGTTTCAGGGGTAGCTGAGACCCTGGAGATCATGATTCAGGCCGGGTTTTCCGGGCTCCGCTCACGTGATCACAGGTATACACTGTATACCGATGATCACATTACAGTAAATGACAGCGCCGGTAAAAAATTATTTATCTCCCAACTGGCATGAACAAACATGTCAGATGGGAGATAAATCTCCTCCCAGGTCCCCTCCGGTTCCCCGGTGTCGCCAAAGTGCTCCCCCCGACTCCCTCCCGGAAATCCAAGATGGCCGCGCGCACTGCAGCGCGCCGGTCGCATTCATCCTACTCCTCTGATTTCTGTCGCATGTGCCATGACACATGCGACAGAAAACTCCTCCCCAGGCCCTGCCAGGTCACCCCCTATAACCCCACCGGTGTTCCCCGGTGTCCCACGGTACTTGTGCAGCGTTGATCCCCCGCGGCCCCCTCCTTCAAAATAGATGCTGCCGCATGCACAGAGCGGCTGTCAGCTCAGCTTCCTGTGTTCAGACACAGTGAGTGGCGGTAACCATGCATCTGTAAGCAACTGCAATGCCCTGCTCATGAGGTAAGGAACATAGTTGATCAGGAGAGCTATACTATATTTCTAAATGGAGGTATTTGATTTTATAGTTGCCCTGCTGAATGACTACCAAACATGAGAGTCCATTATATGTCACAAGAAAACACATCTAAATAGCGAGCTCTGTTTAGTATTCATTCAGCTGGATAACTGGACTTAAAGGGGTATTCCATCTCCAAGATCCTATCCCCAATATATAGTAGGTGGAATAACAATAATATCAGCAAATACCAATATTTGGAAATGTAGAATAGTTCTCCTGATTAGGCATGGCCTTACCTCATGAGCAGGGCATTGCCGCTTTGGTAGCAACAGTTATGACAAGGTCTCTGCTGCTGTGGACCCGGGGAGAGTGGGTGCTCCTAGAAAATGGGGGATACGATCCCTGAGCTTGTCCCCCCCATATTCTAGATGATCCAAATTCGTCATGGGACCCCCTTATTTTTTTTTCCTTACAATAAATTGGTGAAAGAGGGAATGTTTTGGGGAGTGTTTTTGAAATACATTTTTTTTTGTCTATATTTTTTTTGTTAGTACTGACAGTTTATGATGTCGGGTATCTGATAGACGCCATAACATCACAAACTTATGGGCTTGATGTCAGGTGACCTTATAGCTAGTATAAACTCCATTTATTACCCCGTTTGCCACTAGACCAGGGCACGGGATGAGCTGGGAAGAAGCGCCAGGATTGGCGCATCTAGTGGATGCGCCACTTCTGGGGCGCCTGCGGCCTGCTATTTTTAGGCTGTGAAGTGCCAATAACTATGGACCTTCCCACCCTGAGAATACCAGACTACAGCTGTTCGCTTTACCTTGGCTGGTGATCCATTTTGGGGGGACCCTACTTTTTTTTGTAATTATTGTTATTTATAAAATAATTATAAAAAAGAGCCTGGGGTGACCTCCACATTGGATCCCCAACCACGGTAAAGCTGCCAGCTGTGGTTTTCAGGTTGCAGCAGTCTGCTTTACCCTAGCTGACTATCAAAAATAGGGGGACCCCCACATCATTTTTTTTTAACTTTTTTTTAAATAAAAAAAATTAATGGGCTTCCCTGTATTTTGATTGCCAGCCAAGGTAACACCAGGCAGATGGGGGTGGCAACCCATAGCTGTCTGCTTTAACTGCGCTGAGAATCAAAAATACCGCGAGGCGTTACGTCATTTTTTTTTAATGATTTATTTTTACAGCACTGTCATGTCAGGCAATGAAAATACAGGGAAGCCCATATTTTTTTATTTATTTAAATAAATAATAAAAAAAAATATATGGGCTCCCGCTGCATTTTTTGTATTGCTAGATAAGGGTAATCCAAGCAGCTACTGGCTGCTAACCCCCACTGCATGGTGTTACCTTCACTGTCAATAGAAAATCCAGGGAAGCATTTTTTATTTTTTTTCCCAAAAAACTAAAAAAAAAAAAAAAAAAAAAAAAAAAAAAAAATGACGTGAGCTTCGCCATATTTTTGTATGCTAGCCAGTTACAGCAGGCAGGTAGGGGCTGCCCCCAACCCATCAGCTGCCTATTTGTACCCAGCTGGGAACTAAAAATATAGGGAAGCCCTTTTTTTAATTATTTCATGAATTTCATATATATATGAAATATATATATATATTAGAGTGCCCTCTCTTATTATGTACAGCACCGACCCTTACATTCTCTTCTTGTTCTTATTATTTCTAGCAACCTGCCTGTATTTCATAGCGTCCTCTATTGTTAGATCTAAAATTATATGACTGCTGATAGACCATGGTTATGCTTCTTTTCTGATGGAGCAGCTGATGAACTAGGCTTCTGGTTAGATGCTGCTCCATCAATCGTCAAATCATATCTAACAAGAGAGGATTATATAATAAAGAGAGGGCAAGTGAATAACAAAAATAATGAGAATACGCTATGTAAGAGACGGAACAAAACATAACAATTGAGGATGCTATATAATAAAAGATGACGCCATACTTAACTAGAGAGGATGCCAATAAGGGACAGTGTTATGCATAACAAAAGAGAAAACTATCTAATTAATGACGGCACTTTACATAGTAAGTGAGTACACTGAATATTAATAGACTGAGTTATATACATAATAAGGCTACATTCCTATATCCCGGGGAAGTGTTGGTGTGCTGCCTGATTTTTTTCTCATACAGCACACATGCCACGATGTTTGTGACGCACATCCGGCGTTGTTAGTGACATCGCAGTGTGTGACACCTAGGAGCGACCTTAAACGATCGCAAAAGAGTAAAAAATCATTGGTCTGTGAGACTTCGTTCAAAAACCAAAAATCGTTGTCTGGTCAGTAGCAAGGTTGTTCGTCGTTCCTGTGGCACCACACATCGCTATGTGTGACATCGCAGGAACGACGAACATCTCCTTACCTGCCGTCCACCGCCAATAAGGAAGGAAGGAGGTGGGCGGCATATTCCGGCCGCTCATCTCCTCCCGTCCTCTGACTATTGGTTGGCCGCTTAGTGACGCCTCAGTGACGTCGCTATGACACTGAACACACCTCCCCCTTGAAGGAGGGATTGTTCGGCGGTTACAGCGACGTCGCTGAAAAGGTATGTGCGTGTGACGCTGCCGTAGCGATAATGTTCTCTATGTCAGCAATCACCAAATGTCGCACAAACGACGGGGGCGGGTGCTATCGCGCACGACATCGCTAGCTATCGCTGGCGATGTCGCAGCATGTAAAGCACCTTTAAGTGTGATTTGGATTAAGTGTGTGCCTCATGATTCAGTGAAGAGGTACTATCAATCAGTGTTTATATGCTGAAATGTCTATTTGTGGCAGGACCACAGAGTTATCAATTAGTATTTATCTGCTGACGCATCTATTTGTACCAGGAGCACACCGTTAGCAATTAGTGTTTATCTGCAGTTATATGTGTGGCAGAACCACACACATTAATAAGGATTTATCCACTGACATCCATACAGTGCAGCAGCATTATCAACGAGGATTGGCCAGCTAACACATATATATATATATATATATTGCAAATGGAGAAAAAGACATGGATCGCACATCCCAAAAATACATTGATCTAAAAGCCGCTAGGCAAAAATTTAAATAGAACGTGAGGTTCTTAGTTACCATTCTGATCAGACTGTATTAAGCCCACTGCCACGTCACGGCGAACCTCTAGAGTGGGTCCCTATCCTAAGCCTTTGTGGTGCGGCACTGTGCACCAACCACTGCTGCAGCGACAAAGCACCAGCAGGGCAGGCGACCCGGTGCCTCACAGCACCCATGCTGCAAGGCAAAGCCCCCAAGGCTCCAGGCCGCAGTGCCCCACTGTCACGACACCACCACAACAGCGGCCACTGCACAGCACCAACACACAGTGAGAGAAGCTGCGCACTCACCTCCGACTGGCTCCCATAAGTGAACTGGGAGCAAAAAAGGCTGACCCCTCTTGCAGTCTCCTGCTAATTAAAAACACCTGTGCCAAATGGGGGGAGTGCAGATCCAAGCAAAATATATATATATATATATATATATATAAACAGTGCTTTTTTTGCGGCGGTACGCGACGATACGGCGTACCGGAAAATCTGAAGAGCGCCTCTGGCTCTGTCCACATGGCTAATTTGTAAACTATACAAATTAGCCATGTGGAGCGGAGGCACAAACCAGAGGCGACTCTAGGGGAGAGCTGGCGGAGCGCTGTCGGGCTGCCTGATGCCGGTGTGGAAGTCTGCCAGGGTGGGAGCTGCTATTCTCTGAGCGTGGCTGTAACGCTGACAGCCACACTCATAGAAAGTGCAGCTGCGACTCCCACTGCTCAATTGTCCTTGTATCTGTCAGACGCGAGGATAATTGAAGCGGAGATCCCTGGCGCTGACTTCTGGGTCAGCGCGACGTCTTTCATGCGATCAGGTCAGCTGATCAGACTGCTGACCCGGAAGTCAGCGCCGCAGCATGGAGGCGTCAGAGAAACAGAGAAACGCTGATAAGTGCTCCACTGTGGAGCTGAAGAAGACACAGAGGAGGAACATTATGGGGTGAGAGGTGACTATTTATGAAACAGTATGGGGGAGAGAGGGTGGGGGAGGGAACTATCTGTGGACACACTATGGGGGAGACAGAGGGTGGGGAATGGGAACCATCTGTGGACACACTTTGGGCGGACAGAGGGTGGAGAGGGGGAAATATCTATATTCACAGTAGGGGGGGACTATCTGGACAGATTATGGTGGGAAGAGACGATGGGAAGGGGGAAGTATCTTTGGACACAGTATGGGGAGAGAGAGGATGAGGTTTCATGTATGGGGACAGAGCGGATGAGGGATGATGCATGGAGGCAGAGAAGATGAGGGATGATGCATGGGGACAGAGAGGATGAGGGGTGATGCATGGGGACAGAGAGGATGAGGGGTGATGCATGGGGACAGAGAGGATGAGGGGTGATGCATGGGGACAGAGAGGATGAGTGGTGATGCATGGGGACAGAGAGGATGAGGAGTGATGCATGGGGACAGAGAGGATAAGGGGTGATGCATGGGGACAGAGAGGATGAGGGGTGATGCATGGGGACAGACAGGATGTGGAGAGAACTGGAAAGAAATTTTGAGGACACAGAATAAAAAGTGACATGGTATGAGGAGCAATTGGGCAGGATGGAGAGTGAGGTGGAAAAGTATATGGACACACAGGAGGTAGTGAGGAGACAGTAAGGGATGAGAAGAATGTGAGAGGCACAGAATAAAGACTGGGTAGTGGAGGGGGGTGGTATGGAGACGGGGCAGAATGAAAGGACAGTGTGAGGTTATAGAAAAGAAGGTGGAGTGTTATGAAGGCACAGTATAAAGACTGGGCAGTATAAGGTGACACAGTGTAAATGACACTGTAAACAGTAGGCTCAGTTTGGAAAGAGAGGGAATATGGAAGGCATGTATCATAAGAGGGACAGTGTGGGTCATATTTTGTGCAGTGAATACTGTGAGGGGCCATTAATTATTCTGGGGCACAGTGTAGGGCAGATATTTTTAAATAGAAGTATTATATATATATATATATACAGTACAGATTTGGGCACACCACATTCAAAGATTTGTCTTTATTTTCATGACTCTGAAAATTGGAGATTAACATTGACGGCATCAACAATATGAATTAACACATGTGGAATGAAATACTTAACAAAAAAGTGTGAAACAACTGAAAATATGTCTTATATTCTAGGTTCTTCAAAGTAGCCACCTTTTGCTTTGATTACTGCTTTGCACACTCTTGGAATTCTCTTGATGAGCTTCAAGAAGTAGTCACCGGAAATGGTTTTCCAACAGTCTTGAAGGAGTTCCCAGAGATGCTTAGCATTTGTTGGCCCTTTTACCTTCACTCTGCGGTCCAGCTCACCCCAAACCATCTTGATTGGGTTCAGGTCTGGAACAGATTTCAACTGGTTTAATGTCCATTCCTTGTGTTCTTTAGCCCAAACAAGTCTCTTCTGCGTGTTGCCTGTCCTTAGCAGTGGTTTCCTAGCAGCTATTTTACCATAAAGGCCTGCTGCACAAAGTATCCTCTTAACAGTTGTTCTTAGAGATGTGTCTGCTGTTAGAACTCTGTGTGGCATTGACCTGGTCTCTAATCTGAGCTGCTATTAACCTGCGATTTCTGAGGCTGGTGACTCGGATAAACCTATGCTCTGCAGCAGAGGTGACTCTTGGTCTTCCTTTCCGGGGGCGGTGCTGATGTGAGCCAGTTTCTTTGTAGCGTTTGATAGTTTTTGCCACTGTACTTGGGGACACTTTCAAAGTTTTCCCAATTTTTCGGACTGACTGACCTTCATTTCTTAAAGTAATGATGGCCACTCATTTTTCTTTACTTAGCTGCTTTTTTCTTGCCATAATACAAATTCTAACAGTCTATTCAGTAAGACTATCAGCTGTGTATCCACCAGACTTCTGCACAACACAACTGATGGTCCCAACCCCATTTATAAGGCAAGAAATCCCACTTACTAAACCTAACAGGGCACACTTGTGAAGTGAAAACCATTTTCGGTGACTACCTCTTGAAGCTCATCAAGAGAATGCCAAGAGAGTGCAAAGCAGTAATCAAAGCAAAAGGTGGCTACTTTGAAGAATCTAGAATATAAGACATATTTTCAGTTATTTCACACTTTTTTGTTAAGTATTTCATTCCACATGTGTTAATTCATAGTTTTGATGCCTTCAATGTGAATATACAATTTTCAGAGTCATGAAAATAAAGAAACCGTTTTGAATCAGTGGTGTCCAAACTTTTGGTCTGTACTGTATATATATATCTGTATCTATAGCTTGCGCGCCATAAAAGGAGGGGGCCCAGGCACAATTTCTTGCACAGCAGCAGCAAGCTCTCAGTGTTCACCCCGTAACTTATGGAAAAGTCATTAAAAAAGAGCTTCCATTTCTATTTCCCACTATTACTCTACAATACGTGACCATTACAACTGTAACAAGCCCTGAAAGTGTAAAATAGTCTTGTTAAACAAGACAGTTCATTTAAGCGCTTTTATTTCAGATTATTTTCTATTGAAAAAAATATTTAATTCAGTATTACATATCTTTTAAAATTTAAAGTCTGATATATATTTGTTTAACAAAAAACCTCTGACAGTAATCACTTTATCTTTTATGAAGCAATTATTAAGCATTTTATTTTTAGTAAAACAATTTGTGTTGTTTCAGGGGTAATGTAATATTGTTTTTTTATTAGGCAAAGGAAATAGCATTGCAACTTTTTTGTCAGGATCTGACATTAAGCAAGTCTGTTACATTATCACAAGTGTCAATTAATCTGCACTTTTTTAATAATGAAATAATGATTAATATGCTCTGAATTAATTTCAGACATGAAAACGCAGTCTTCTCATTTAAATATAAATGATTCTGTAAAATATATTACCTAGTGACAGACATTAATAAAAAAAACTTGTCTTAACGGTTTCAGCCAAAATATTTAAAGCTAAGGATAGAAAATTAACTGTATAAGGTTTACAGCATCTAATGTACTCACTATTGTAATGGTGTAATTGTATTTTAGGTAAGAAAATCTTCGCTAATACTATGATATAGCCTAATTTTCATGCTAAACAAATTATCACTACTAAAACTAAATCTGCAGGGACATTGCCATCTTATATATTTCAAAAGTACGGGCCATGGCCTAAAAGGCTTTATAGGAGCAGTTTTCATTTCAAAGAACATCATCTATTGGATATTTTTACCCCTTTTTCCTGACTCAGAGCAGCATCTTTTCTTAACCACAATGATGCAGCATTTTTGGCCTGAAAAACACACCCACGGCAAAAACGCATATCAAAAAATGCGTTTTTGATACATTTTTACCGCATTTTGCCCAATGAGTTTTGTAAATCAAATCTATTCACTGGAAGGGCTCAAAATTGCTGGAAAAAACACAAAAAGAATTGACATGCTGCATCTTGACTGCATCTTCAAAAATGCAGCCAAAAAAAGATGCACTGTGTAGACAACAAAATAGATATCTCATAGACTTTGCTGGGAGAAGGAAATGCAAGCATTTAGGTGCATCTTTGTGACCTCAAAATGCACCTAAAATGCAGTAAGGCTATGTCCACAAAGGGCATCTTTTGTTATGTGCATTTTGAGTGCATCTTGAGAGTGCATCTAATTTTTTTGAAAACGCATGCATTTTTGACGCATTTTTTACCGCGTTTACCGCATTTTGCCCAATGTGTTTTGTAAGTGAAATCTATTGACTGGAGGGCTCAAAAACGCGGTAAAAACTAATAGATGCAGTGTGTGAACATAGCCTACTTGTGTGGTCCAAAGGATAGAGAAATTTCAGTCTAAATCCTTATTTATTACACCAATCTAAACTAATTTCTAATATGGCTGCATTAAAAATTTCCTACACCTCCCTGACTACACTATTGTATGAAATTTCCTACCCTTGCATGATTACTACTATTGATTTTTTTTCCCTACTTCCTGTTTGATGCCATTTAATTTGAGAATGCCAGTGCATTGTGGCATACATAAGCAAATCATCATCAGAGCAGGGGCAGAGGTCATTGTCAAAGCCTCTGCCTCCTCCCTGATTAAAAGCGTCATCAGCAACACTTGATTCAAGGGCTGCTCTGTCCCTACTGTGTTCCTGCTATGTCCCTCCCTGCTTACTGTGCACTGAGCAATCTGAGCAATCTGCTCAGTGATAGTGTCTACTCTGTTACTGTCTCTGGTCAGTAGAGCTAGCAACACAGAGCAGCCCGTAATATTAGTGCTTGATGTCAGTCTACTGGGCAGTGTTCAGAGACAAGTGCTGCCCCCACAAGGAATGTCACTGTAGGGGTGGCTGGTCTCGGCCCACCGCCAGATACTCTGAGTGCACAAACAGTGTGTGCTGCTCTTTATTGCTGGCTACATTGATCTGAGGCAGCTACAGAACAGACACCAACATTGTGTAGACTGCACTGTCCACATCGAGCAGAGGAGGAAAAGAGCAGGAATGGCAGTGACAGAGCAGCCCTTGAAACGTGCATCACTGATGATGCTTTGTTTCTGCGAGGAGGCAGAGGCTGGGACAGTGACAGCCTCTTCCCTCTGCTCTGATGACGCTTTTTTTAAGTATTCCAGCATGCACTGTGATTCTCAAATCAATAGTAGTTAGTGTAGTCAGGGATGGTTATAGAATTTTTAATACAGCCAAATTAGAAATTAGTTTTGTTTGGAGCAATAAATAGATAGGGATTTATATTGAAATTTCTTTAGCCTTTGTACCTACCCCTTTAAAAAAGGGGGAAACCTGGGTAATAGGAAGAGAAGTTTCCAGCGCCAGAACATGTTCAGAACATGACTAAGACCTGAAGCGTCGAAACGCGTTGTTCTGCCATCTTTCTGACATCTATTATGGTATCTGCTGGATTTTTATTACCTTATTTTCAATAAAAAAGGATTTTTAATCTATTCCTGGCGCTGGAAACTTCTCTTACAATTTTCAATTGGATGGGTACCGAGCCCTATTCCTTGTGCAGGATCCCTGATTACAACCAGCAGGTCAGTCCTTGGTGAGCTGGACTCTCCCTTCTTTTCTTAAACCTGGGTAATGTTCCACAGGTGCTGGGGGGTTGGGAAGAACGGTGAGGGCTTAAAAACACCCTATAAATAAATATATGTTGATAGCTAACATATAATGTTTAAAACATACAATTGATGGACAGGTATGTTTTATGGTTGTTTACCAAACTGTAATTCACGTTATCACTGTGCATTAGATAACATTCTGTTTCACAGGAGGCTACAACTTTACGACATTACAAAATGTGTATTTTTTTTATATTGTAAATAATCAAAGCACCACATTTTGTGATATCAAACAATATATCTGTCAATTTCTTACAAGCGATGTCAAACTATATGATAATGACTGGTTGAACAGTAACGCAAGGTTTATTGAGACTTTAACTGCACATTTAGCCAGAAGTAAAGTGATTACCGATGTTTGGTCCCTATGCAATATTGATTTTCTTTATTTCATACCATGGAAAAATAGAAGCACATATCTATTGAGGGCATAATATAATGATATGCAGTTCCTTTTTATGCAGCAGTACTTTAAAACACTTCTACAGAGCCATGTAAGTCTAAGCATCTGATTGATTTGCGTCTTAATTACCCGACTTAGGCTAGAAGGATGGATCAGGAAATTGATATATCTCCTTAAATGCACTCATTTATTTCTCACTAGTGCTGGACATAAACGCCCAACAGGGAATTTAACTCCTGATGAGTCTGCAAATAGTTTAAGTATGCTTGAAAAAAAATAAATTAGAAAAATAAGTATCATGTAATAGCAAACAGAACACAACAACCTCATGCAGCCATCCATGAAGAAACTCACACCTACCTCAGCAACTATTTTACTTTATCAACATGCAACACAAGGACTACGGCAGCAAAGAAAGGAATTAAATAAAGGAAAAATGAAGAACAATTACTGAAAAAATGGAGAACAATTACTGAAAAAATGTAGAACAATTACTTGTTTCTTTTTTTCCCCTGTTCCCTTGTTATCTTCCAAGCTGCATTTACTCATTTTAGTTTTTTTCTTACCTTTAAACTTTGCAGACCCAGGATATTATAAATAGCATAACACAGTAACAGAAAAACAATTGTGTGTTTATTCACAAAAATATGCAGGAGGTGATATAAGTATTGAACACATCACCAATTTTCTAAGTAAATATATTTCTAAAGGTGCTATTGACATGAATTTCAAACTAGAAATCAAACTATAAGGCTATGTGCCCATGGGACTCTGTACCCGCGGATTTTGCCACGGAAAACTTGCGGATTTATCTGGATTTTCTAGATAAATCCGCAGGTTTTAGCAAGTACAGACATTCCCCATGTTATCCTATGGGACATGGGGAGTGTCTGTGTCCATGCTGTGGTATGTACGGCTGCGGAATATGCTGCGGATGTCCTGCAGCTGCACGTAACTGCATGTCAATTATTACTGTGGAATTACCTGCGGAACTCCCAACCCTCCACTATGGAGATAGAGGCCGGGACTTCTGCAGGTAAGTCGCACAAATGTCTGCAGGTTTACTGCAGCTATTTTGCTGGAATCCCGCAGCTATGTATAGCTGCGGATTCCGGGGATTAGCTGCGGTAAACCTGCGGTCGTACCTGCGGATATATCCGTGGGTACAGAGTACCATGGGCACATAGCCTTAATGGCTATAAATAATGTGCAAGTGAGAAATGACACAGGGAAAAAGTATTGAACACATGAAGAAAAAGAAGTCCAAAAATCCATAGGAAGTCAGGACACCATCTGAAATCTATCAGTAATTAGAAAGCAATCCTGCCATTTAGTAAAAATTAATATCAGGTAGTTCAACTGATGGCTTATAAAAAGGAGTTTAATTACGAAGGTGCCAGACAAAAAAAATCACATGATGGGTAAAACCAATGAGCTGTCTCAAGACCTTTGCAAACTTAATATTGCAAAACATACTGATGCTATGGTTACAAAAAATTCCTAAACTACTGAAGGTTCCAAAGGGCACTGTTTGGGTCAAAATCTGGAAGTGGAAAGAACATCTCACCATAAACTGACCATGACCAGGTGCTCCCCACAAGATTTCAGACAGATAAGTGAAAAGATTTATCAGTAGAGTAGTGCAAGACCCAAGAACCACCTATACAAAGCTAAAGAAAAATGCGCTCTCAGACTGGTGTCTCACTGCAATTCCTGCTCTGGGCCGGAGGATGCCCATAATTGTCGGTGTTGGTGTCAGACCAATCCAGTGGTGAAGAGTCAATAGGATTAGTAACTCCTGTTGTGACTGCAGCAACCCCATGAACGCCCAAGGGGAGATGCAACAAGTTCATAGAAAAAATAAAGGTCACAATAATAGATAGCGCTGCTCAAAGAGGAGATTGATGAACTTCTGCTAAAGGTCGTTTATTAATAAGCCACAATGCGTTTCGGGGGGATATGTGCTCCCCCTTCCTCAGGTAGCACAAAACACAGATAAAATGTATATATATATATATATATATATATATATATATATATATATATATATATAGATATATATAGATATATATATGTATATGTATATATATATATATATATATATATATATACATATATATATATATATATATATATATATATATATATATATATATATATACAGAAAGACACTTGTAATGCACAAATAAATCCACACCCAGGAGCTGATTCTTTATTAGTTAATTAACCCTTCCGATAATTAACCCCCGATTCCCCATAAGAGGGTGGACAAGTTTGGGGGAATTGGATTTAAATGATAAGTTAAAGTGAGTAGTTACAATAAAATCAGTAGTTACAATAAAACTCAGTAAGTGCAATAAAATAAATTCAAATTCAAATACAGCAATAACTAAATACATGGATAAATAATAATTCATAATTTCTTTCAAGGGGCAAATTCCTAAAAGTAAATACAGGTTCTATTTTGCCCGCTGATTATCATTAGATCCATAAGGGGAACAAAAGATTACAGCGGATGTGATCCTCAATATGATGAATTCTGGAATACAAAGTTTGGGGTTTTTTTGTTTTTTTTTTTGTTTCTTTTGTCTCCAGCACATGGAGCCTGATTGTTTCCACCATTATACACACACCTTATTTGATCCGCTCCGTCATGATTTTCAGACCATCCGGATGGAGTGTAGCCAGCTTGAAAATCCAATAGGATTCTCGTTCTACCATTTTCCAGTAACGGTCCCTATCATAACTGTCCTTTGGATGTAAGAAAAAAAGGGGTAGTCCCCTTCTGGAGTGTCACTGTTTAACTAATTCAGAACCCCAATTAAAATAATAAGAATGGATACACACCTCCCGCAGTGGCAATCTTCCAGTGATGTTGGCGCTGCTGTTCTTGGAGGGTAACGTGACTTGTTTTGTAATACGCCAATTGCAGCCAATTAGTTTTCAATGGTAAATTATACCCTTCACTATTTCATCATAGTAGACATCCACCCTGACGGAATATTGACCATCTGCAACCAAATAAGAGCTGCTCACTGGCTGCAGCCTGCATGTGACAAAACATGTCATCCTCCAGAAACAGCAATAGTAACATTACTGGAACAGTGCCATTTTTATTGGTGTCTTAGGCTGGAGTCACACTTGCATATGACTCGCACGAATGCAATGTGAGAAAATCTCGCATTGAACTCGGCCCTATGTAAGACAATGCTGCAGCTCAGATCGGCGTGTTTTTCCTCAGTCCTAATCAGACTGAGGAAAAAATTACAGCATGCTGTGATTGTCTGTGAGAGCCGTGTCACTCGCACCCATACAAGTGTCCCAACATGGATGCGTGAGATCAGTCATGTAACAAGGCCTGAACCAGCATTTCTACCTTCACCAGCGACAGCAAGATGACAGACAGGCATAGGGCTGGTGCTCCCGGACCCCTGGCACAACACCATCATCTAGTCTGCACAGTTGGAGACTGAGGTGGCAAAGTCATTGGACACCCGCGAAGTGTCCATCTTTATGAAAATTAGGTGGTCTACAATTTCAGAGGACAGCCGAATCCATTATATGAGCTATTCATGAGACAGAAGAGCACCTTCAGTAACCGGCTAATCCTTCTGAGGTGTAAGAAGGAAAAATATAGGAAATCATTTGTGCCAACTGCTAAGGGAATGTACAACAATAACATTAGTGTTAAATCATCAAGGTGAAAGTCTACTTTATGTTTTCTACTTTCAGTTCACCCGCTGTGTATGTCCTAATCTAATGTATAATGTTCTTCTGTCAACTCTACTGTCTTGTCAATTATGTAATTCATGTTATGATTTAAGTTGTGCTGCTGTGATACCATAATTTCCCACGGGATCAATAAAGTGTATCGTATCGAATATGCTTATCCATCAATACGACACCAGCAGCGCTGAAGACATGTTCTGAGAGAATGTTGGCTGCCGGGCAGGCTAAAACTTCCAAGACGTGACTTCCATTTTTGGAAGACCAAAATGCAAAATGGTACAATCCCATTTCTGGCATCAATATTGAGCTCTAGATACTTCTGCACAATCCTCTCCAGTCATTCGCTATGTGTCAGACTTCTACTCTTTTCTGCTGGTGAATGCGATGGTCTAAAAAAATGTGTGCAAATTTTACAGAAATTGCTTCTGCCACTTGAACTGCTCCTGCTAATGTTTCTGCATTGACGATGCATTCCATGGTTGGAATTCTAAAACTTTGATGCACATTGTGTGCCTCAATGCTGTCTTGTGGAAAACTACTGTTAAGATGAGCTACAAGCTTGTTTCGATACTCCAGCATCCGCACGTCCCTTTCCAAGAAGGGAGCTATCTTGCTAAATTTACTCTTGTACTGTGGGTTTAACAGTGTAGCAACCTAGTAGTCGGCAATATTTCTAATCCGAATAATATGGACATCATGTTGCAGATAGTGCAGCAAGAAGTTTCTAATGTGTCGGACACTTCCATGAGGTCAAAGTCCATGTTGTGTTGGTGATAGGATAACACTCAAGCTTGCCTCCTCCATCTCCACCCACCAACCACAGACAACAGAGGTGGGATCAATATCTTCTTCATCTCCTGAGTTTTCTAAGCCCATCACCTCTAGCTTGTACATTTGTTAATCGGCTTCTGCACCTTCACTACCAGTTTGTCTGTTACCATGAGCCCGCCTTAATTGATAGACTCCACCCTCCCAGGACACCTGTCTGTGCGATGACTGTCCGGACTTTACAGGAAATGGTATCCCTTCCTCATCCTCCTCTGTTTCCTCTTCTTTCCCTAGGACCACCACCTCTTCCCACAGACTATTGAAAGTGTGCTCCAACATATAGATGAAAGGAATAGTGATGATGATGACGGCATTGTCAGTACTAACCATATTTGTAGCCATTTCGAAACTGACCAGGAATGTGCAGAGGTCCTTCATCTGTTCTCACTCCGCAATCGTGATTTTCCCCACATCTGGACTGTGGTGTCCCAGGCTATGCCTCATGGTATAGTGCACAAGGGCATAATGCTGGTGCCACAGTCACTGCAACAAGTAGAGAGTAGTGTTGAGCCACCCCCCCTAGTGTTTGAGTTCGGTTTGGTTTGTCGAACGGCGGCTCAGTTCAGCAAACATTCGACGAACACCTTCAAACCCCATTGAAAACAATGGGAGGCAAACACAAACACATGCAAACACATGTACACATACAGTTAATAAACATTGCCATTACACTTACAGGTCCCCGCGACGCATCCTGCACTCTGTTACCCACCGCTTTTCCTTCCAATCATCGCTGCGCTCTCCCGGTAACCAGCACTGATGATAGGACCTTCTGTGATGTCGTCTTAGCATGTGACCAGTCACGTGTGTATTATCTCATTGGTTACAGACTGGTCACATGGCTAGACACCATGCTAGGTCCTGTCAGTGCATCTCTCCAGTACGCGGTGCTCGTTTGAGCATCTCCCTGTACCAGCGAGATGCTTGGGCACATGCTTGGCTCCCCGTTCTTGCATGTGGGTGCTCTTTACAGAGTCAGCCCACATGCAAGGACTGGATGCCAATGCCGGTGAATAATGGATATCACCGTTGCTATAGTAACCCGCCTGTCAGATTACTTTAGCAACGGTGGCAATGGTGATGTCACCGCTTACAACCCACAGCCTCTGCTCACTCACTGAGTGATTAGACTGCACGGGAGCAGCATCGTCTTCCTCCCATGCAGTGCTGTCTGATGTAGCAGAGCTGCATGGGTTGAAGGAGAAATAAGACAGAAGACCAGGATCGTGGAGGGGTGACAGGGAGTAATAAACATGGAGTCTTTAAGTGTGTCTGTGTATTTATTTCTATTAAAGTATTTTTTCTCTGTGTGGTGTCTTATTTTTAAACCCTTTGTTGGAGATTCTTTATGGCCGGGTCAAACTTGCCTGGCATTAAGAATCTCTGGCTTAATACTAGCTAGTAAAACAAAGCTAGGATTAACCCATTATTACCCAGCAAGCCACCCAGCTTCAGAGCTGCTGGAAGAGCTGGATACAGCACCAGATGATGGCGCTACTATGAAAGCGCCATTTTTTAGGGCGGCTGCAGACTGCAATTTGCAGCAGAGCAGCCCAGAAAGCTTGGGCTAACCTGTGCTGCGGATTTCAATTCCCAGCTGCCTAGTTGTACCTGGCTGGACACAAAAATGGGGCGAAGACCATGTGGCTTTTTTTTTTAATTATTTCATGATATTAATTAAATAAATAAAGGGCTTCCCTATATTTTTAGTTCCCAGCTGGGTACAAATAGGCATCTGGGGGTTGGGGGCAGCCGCACCTGACTTCTGTACCTGGCTAGCATACAAAAATATGGCGAAGCCCACGTCATTTTTTTGGTGGGCAAAAAACTCCTGCATACAGTCCTGGATGGAGTATGCTGAGCCTTGTAGTTGTGCAGCTGCTGTCTTCTCTCCTGCATACACTAGTGAATGGAGCATGCTGAGCCTTGTAGTTCTGCTCCCCCTGTCTCTCCCTTCAGCATACAGTCCTGGATGCAGCATGTTGAGCCTTGTAGTTCTGCAGCTGCTGTCTGCTCTCCTGCATACACTAGTGGATGAAGTTATGCTGAACCTTGTAGTTATGCTCCCCCTGACTCTCCCTCCAGCATACAGTCCTGGATGGAGGATGCTGAGCCTTGTAGTTCTGCAGCTGCTGTCTACTCTCCTCCACACATACAGACAGCAGACAGCAGCTGCATAACTACAAGACTCAGCAAACTCCATCCAGGACTGTATGCAGGAGTTTTTGCCCCCCAAAAAATGATGTGGGCTTTGCCATGTTTTTGTATGCTAGCCAGGTACTGCAGGCAGCTATGGGCTGCCCCCAACCCCTATCTGCCTATTTGTACCCAGTTGGGAACCAAAAATCTAGGGAAGCCCTTTTTTTGTTCATTTCATGAAATAATTTAAAAAAATGACGTGGGCTTCGCCCAATTTTTGTGTCCAGCCAGGTACAACTAGGCAGCTGGGGATTGGAATCCACAGCGCAGGGTGCCCAACTTTCTGGGCACCCCTGCTGCGAATTGCAGTCCACAGCCACCCCAGAAAATGGTGTTTTCATAGAAGCGCCATCTTCTGGCGCTGTATCCAACTGTTCCAGCTGCCCTGGTGACGGGTGGCTCGCTGGGTAATAAAGGGGTTAGGGCTAGCTGTATATTATAACTTGACCCTAAGCCCGAAATTCATGGTGTCACGCCAATATTAGACATGGCCACCATGAATTTTTAGTACAGATAAAAAAAAACACAACACACAGAGAAATATTTTTATTAGAAATAAACCACAACACAATTAGTGACTCCATCTTTATTGAAATAAAGAACCCCCCTCCGCAGTAATCCTGGGTCTAGGGTCCCGTGCCGTCCAATCCGGATCCAATATTACCTGATCGGTTTGCTGGAAGGCAAAGCGATCAGATGAGGTGTCAGGTTCAAGGGCCTGAATCACATGACACAGCAGCTGATTGTATAAAGGTTTTTATAGTATCAGCTGATGCATCAGTGCAAAGAAACCCCAAAAACTACACACTTCTGTGCAGACTCCTGTCCGATAGCAGCAGCTGATAGTTTAGCCGGCCGGGCGGTAAAAAGCCGGCCTCACCGCTCGACTTATAGTGTCAGCTGATTCCGTCAGGTGACCGGATCAGCTGATCATTGCTAGGTCTGAGAGAGAGAAAAGAGAGAGAAAAAGAGAGAGAAAATGGAGAAAAAGAGAGAGAGAAAGAGAGAAAAAGAGAGAGAGAGAAAGAGAGGGAAAGAGAGAAGGAGGAGAAAGAGAAGAGAGAGCGAGAGAGAGAGAAGAGAGAGACAAGAGAGAGAGAAGAGAGAGGAAAGAGAGAATAGAGAAAGGAGAGAGAGGAGAGAGCAATGCAGCCTCATTCCATGAACTGTTCCGATTTTAGAGGTGTCTCCCGCAACTCACAGCTGATGTCCTGCTCCTCCCCTCAGTGCATAATTAAATTAAATTATAATTATAAATAAATAATAATTATAATTTAAAATTTAAAATAAATTAAATTCTTTACCGGGACGGCCGGGACTCGAACTCATGAACTAATTCTTCTTAGGCAGTAGTGCTACCCATTGAGCCACTGTCTGTAATAAAAAAGCATAGGAAGATTTGGTTAGATTAGTAGAGAATCCAGAAGTATATTATTCAGCTACAAGGATGGATGGAGGGATGGATGGATGGATGGAGAGAGGGATGGATGGAGGGATAGAGGGATGGATGGAGGGAGGGATGAAGGGAAGAATGAATGGATGGAGAGATGGAGGGAGGGATGAATGGATGGATGGATGGATGGATGATGGATGGATGGATGGAAGGATGGATGGAGGGATGGATGGAGGGATGGAGGGATGGATGAATGGAAGGATGGATGGAGGGATGGATGGATGGAGGGATGGATGGATGGATGGATGGAGGTATGGGTGGATAGAGGGATGGAGGGAGGGATGAAGGGAAGGATGGAGGGATGGATGGATGGAGGGAGGGATAGTGGGATGGATGGAGGGATGGATAGAGGGATGAAGGGAGGGATGAAGGGAGGGATGAATGAAGAGATGGAGGGAGGGATGGAGGGAGGGATGAATGGATGGAGGGAGGGATGGAGGGATGGATGGATGAATGAATGGGAGGGCAAACACCGGCACTACCGCACTCATCACTGCAAACATGCAGGCACTACAACCCCCATCATCACCGCACATGCAGGCATTACCTCAGTGACGTCCCCACTGACAGCGCGGCTCACTTCAGTTGCTGCGTGGATATGACACAGAGCGCTCCTGTTCTACGACGCTCCATGTCAGCTTCATGTAGCAGAGCTGGATGCGTCGCGGGACCTCTGTGCATTACGTCGGACCTGGAGGGGTATTTTGGGATTTTAATAAAATGGTGAGAGTGTTTTTTTGTCTTTTATTTCAAATAAAGGATTTTTCGTTGTGTGTGTTTATTTACTTTCACTTACAGGTTAATCATGAAAGGTATCTTGGGGAGACGCCTGCCATGATTAACTCCTTATTACCCCGATTGCCCCCGCACCAGGGCAATTCAGGATGAGTCGGGTAGAGTCCCAGGACTGCCGTATCTAATGGATGCCGCAATTCCGGGCGGCTGCTGGGTGATATTGTTAGGGTGGTGGGCTCCCCATAACATGGCTCTCCCCATCCTGACAATACCAGCCTCCAGCCGTGTGGCTTTATCCTGGCTGGTATCAAAATGGGAACCGCAGGTTTTTATTTTATTATTTATTTATTTATTTTACTGCACGATATAGACCCGGCCGGCGGCGGCTGTGATTCGTTTCAGTGAGACAGCTGTCACTTATCGTGGGGGTGTTTATGACTGCAACCAATCATGGGCGCCAGAGGGCAGGGAAAGCAGGGAATAGCAGATTGAATAATGAGCCACAGCCATTTTCAAAAGAGGAAAAGCCGCCGGAGCTTTGTGACAGCCATGCCGCGCCCATGATCGATGAGTAGGAAAGAGAAAGGGATGGTGCTGGGGATGCAGGACGCATGCAGATACACAACTTGCGCACATAGCCTTACTGTGAAAAGCCACGCTTTTGGTGATCGAACCATTATAGAATGGTAACTCGAACTGCTGAACTTGAAACAAATCGTTTGAGTTCGTCGAACGACTTGAACACCGCCCAAAATCACTCGAATTTGAAATTGGCGAACCGTTCGAATCGAACATCGCTCAACTCTAGTAGAGAGTGGAATTCCACAATGTTGGCACATTTTATATCAACCGGTTAACCAGTAGGCCGAAAGACCTTTGCAGCATTGCAAGTCGATTAGCCGTGGGGTGCACACAGCGAAAGTGAGTACACAGCAACTGTACCTTCTGCATCAACGCATCCAGGCCTGGATACTAGTCTAGAAATTGCTTTACAACCAGGTTGAGGATGTGAGCCAAGGAAGGCACATGTGTGATGTTGCCCAAGCAAAGGGCTGTCACCAGATTTGCACCGTTATTGCACACGGCCTTCACTGACTCCAGGTTCAGTGGAGACAGCCTTTGATGAAACTTAGCTTGTATAGCGGTCCATAACTCTACAGTTGTGTGACTGTATTTTCCAAGGCATATTAATTTGAGCAGTGCCTGATTGCATTGAGCCCTGGCTGAGCTGTGCATTCTCTCTGCACTCTTAGAATCGAGAGGTTGAGGGCGCATGTGGAGGCCCTAGAGGAGGTGGAGGAAGCAGAAGCAGTGGAGGAAGTGGTAGATCCAGAGAATTGTCCTGCAAGCCTTGAGGATTTCATGACTTTGGAAGCAGCCACTTTCCCGCCTGCTCCCACAGCCACCAGAGTAACCCTGTGCCCAGTCAACAGGATGTAACACCCCTGGCAATGCTTGCTCATAAAGTTGTCAGTGGTGAAACGCACCCTGGGAGACACAGAGCTTTTCAAGGAAAAGGTAATGTTGAGGGCTGATCAAATCCGACAAAATGCAGGACTGGCGGATCCCTGCTGGATTGAAAAACAAATACGGATCCGCTCTGGATTCCGGTGCCCACATAAGTCTATGGGGACCAGAATCCGGAGATTAAAAATGTTTGTGGAAGAGATACGGGGGTAGCAGCGCACACGGTATATTTACCTGAGGCTGTGTCATGGCAGCAAACTCTTTCTGGGTCGCGCTTTTCCCTTCCGGAGCCGACAATTCAATATTCATTGTTTTGCCTGCCCACCAGCGCGTGCAATTGGTTGCAGCTAGACACGCCCCCACCCTGAGTGTCAGCGTGTTAGCTGACTGCAACCAATCACAGGCGGCAGAACGGCAGGTGGGCGTGGAAAGCAGTGCAAGTGTCTGCGGGTCAGTATCGTGAACGTGCTTGTCTTTCAGAAACACACGCACGTTCCTGTCAGAAGTGTGCAGCTGTGACGGTGATGCATTTTCAGACTCGTACAAGTCTAACATGACATCAGCCGACACAGCCTGTGCTCTCTGGGCATGAGTGTTCTTGTACCTAGAAACACATGCATGCTCCTGTCTGAAGTGTGCAGCTGTGCCGGTGATGCACTGTCAGACTCATACAAGTCTGACATGACATCAGCCGGCACAGCCTGCCGCACTCTGAGCATGAGCGTGCATGTACACAGAAACACATGCACGCTCCTGTCAGAGTGTGCTGCTGTGCCAGTGATGTGGCTTTTTTTTATTATTTAAATAAATAATTTAAAAAAAACAACGTGAGGTCCCCCCTGATTTTCATTCACAGCCATGATAATGCCGGCTGGCGGCTGGTAGTCTCAGCCTGCAGCTGCCCGGTATTGCTGCATCTATTTCGATTGCCCTGGAGCGGTGGCAATTTGGGTAATAATAAGGGGTTAATAGTAGCACACAGCTGCTACTAAACCCTAGGTTAGTAATGGCACAAGCGTCTATGAGATACCTGCATCACACTAACCTGTAAGTGAATGTAAACAAACACAGACACAGAAAAAAATCCTTTATTTGGAAAAAAAAATACACACGCTCCTTCACCTGTTTATTAACCCCAACACCCTGCAGGTCCAGCGTAATCCACACAAGGTCCCACGCCGCTTCAGCTCTGCTACATACAGCCAGAGCCATAGAGCATGACCACAGACTGTGCAGAGAATGACAGCCGCGATGACTGCATGGCAAGCAGATACTGTCACATGCTGGGAGCGCGTCCGCCTGCAACCAATCACAGACGAGAGAATGACCGGTGGGCGGGGAAAACACGGAAAGCTGTATGTATACAATGCATCGTACATGAAGTGAATGCGCGACCCGGAAGCAGTGTGCCGCCATGACACCGAGTCTTGGTAAGTATGAAATGCTGTTTTATTTCTGTTTTTTTATTTTTTAATTATTTTCCCCAGTGCTGGATCCGGATCGTGCACCCGGAATTCCGAATCGGGATCCGGCACCCGGAAATCTTTGAAACTGTGCGGATCCGAACTTTTACAGTTCAGATCCGCTCAGCCCTAGTAATGTTGTCTGCGACATGATGATGTAACGCAGGCACAGCTTTATTAGATAAATAATGGTGACTGGGCAACTGGTAATGGGGGACTGCGATGGCCATCAGATTTTGGAAACCGTCTGCAGCATTTCCGTGGCCAACAGTTTAGTTATGATGAAGTTCAAGCTCCTCACTTTGGCATGTGTCAGAGGAAACAATCTTTTATGTGACCAAAACTTCAAGAGCTGGCTACTGTGCTGAGACAGGGTGTAGTAAGGTGTACATGACCAATCGGTGGACTGTGAGGGAGGTGTAGGTGGAGATGTAATGGTGGATTGAGAAACATGTGGTGTGATCGGTGTCTCACATGGGTCAAAAACACAGGCATCGTCACTTACATAACAGCTCTCATTCTCCCCGACTGTAGCGGGTAAACAAGAAGAGGTTCTGCTGTCAGAGACCTGTGTGAGAATAGATTCGACGGTGACGCAGGAAGAAGAAGAAAAAGCAGATGCAGTTGATTTGGTGGCCGGTGGTTGAATAGGCCCAGTAGTCCACATTTTAGCTTGGTAAGATTCTCAAAGTAATACGTCTTGGCTGTGCATATGGTGGTTCATGCATTTAGTAGTCAAATTATTTTAATTTTTACCTTTACGGAGTCATTGATTACAATGTTTGCAGTTAACGAAAGCCGAGTCATCCTTTGTGGTCTCAAAAAAGGCCCATGCTAGGCAACTCTTCCCGTGACAGCTGCTGGCCACAGCCAGAGTTGTGGCTGAAAATGCAGTGCTTGTCGAGGTTGCATAACTACGTATTTGGGCGGGAAGCGGCAATGTAACCTCCTTGACTTCCTCCTCTTCCTTCTCATCTGCTGAGCTACTCAGCTGTGTGCCTCTGGGTTTACACCAAGTGGGATCTACAACTTCATCGCCAGGCTCTATGTTGTCCCACTCCTCCTCTTCCTGACCTGACATCAGAGAACAGTACCTGTGCACCTCAAGTATCTAAGCCTTATTATCATCATCACCTCCACCCCCAGGGTTTAAGGTCAGTTGACGAAAGTCGGAATCCTGTTCAGACCATACTTCATCCAGGGCAAGATCCAACTCAAAAAGATTTTGGGCATCGGTGCGGATGCTTTCCTCCTCTTCAGTCTGGGAATTTTTGAAGCAGACCTCTGCTGCCCATGGGATACAATGTGTGAACAGCTGTGCAGACTTGCCCATGTGTGGTTCCCCACAGTTAGTGTGCCGGTTGGAGCTTTATGATGTCGACAGAAACAAGTGTAATTGAGGTGGAACCTCTGATGAATAAATTGTGTTTGATGTTAAGGTGCAGAAAGAGGAGAAGAGGCCACTTCGGGCAGCGCTTGCCATCCACTCTAATACATGCTGTTTATCATCCTCATTTCAAAGTTGAAGCGATGTGCGGTTGCCAAAGAAATCTAGTGGAGTAGGCTGTCCAGTAACGGAAGTTGTTCTCATTTCTCTTGAGATAGGATGAGCCGGTGTTTGCTCAGTAGAGCTTTGACTAACATTAGAACATCCCATACGTACACCTCGAATACCTTGCCTATTCACCATTCCACCACAACCTCATTGTGATTTACCAGTCATGTTTCATGTACCCTTCCCTTTTAAAACAGATGTTTTGCAACCATAAGCCCACTTCTGTCAGACACCTGACAACAGATAAATTCTTTATTTCTTGACTGAGATGGCAATTTTGTGAAGGCACTAAAAAGCAGCAATACCTAGAAATGTGGTTCATGCGTAATTTGAAGCGGTACTGAAAAGTTCCAAGACCTATTTAGATAGTTCACTAGAAAATTTAGAGCAAGCACTACTAAGTAACAATAGCTAGATATGTGGTTCACTGGGTAATTTGGAGCAGGCAGTATTGAGTAGAAATACCTAGAAATGTGATTCACTGCATAATTTGGAGCAGGCACTGAAAAGAGCCAAAACCTATTTAGCTAGTTCACTAACAAATTTAGAGCAGGTACTATTAAGTACAAATGAGTACAAATGTAGTTCAATACATAATTTGGAGCAGGCACTGAAAAGTGCAAACGCCTACTTAGCTAGTTTACTAGCAAATTTAGAGCATGCACTACTAAGTAACAATAGCTAGAAATGTGGTTCACCGGGTAATTTGGAGCAGGCAGTGATAAGTAGCAATACCTAGAAAGGTGGTTCACTCCATAATTTAGGGCAGGCACTGAAAAGTGCCAAGACCTATTTAGCTAGTTTACAAGAAAATTTAGAGCAGGCACTATTAAGTACCAATATCTATAAATGTGGTTCAATGCACAATTTGGAGCATGCGCTGAAAAGTGCCAAGACTTATTTAGCTAGTTCACTAGCAAATTTAGAGCAGGCACTACTAAGTAACAAAGCTAGAAATGTGGCTCAATGAGTAATTCGGAGCAGGCAGTAATAAGTAGCAATACATAGAAATGTGGCTCACTGTGTAATTTAGAGCAAGCAGTAAAAAGTAGCAATACCTAGAAATGTGGTTCACTGTGTAATTTGAAAAAGTGCCCAGACCTATTTACCTAGTTCACTAGCAAATTTAAAGCATGTACTACTAAGTAACAATACCTGGAAATGTGGTTCACTGTACAATTTGGAGCAGGCACTAATAAGTTGGAATACCTAGAAATATGGTTTACTGCATAATTTGGAGGAGGCACTGAAAAGGGCCAAGACCTTTTTAGCTCATTCACTGGAAAATTTAGAGCAGGCACTAGTAAGTAACAATACTTAGAAATGTAGTTCACTGGGTAATTTGGAGCAGGCAGTAATAAGTAGAAATACCTATTTAGATCATTCAATGGCAACTCTTTAGCTGGTACTCACAAGTAGCAATAACTATTTCTATTATTTCCCAGAGGGGCATTGCAGCTATAAGTCCCCTTACTGACAGCCAGACTGGTTTGTCAGGTCTCCATAAGGAGCATAGTCTTCCCCGTGGTCCCCACATAGCTTCTCATAAGCCAGATCCGAATACCTACACTTTGCACTGACAAAGGGCAATCATCCCGAAACACCGTGTCTGCAAATTGGGATTCTGATCTGGCAATAAATCCTAAGGGGTACTTTGCACACTACGACATCGCAAGCCGATTGTAGCGATGCCGAGCGCGATAGTCCCCGCCCCGTCGCACATGTGATATCTTGTGATAGCTGCCGTAGCGAACATTATCGCTACGGCAGCTTCACATGCACTTACCTGCCCTGCGACGTCGCTCTGACCGGCAAACCACCTCATTCCTAAGGGGTAGGTCGTGCGGTGTCACAGCGACGTCACACGGCAAGCGGCCAATAGAAGCAGAGGGGCAGAGATGAGCGGGACGTAAACATCCCGCCCACCTCCTTCCTTCCTCATTGCAGCCGGGACGCAGGTAAGGAGATGTTCCTCACTCCTGCGGCTTCATACACAGCAATGTGTGCTGCCGCAGGAACGAGGAACAACATCGTACCTGTCGCTGCAGAGACATTATGGAAATGCCCGACACTACATCGACCATAGAATTTCGACACTTTTGCACTTGGTAATCGTAGTAAAAACGATTCACATACTCCGATGCCTACAACAACGCCGGATGTGCGTCACTTTCGATTTGACCCCACCGACATCGCAGCTGCGATGTCGTAGTGTGCAAAGTACCCCTAAGTCTTATGAAAAGGCTTGTTTAAAAAGCCACTTTTGACTTTTAGAATTGCTACTTCCAATAGGTGGCGCTAGAGTTTGTCTTCTTCAATGGAGGGACAATTTAAATATTTCTATTATGAATTGCCGATTTGTAGCACACACATTTCCCTTCACTGCAAATCCCTATTCTACACTAACGCTCTCCTATCTATTTCAACTATCTATGATTTAACCCCTAACTAAGCTTTCTGTCTAGCAACAGCGACGACAACACATTCCCTAATCTTTAACATTCACAAAATAGCACTGACGCCACATGTTCTCATTTTATATGCAGTGGGACAGGTGAGTTAGGCAGCCAATGACAATAACACTTGTGTCAAAGTCGTGTGGATCTTTACTGTACCATGATTGGCTGTAGGAACATCCACAAATAAAGTTAAGAAAAATAAAAGGCACCACACGCCTCTGGCTTCTCCCGAGTCCCCACCCCTCCACTCATTAAACACATCCCCTGTTCCTCATACAGCACCACAATCCTATCCAAAAGCATAACATATTAACAGAAAAGCATTTTTGGAAACAAGATCAGTTATCGAACAAAATTGAACATTGCTGACTTAAGGGAAAGTGCTCGTGTTATCGAGCCCAAGCCAAACAGGCTAAGGCTCGTACCAAATTTGAAACTGGCGAACATTTATCAAACAGGTTCAGTAATCTCTACTAAAGAAGACAGAGAAAGGATTCAGAATGATCTAGATAAGCTGGAAGAATCATCAGCAACAAATAGAATGCTATTTTGAAGCCTTGAAGTTAATCCAGCAGTCTCCTGTGCTGTGGTCCTTTTCCCTCTCCACTGAGTCACAGTCAGGTTGGGTCACTCTCTTGGTTCTGAAAACTTTGTTTCTGTTCATTGGCTTTCTGCCAACAAGTGTTTCCAATGCAGTAATTCATTCTGCCTAATGACCCGGGATGTGTAACTATTTAAAGTATCCCTGGGCTTCCATTTCCCACTGGTGATATTTCTGAAGTGGACCCTGCTTGGAATTAAAACCTGTCTGCCAAGTGTTTTTCTGGAAGATTATTACTATTAGTTTACCTTATTTTTACTTTCCCCGAACCTTTCCCCGGAACATTCTTGATTGCCGCTTAGGAAGCAAAGGTCCAAGTAGACATCTTAGTCATTGTTATGAATCGGCACCGCCGTAGCCACAGGCCGCCTGCTCCAGTTCCATTTGGGCCCAAGTGCCGGCCGCCATTTTTGGCCTTGCCCCGGGTCGTCCAGCTGGCTGCTTCCTCCTCCACGTCTAAGTGTGGAGAGGCGGTTAGTGCACATGCGTGTGCCGATTTACACCAGGCAGAACCTAAGTCCAGTGTTTCGCCTAGTGAACATGCTCAGCCTGATTGTGCCATTTCTGAGGCTAAGGGGTACTTTACACACTGCGACATCGCATACGGAATATCGTCGGGGTCACGTAGTTAGTGACGCACATCCGGCATCGGTAATGACATCGCAACGTATAAATCCTAGATGCGCCGATAAACGATCGCAAAAGCATCGAAAATCGGTGATCTGTGTAGCGTCGGACAATTTCATAATGTCGGGTCAACCGCAGGTACGATGTTGTTCATCCGTTATTAAACCCGCAGGATCGACAAACATCTCATTACTAGAGTTGAGCACGGTTCGTGGTTCGTGGTTCTCCAGTTCGCGGCTCGAGTGATTTTGGGGGCTGTTCTAGATCAAACTAGAACTCGAGCTTTTTTGCAAAAGCTCGATAGTTCTAGATACGTTCGAGAACGGTTCTAGCAGCAAAAAAAACAGCTAATTCCTAGCTGGCTTTCCGCTGTAATAGTGTAAGTCACTATGTGACTCACACTATTATGACATTTCAGTGTATAGTGTGCGGGAACAGCGCATTCAGATCACTGCTGTATGTATATTGGCGATCGCCATTTTTTTTTCATGTCTTCCTTCCCTAAGCGCGCGCGTGTAGTGGGGAGGGCCAGCATGTCAACCAATCCCAGACACACACACAGCTAAGTGGACTTTTAGCCAGAGAAGCAACGGCATGTGTGATAGGATGTCCATGTCACATGTCCCTGCATTATAAAAATGAGTATCTGCCCGTCCGGACGCCATTATCTCTTCTGCGTCCTTGGTGTCAGACATCACTAGGCGCAGCTCCTATCGCCGATACAGCTGTATTACGTACCATACACAGCTCTGGACAGCTTAGGGATAGCACTTTCTATCAGTCCTTTTAAGGGCTCGTACCGGCAGGGTCAGAGCCATAGGTGACAGGTCCTGAAAACAGAGTTTAACAGCTACACAAGATGACAGCGTCTGTGTAGCTAAGGTCAGGGATTTCCTCGCTGCATTTCCCCATTAGGAGGGATAGAAAGGCAGGCTTCCTTTCCTCTACCCAGAGACCCACAACCCTGCCACTGTACCCTCCTGCCCTTTGCACACTCAAACTCATTGTTACTAAACCATTATACTAGCAAAAACTGAGTGAACTTAGTGGCATCCTAAACGTGGCTATTGGACTTCTGTATTGTCCCAGTAGTGCAAAGATATTTGCAGCACGTCTGCCTGCATTGCACACTCAAACTCATTGTTACTAAGCCATTATACTAGCAAACACTGAGTGAACTTAGTGGCATCCTAAACATGGCTGTTGGACTTCTGTATCGTCCCACAAGTGCAAAGATATTTGCAGCACATCTGCCTGCATTGCACACTCAAACTCATTGTTACTAAGCCATTATACTAGCAAACACTGAGTGAACTTAGTGGCATCCTAAATGTGGCTGTTGGACTTCTGTATCATCCCACAAGTGCAAAGATATTTGCAGCACGTCTGCCTGCATTGCACACTCAAACTCATTATAACTAAGCCATTATACTAGCAAACACTGAGTGAACTTAGTGGCATCCTAAACGTGGCTATTGGACTTCTGTATAGTCCCAGTAGTGCAAAGATATTTGCAGCACGTCTGGCTGCATTGCACACTCAAACTCATTATAACTAAGCCATTATACTAGCAAACACTGAGTGAACTTAGTGGCATCCTAAACGTGGCTATTGGACTTCTGTATTGTCCCAGTAGTGCAAAGATATTTGCAGCACGTCTGCCTGCATTGCACACTCAAACTCATTGTTACTAAGCCATTATACTAGCAAACACTGAGTGAACTTAGTGGCATCCTAAACGTGGCTGTTGGACTTCTGTATCGTCCCACAAGTGCAAAGATATTTGCAGCACGTCTGCCTGGATTGCACACTCAAACTCATTATAACTAAGCCATTATACTAGCAAACACTGAGTGAACTTAGTGGCATCCTAAACGTGGCTATTGGACTTCTGTATAGTCCCAGTAGTGCAAAGATATTTGCAGCACGTCTGCCTGCATTGCACACTCAAACTCATTATAACTAAGCCATTATACTAGCAAACACTGAGTGAACTTAGTGGCATCCTAAACGTGGCTATTGGACTTCTGTATAGTCCCAGTAGTGCAAAGATATTTGCAGCACGTCTGCCTGCATTGCACACTCAAACTCATCATAACTAAGCCATTATACTAGCAAACACTGAGTGAACTTAGTGGCATCCTAAACGTGGCTATTGGACTTCTGTATAGTCCCAGTAGTGCAAAGATATTTGCAGCACGTCTGCCTGCATTGCACACTCCAACTCATTGTTACTAAGCCATTATACTAGCAAACACTGAGTGAACTTAGTGGCATCCTAAACGTGGCTGTTGGACTTCTGTATCGTCCCACAAGTGCAAAGATATTTGCAGCACATCTGCCTGCATTGCACACTCAAACTCATTGTTACTAAGCCATTATACTAGCAAACACTGAGTGAACTTAGTGGCATCCTAAACGTGGCTGTTGGACTTCTGTATCGTCCCACAAGTGCAAAGATATTTGCAGCACGTCTGCCTGCATTGCACACTCAAACTCATTATAACTAAGCCATTATACTAGCAAACACTGAGTGAACTTAGTGGCATCTTAAACGTGGCTATTGGACTTCTGTATAGTCCCAGTAGTGCAAAGATATTTGCAGCACGTCTGCCTGCATTGCACACTCAAACTCATTATAACTAAGCCATTATACTAGCAAACACTGAGTGAACTTAGTGGCATCCTAAACGTGGCTATTGGACTTCTGTATAGTCCCAGTAGTGCAAAGATATTTGCAGCACGTCTGCCTGCATTGCACACTCAAACTCATCATAACTAAGCCATTATACTAGCAAACACTGAGTGAACTTAGTGGCATCCTAAACGTGGCTATTGGACTTCTGTATAGTCCCAGTAGTGCAAAGATATTTGCAGCACGTCTGCCTGCATTGCACACTCCAACTCATTGTTACTAAGCCATTATACTAGCAAACACTGAGTGAACTTAGTGGCATCTTAAACGTGGCTATTGGACTTCTATATAGTCCCAGTAGTGCAAAGATATTTGCAGCACGTCTGCCTGCATTGCACACTCAAACTCATTATAACTAAGCCATTATACTAGCAAACACTGAGTGAACTTAGTGGCATCCTAAACGTGGCTATTGGACTTCTGTATAGTCCCAGTAGTGCAAAGATATTTGCAGCACGTCTGGCTGCATTGCACACTCAAACTCATTATAACTAAGCCATTATACTAGCAAACACTGAGTGAACTTAGTGGCATCCTAAACGTGGCTATTGGACTTCTGTATAGTCCCAGTAGTGCAAAGATATTTGCAGCACGTCTGCCTGCATTGCACACTCCTACTCATTGTTACTAAGCCATTATACTAGCAATTTATGCTGCCAGTTTAAGGGCCGTAGTTGCATTGTCAGGGATATTTATTCTTTATTATTCTGCTGTTAATAAAGCTAGACCACCGCTGCAATCTGCACCACCTCTCAATTTTTACTACCACATTTTCAGTGCACAATCTTGTCGCAATCAACATGAGTGGCAAAATGACAGATGCTGGTGGAAAGGGGAAGAGGCGTGGTGGAACAGGAAAAAAAGGGTTTGTCCGTGGGGAAAGTGGCAAAGCTCCATTATCATCTGCTGAAGATAGACCATCTGCCAGCAAAAGTAAGACGTCTACTACTTACCGTGGACAATCCGATGTGCTCCTTTTTTTACGGACACGAACAACAGGAACAAAGGTAGATGATGGCCAAAAAAGGAAAATGCTTGAATGGATCTCAAGTGGTCCAACAAGTGCCCTCTCAGCCACTTCAAGTACCGCATCCAAAAAACACCAGACCTCTGAGTTGTCATCCCAATCAAACTTGCTTTCTCCCAGCTCTGAAGTCTCCATCAGCCCTGCACAGTATGGTGGAACTGAGATGGCTGAGTCTGCAGAGCTGTTCAGTCACACTATAGCCTGGGAATCAGAGGTCTGCTCTCAAGCTACAGTGAGTGCAGACCAGGAAATGGTCTGCAGTGATGCCCAGAACCTTTGTGACTCTGATTCAGGCCGTGAGGACCAAGTTTCTGAGGATAATGTTGACCCTTTGTCACAAACTGTAACACCTGTGGTTATAGACAATGAGGAACATACTGATGACGATGAGACGCAGATACCAGATTGGGATGACAACTTAAATATTCGGTCAGGGCAAGAAGAGGCTCGGTCTGAGGGGGAGGGGAGTGCAAACACAACAATTGATGATGAAGTTCTAGATCCCACCTACTGTCAACCCCCAGTCAGGCACTCGAGGAGGTCAACAGAGGCGGTGGAGGAGGATGCAACCGACGACGAAGTTACCTTGCGCCTTCCTGGACAGAGTCGGAGCACTGGTAGCACGTCTACAACTGCATCATCAGCCACCACTGTGCCTCTGAGCACTAGTCGGGGGGGCTCAGCAGGTCGCATGCCCTCTAAGCCTTGCCTAGCCTGGTCCTTTTTTGACATAGAAAAAGATCGCCCAAATTATGTGATGTGTAAAATTTGTCGTGATTCTGTTAGTAGAGGTCAAAACCTCAGCAGTTTGACAACTTCTTCCATGAATCGCCACATGAATAAATATCATAGGTCCCAGTGGGAAGCTCACCGTGCTGCAATGCGGCCTAGCGGAGCGAACCATCCACGGCCTGCCCCTTCCAGTGCATCTGTGCGCTCTTCATCTTCTAGGACTGTGGGGACAGCTGTCACACCTGGTTTTCCACGCACAACTTCCACCACTGTAACCGCAACAGGCAGTTTGCTTGGTAGGTCGTCAGTTGGTTTGGAAGGTGAAACAAGTGAGTGTGTACAGCTCTCTCAGACATCGATAGCACCAACGTTGGATGAATGCAACATCATGTCTCCGCCTGCACGTTCCTCACAAACCTGCATTTTTCTAGGGACACCCTACTCAACACCGTCTACACACAGCAGCCAGATCTCTGTCCCTCAGATGTGGTCAAATAAAAGGCCATTTCCTGCGACCCATGACAAAGCTAAGAGGTTGACTCTATCCCTCTGTAAGCTCTTGGCTACCGAAATGCTGCCTTTCCGCCTAGTGGACACACAGGATTTTAGAGACCTTTTGTCTGTCGCTGTGCCCCAGTACCAGATGCCCAGTCGCCACTACTTCTGTAAGAAAGGTGTGCCCGCGTTACACCAGCATGTCACACACAACATCACCGCTTCCTTGAGAAACTCTGTGTGTGAACGGGTGCATTTCACCACCGATACTTGGACCAGTAAGCATGGACAGGGACGTTACATGTCGCTGACTAGGCACTGGGTAACTATGGTGATAGATGGTGAAGGGTCTGCTGCACAAGTCTTGCCGTCCCCACGACTTGTGTGTCAATCCTCTGTCTGTCCAAGTTCCGCCACTGCTTCTGCCTCCTCCACCTCATCTGTGTCCTTCACCTCCGCCCCAAGCCTGCCTGGTCAGGCCACCAGCGTTCTCACTGCGCAGAAGGAATCACGCACCCCTCATTACTACGCTGGCAGCAGAGCGCAACATCATCAGGCGGTCTTTAGCTTGACATGTCTTGGGAATAAGAGTCACACAGCTGAGGAGTTGTGGTCAGCTCTGCGGTCCGAGTTTAATAAATGGTTGTCTCCACTCAACTTGTAGCCTGGTAAGGCCGTGTGCGACAATGCTGCAAACCTGGGTGCGGCCCTTCGCCTGGGCAAGGTGACACACGTACCTTGTATGGCTCACGTGTTGAACCTTGTTGTCCAGCAATTTTTAACACACTATCCCGGCCTAGATGGCCTTCTGACCAGGGCACGAAAACTGTCTGCTCACTTCCGCCGTTCAAGCGCCGCAGCTGAGCGACTTGCATCGCTCCAGAAGTCTTTCGGCCTGCCGGTTCATCGCCTGAAATGCGATGTGCCGACACGCTGGAATTCGACTCTCCACATGTAACAGCGACTGTGGCAGCACCGCCGAGCCCTGGTACAATACGTCATGACGTATAGCCTGGGCCAACGAGATGCAGAGGTGGGGCAGATCACCCTGATGGAGTGGTCTCAGATCAAGGACCTATGCACCCTTCTGCACAGTTTCGACATGGCGACGAATATGTTTAGCGCTGACAGTGCCATTATCAGCATGACAATTCCAGTCATTTACATGCTGGAGCACACACTGAACACTATTCGGAGTCAGGGGGTGGGACAACAGGAAGGGGAGGAACTACAGGAGGATTCATATGCGCAAGGGACAACAACATCACCAAGGTCCAGACGTTCCTCATCACCAACGCAGCAGGCATGGGACTATGGGGGAAGAGGATCAACAAGGGCGCATAGTAGCAGGCGAAATGTTGAGGAAGGTGCAGGAGAACATGAAGAAATGGAAGACGAACTGTTCATGGACATGGAAGACTCAGCGGATGAGGGAGACTTTGGTCAAATTTCAGTTGAAAGAGGTTGGGGGGAGATGTCAGAGGAAGAAAGAACGGGTAGCACCTCTATGCCACAAACAACAGCATGGACTTGGTCCGCATGGCTGCGCAAGACACATGAGTGCCTTCTTGTTGCACTACCTCCAACATGACCCTCATATTGTCAAAATTAGAAGTGATGATGACTACTGGATTGCCACACTAATAGATCCCCGGTACAAGTCCAAATTTTGTGACATAATTCCAGCCATAGAAAGGGACGCACGTATGCAGGAGTATCAGCAGAAGCTGTTACTCGATCTTAGCTCGGCTTTTTCACCAAACAACCGTGCAGGTGCAGGGAGTGAATCTCCCGGTTGTAACTTGACAAACATGGGACGGTCTTGTCATCTTCAACAGTCTAACCCGTACCAGTAGGACTGTATCTGGTGCTGGTAACAGCAATTTTATGGAATCTTTTCATAATTTTTTTAGACCCTCCTTTGCAAGGCCACCAGAGACAACAAGTCTGACACATAGTCAACGGCTGGAGAGGATGATACAGGAGTATCTCCAAATGAACATCGATGCCATGACTTTGCAAATGGAGCCTTGCTCATTTTGGGCTTCAAATCTAGAAAAATGGCCAGAGCTCTCCAGTTACGCCTTGGAGATTTTGTCGTGTCCAGCTGCCAGCGTTGTCTCTGAACGTGTCTTCAGTGCTGCTGGGTGTGTGCTGACAGATAAGCACACGCGTCTGTCCAGTGACAATGTGGACAGACTAACGTTCATCAAAATGAACAAGTCATGGATCCACCAGGAATTTACTACCCCTGTGTCATCCTGGGGAGAGTAAATGCTTGTGGATTTGGAATGTGCTTGATGCAAATTTAGCTGTGAAGTGTACAACTAGGGCACAAGTGCTGCCACTGAATGGGTGGGTGTCTGTGTGGCCCAATTTTTTGAAAAAAGGGAGACTCCGCTTGGAGTAACCCTTGCTTACATTGTTTTTAAAAGAAGCCAAGATGAACAAGTCATGGTTCAGCAAAGACTTTGCTACCTACCCCGGTGTCATCCTGGGGACAGTTAATTATGGCGTATTTTTGAATGTGCTTGATGCAAATCAAAACATCCTGTTTGCAACTAGGGCACAAGTGCTGCCACTGATGGGGTGTCTGTGTGGCCCAATTTTTTTAAAAAAGGGAGACTCCGCTTGGAGTAACCCTTGCTTACATTGTTTTTAAAAGAAGCAAAGATGAACAAGTCATGGTTCAGCAAAGACTTTGCTACCTACCCCGTTGTCATCCTGGGGACAGTTAATTATCGCGTATTTTTGAATGTGCTTGATGCAAATCAAAACATCCTGTTTGCAACTAGTGCACAAGTGCTGCCACTGATGGGGTGTCTGTGTGGCCCAATTTTTTGAAAAAGGGAGACTTCGCTTGGAGTAACCCTTGCTTACATTGTTTTTAAAAAAAGCCAAGATGAACAAGTCATGGTTCAGCAAAGACTTTGCTACCTACCCCGGTGTCATCCTGGGGACGGTTAAGTATGGCGTATTTTTGAATGTGCTTGATGCAAATCTAGCTGTGAAGTGTACAACTGGGGCACAACTGCTGCCACTGAAGGGGTGGGTGTGTGTGGGGCCCAATTTTTGGAAAAAAGGGAGACTCCGCTTGGAGTAACCCTTGCTTACAGTGTTTTTAAAAAGGAGCCAAGATGAACAGAGCTGGGATCAGGAAAGACGTTGCTACCTACCCCGGTGTCATCCTGGGGACGGTTAAGTATGGCGTATTTTTGAATGTGCTTGATGCAAATCTAGCTGTGAAGTGTACAACTGGGGCACAACTACTGTCACTGAAGGGGTGGGTGTGTGTGGGGCCCAATTTTTGGAAAAAAGGGAGACTCCGCTTGGAGTAACCCTTGCTTACAGTGTTTTTAAAAAGGAGCCAAGATGAACAGAGCTGGGATCAGCAAAGACTTTGCTACCTACCCCAGTGTCATCCTGGGGACGGTTAAGTATGGCGTATTTTTGAATGTGCTTGATGCAAATCTAGCTGTGAAGTGTACAACTAGGGCACAAGTGCTGCCACTGAATGGGTGGGTGTGTGTGGGGCCCAATTTTTGGAAAAAAAGGGAGACTCCGCTTGGAGTAACCCTTGCTTGCTGTGTTTTTTTAAAAATGATCCAAGATGAACAGAGCTGGGATCAGGAAAGACTTTGCTACCTACCCCGGTGTCATCCTGGGGACGGTTAAGTATGGCGTATTTTTGAATATGCTTGATGCAAATCTAGCTGTGAAGTGTACAACTGGGGCACAAGTGCTGCCACTGAAGGGGTGTCTGTGTGGCCCAATTTTTGGAAAAAAGGGAGACTCCGCTTGGAGTCACCTTGCGGTGTTTTACATGATTTTAGAAGGGCATGCCATGCCTATATCTGTGTCTCGTCCTCTTTTTCCTCGTAACGCTGTTTTGTTTTCACATGAGAATTTGTCCTTGTCACTTTCCCATGTGTTTGTGTTGTGTTGTGAGTTGTTTGTCACCTTTTGGACACCTTTGAGGGTGTTTTCTAGGAGTTTTTATGTGTTTGTGATTGCCTGCCATTCTTTCCTATGCAGTTCGAGTTCGGTTCGTCGAACGTTCGACGAACCGAACTCGAGCGGGAGCTCCGTTCGGCGAACCAACCTCGAGCCGAACCGCGACCGGTTCGCTCATCTCTACTCATTACCTGCGTCTTGCCGGCAATGCGGAAGGGAGAAGGTGGGCGGGATGTTATGCCCCGCTCATCTCTGCCCCTCCGCTTCTATTGGCTGGCCGATTAGTGACGCCGCGGTGACGTCGCTGTGATGCCGAACACACCTTCCCATTGAAGGAGGGATATTTCGGCAGTCACAGCGACGTGGCCGAGCAGGTATGTGCATGTGAAGCTGTTGTAGCGATAATGTTCGCTACGGCAGCAATCACCACATATCGCATGTGCGACGGGGGCGGGTACTATCGCGTTCGGCATCGCTAGCCGATGCTAGCGATCTCGCAATGTGCAAAGTACCCCTTAGTCCTCAGTTTGGGCAACTGAGCCTGACATGGTGGTTCCACATAGGCCGCTGGTGATGTCACTGATGACATGGCACTCCGCTATTGGCCCCTGGAGGTGCTATTGTGGTCCACCCTGGTTTTGGGGCAGATCCTAGGTAATAAATGGGGCTGGAGACAAAATGGAGGTGCGCCGTCTTCTTCTTGTTAGCACACTTCTATGTGTAGAGCCCATTGCGGCATCAACCTTGTAGATGGGAAGCAGTAGGTAATAATTTATTTTTTTATAATTTTATTCTTTTATATAGCGCTATTAATTCCAGTGGGGCAAAATGGTGGTCTCTGTATGATGAGTGGGGCAGCATGGTGGTTTCTGTATGATGAGTGGGGCAGCATGGTGATCTCTGTATGATGAGTGGGGCAGCATGGTGGTCTCTGTAGGATGAGTGGGGCCGCATGATGGTCTCTGTATGATGAGTGGGGCAGCATGGTGGTCTCTGTATGAAGAGTGGGGCAGCATGGTGGTCTCTGTATGATGAGTGGGGCAGCATGGAGGTCTCTGTATGATGAGTGGGACAGCATGGTGGTCTCTGTATGATGAGTGGGGCAGCACAGAGGTCTCTGTATGATGAGTGGGGCAGCATGGTTGCCTCTGTATGATGAGTGGGGTAGCATTGTGGCCTCTGTATGATGAGTGGGGTAGCATGGTGGTCTCTGTATGATGCGTGGGGCAGCATGATGGTCTCATTATGGAAAAGGGGCAGGCAGCATTTGGAGCACATTAAGAAGGGGCAGCATGTGAGGCTCAGTATGGAGAAGAGCAATGTGAGAGCTCCATATGGAGAGAAACGTTGTGAGGAGGGGGCAGCATGGGAGGCTCAGTATGGAGAAGGGCAGTGTGAGCTCCATATGGAGAGGGACATTGTGAGGAGGGGGCAGCATGATGTGAGGACAGTATGCATATTTCATAATTGAGGAAGGTGTGGTGGGTATAGTTTATAAGGGAAGACAGTGTGGCATTTTATTACGGGGAAGTGTGGCGGTCATAGTATATAAGTGGGGACGATGTGGTGGGAATATTTTATAGGGGAGGATAGTGTGCAGGTCATGTATGTTAAGAGGGATTGTGTGTAGAATATTCTTTTGCGGCGAGCGCAGTGAGGAGCAGTTATTTTTTTCAGTCCACAGCATAGGGCTTATTTATACCACAGCATTTGTGGTTATTGTTATTTGGGAACATCATAATGACATGGTTATTTTTCAGGGCACCATGGTGAGATGTGCTGCAGAAGACTGGAGAAGAGGGAAGTCTGCAGATAGCGATAGGCTTGAATTGTTCTTCTGGACAGTCCGATTTTTATAGTTATGTGTCCCTCGCTGCCTTGAATAAGAGCTTTTAGCTAAGTGGACGAATTATGTCACTTGCCTATGATCAAGCGGATATCGGGTTTTGCAAACATGTGAACTATGGTTGTCTGATTACGAGTGCTGCCGTTATACCGATAAAACCTGAGATTATGCCCCTACAATATAATCTAACTGGACTTGCTGAGGTTTGCTGTGTGTGACATACATCTACCAGCTTGACGCCTTTTGTTACCATAGCAACGCTTACCATGTCCGATGACGCGGGGGAGACGGATTGACTTTAATACTAGCAAAACGTCATTGTTTAATGTTACCATAACAACATACGCTTTATCCAGTGACGTGGATGTGAGGGGCGGACTTTACCGGAAACAAACGTCACGTCCTTGTACTAGATCGACTCTGCCCCCTTTACCAGCGTCCGCTTTGATAGGGCGGCACTACATTGACACACGGTTCAATTGATGACGTGTATGTGCTGGGTGGTTTTTACCACAAATAAACGTCATGTCCTGTGACGCGGTTGACTCTGCCCCCTTTACTAGCGTCATTTGACAAGGCGTCCTCTGTTGCCAAGCAACATGTTGTCTCATTAGCCAAAGCACACTATGTGATCACCGGCGGCTAGGCTAATAGCAGTCACATGTGTTAATCCGAGCTGTTTGTATGCCGGAGTACAACTACGCCAGTGATTGACATCTGACTCTTCCTATAGCAAAGCTGGATTTTGTCTGTGTAATTGCAGGAAGTCCATCCTCTCCCAATTTAGACTAATTTAGTATACTATATATACCTGACCTACACACAGTCCACCATACGTCCCCTGAAGAAGAGGTGAAACGCGCGTAGGGACTGGTGGTTACCTGGACTTGCTACAAAGTGGTCAGTAGTGCTCATTACTATAACTGTAGATAAATTGTAGGCTGTGGTTATGCCGTTTATAACTGGTTGAATGCCTTTAGCTATGTGAGCAAGGCCTTGGTTATACCACAACAATTATATGGATATGACACATAGTTTAGTGATCGCAACTGGTAGTATTGAGGTTGGGTACACTACCATCAAACAATGTAAATAGGAAATTTCAGTGCGTGTTTACGTATAACCCACTGTATTACATCCTTGATTGTTATGATCAAAATATTGTGATCCTTTTGTATGTATTACATGTTGTCAACTGTCCACAATTACTGTTATTGCCCTTTTCTAGCAGTTCAGTTAACCCCTTGAGGACTCAATTGCTGTATCAATTTTAATGTAATCATAATAAAGATTAATTTTATTTAAAAGGATTCATACCACAATTTTCTTTGTGTATAAAATTGCATAGTGGTGTTCTGGCACTTTCAATGAAGTTGAGGAGTGACCTAAATTAAAAGATAGCGATAGGCGTCCGGTGCCAGCCAAATCAAGATACCCGTGGCTGAGCACGATAGGGTCAGGTGCCGCACTGCCCTCCTACTGTCCAGTCCTGCTAGTGCAGCCCAGTGGGGTTAACTGGGCTGCGGCTGCTGCACCACTTGTCCTGTTGTGTGCCCTACGTGCACGGACAGCATACTCCAGGACTCCTGTGGCATTAACAGGGAGTTCCTGGGCTGGGTGTGTGGACCCTATGACACTAACAGGGTTCACAGTTTCTTGATCCAAGTGTTAATTAACTTGGATCAGGCTCCTATTATTTCTGAGCTACCCAGCTCTTTATTCTCCACCTAACCTTCGGGTTGCCAGCAGCTCCTTTGTCATCTGGGAACAAGGTGGACCCCGACTGGTGATTGGGATATACACCATCCTATCGTAATCCACAAGTCCCCCCATAACAGTCATCCAGTTTAGGTTGTTTCAGTCTGCACAGGTGCCTTTAGGGCCTGTGCAAATGGACCTCTAGTCTGTGCGAGAATCAGAAAGGTCAAGTGCAGTATCTTGAGTTAGACCTTATTTTAAGTTATTTTTCAAATGTGCACTATTGTGCTCATAACATTATAACTAGAGTTGAGTGCGGTTCGCGGTTCTCCAGTTCGCGGTTCGAGTGATTTTGGGGGCTGTTCTAGATCGAACTAGAACTCGAGCTTTTTGCTAAAGCTCGATAGTTCTAGTTATGTTCGAGAATGGTTCTAACAGCAAAAAGCAGGGCTTTTTACAGCTACAGTGTGCAGGGAGCCATCGCTGGCAGCCTGCCAGAAGCTGGTAACTAAGATAAACATCGGGTATCCAAGCAAAGCGCTTTGGTTAGTAACCCAATATTTATCCTAGTTATGTGTACAGGGAGCCGACACTTCCCCGCTCAGCTTGCTCCGCCCCCTCCTGCATGCGGCATGTACACACACTCACGCTCACACACACTCACCTGTCCCCAGCCATGCAGTCCACGACACTGACGTTCTCAGCACCACATGACCCCGCTAGGCTCCACCCACTTCGCACTCTGCCGCCAGCACACATGGCCCCGCTAGGCTCCGCCCACCTGGCACTCTGCACACATCGTCCAGCTAGGCTCCGCCCACCTGACACTCTGCACACATGGTCCCACTAGGCTCCGCCCACCAGCACTCTGCACACATTACCCCGCTAGGCTCCACCCACCTGGCACTCTGCATACATGGCGCTGCTAGGCTCCACCCACCTGGCACTCTGCACACATGGTCCCGCTCGGCTTACCTGCGGTGATGAAGTCCCGCCCTCCCGACCTCAGCGCTGTCACTGTCCTCCATGGCCGCCGCTTGTCACATCACCTTCTCTCGCTTCAGACCCGAGACTGACTAGCGGTGATGTCACGGGCCGCTCGCGATACTTGGCTGTAAAGGCGGCGGTTATTGAAGTCAGTGACAGGTGCTATCAGCAGTGCAGGAGATCAGTGCAGGTAATGTACCTCGCTGACAGCAGCACTTGTCATCCCCTGCAGTGACCTGGGCTGACCCATTGATGTTAGCTCAGGTCACTGCACTGCTCTCCCAGCCAATGGGGAACATCCTGCTCTTCATTGACTGGGACAGGGACAATGGTATGGATCGTCATGGTAACCGCTTGGATTACAGCAGACCTGGATTTGTTTTTCTTTCTAATAAATTGGTTAAAGAGGCAATGTGTTGGGGAGTGTTTTTTCAAATAAAAATGTGTTTGTCGTGTATTTTTTTTTATTACTGACTGGGTTGGTGATGTCGGGTATCTGATAGATGCCTGACCTCACCAACCCCAGGGCTTGATGCCAGGTGACATTACACATCTGGTATTAACCCCATATATTACCCCGTTTGCCACCGCACCAGGGCACGGGATGAGCTGGGGCGAAGCACCAGGATTGGCGCATCTAATGGATGCGCCACTTCTGGAGCGGCTGCAGCCTGCTATTTTTAGGCTGGGGAGAGTCCAATAACCATGGACCTCCCGAGTCTGAGAATATCAGACCCCAGCTGTCTGCTTTACCTTGGCTGGTGATCCAATTTTGTTAAAATAACAGCGTGGAGTGCCCTCAGTTTTGGATTACCAGCCAAGGTGAAGCTGCCAGCTGTGGTCTGCAGGCTGCAGCCGTCTGCTTTACCCTAGCTGGCTACAAAAATAGGGGGAACCCCACGTCATTTTTTTTTTCATTTTTTTGGCTAAATACAAAGCTAAGCACCCTTTAGTGCCACATGAAAGGCACCAAAGGGTGCAAAATTACAAAATGCAGGAGAGTGGGACATTATGTGTCTTTCTGCCATTATAATGACAGAAATGACTGATATGAAGTGTACAAGCACAGGAAAATCACCAGAGCGCTCTACGCTGTGAAAAGCAGTAGAAAATGGCACTGGAGTGAACATGTGACCGCCTCATGTAGGTTGAAGCTATGGATCCTGGGTAAATTTATGTATTTTCCCTCCTTCAGTTTTTTTTCAGTACGCAAAAAAAAACAGAAGGCACATGGATGACAAACAGATGACATACGGACCGTCTACGGAATGGAAACGGATGCCACACGAATGCACCCGTGAAAAAAAATGGACTGTTTTTTGTAGACCGCAAAAATGGATCGGTCGTGTTAATGTAGCCTTATTCTGATCTGCCGTTTATAAACAGCAGGCAGAAATAAGTGAATAACGCCATCCAGCGTCAGAAAATCTCTGGTGTTTCAGGGGGTAGCTGAGAGCCTGGAGATCGTGATTCAGGACGTTTTTTCCGGTCCCTGCTTACGTGATCACAAGTATACACCGTACACCGATGATCACTTTATAGTAAATGACAGCGTTGGTAAAAAATTATTTATCTCCTATCTGGCATGAACAAACATGATAAATCTCCTCCCTGGTCCCCTCCGGTCCCCCGGTGTCACCAAAGTGCCCCCCCTGACCCCCTCCCAGAAATCCAAGATGGCCACGCGCACAGCAGCGCGCCGGCCGCATTCACCCTATTCCTCTGATTTCTGTTGCATGTGCCATGACACATGCGACAGAAAACTCCTCCCCAGGCCCTGCCAGGTCACCCCCTATAACCCCACCGGTGTTCCCCGGTGTCCCACGGTACCTGTGCAGCGTTGATCCCCCGCGGCCCTTTCCTTCACAATAGACGCTGCCGCATGCACAGAGCGCCTGTCAGCTCAGCTTCCTGTGTTCAGACACAGTGAGTGGTGGTTATGTATCTGTAAGCTAAATGGGCGGCACGGTGGCTCAGTGGTTAGCACTGCAGTCTTGCAGCGCTGAGGTCCTGGGTTCAATTCCCACCAAGGACACCATCTGCAAGGAGCTTGTATGTTCTCCCTGTGTTTGTGTGGGTTTCCTCCCACACTCCAAAGACATACAGATAGGGAATTTAGATTGTGAGCCCCAATGGGGACAGTGTTCCCAATGTATGCAAAGCGCTATGGAATTAATAACGCTATATAAATGAATAAATTATTATTATTACTGGGGGTGGCAACCCATAGCTGTCTGCTTTATCTGCGCTGAGAATCAAAAATACCGCGGAGCGCTACGTCATTTTTTTTAAAGATTTATTTTTACAGCACTGTGATGTCCAGCAATCAAAATACAGGGAAGCCCATTTTGTTTTTAGTTTTAGTTATTTAAATAAATAATTAAAAAAATATATATGGGCTCCCGCTGCATTTTTTGTATTGCTAGCTAAGGGTATTCCAAGCAGCTACTGGCTGCTAACCCCCACTGCTTGGTGTTACCTTCACTGGCAATGGAAAATCCAGGGAAGCATTTTTTATTTTTTTTTGCCAAAAAACTACAAAAAAAATGACGTGAGCTTCGCCATATTTTTGTATGCTAGCCAGGTATAGCAGGCAGGTGCTGGAAGAGTTGGATACAGCGCCAGAAGATGGCGCTTCTATGAAAGTGCCAGGTACAGCAGGCAGGTAGGGGCTGCCCCCTCCCCCCAGCTGCCTATTTGTACCCGGCTGGGAACTAAAAATATAGGGAAGCCCTTTTTTAATTATTTAATGAATTTCATGATATAATTAAAAAAAACAAAAAACGATGTAGGCTTCGCCCCATTTTTGTGTCTAGCCGGGTACAACTAGGCAGCTGGGGATTGGATCCGCAGCACAGGTTAGCCCGAGCTTTCTGGGCCCCTCTGCTGCGAATTGCAGTCCGCAGCCACCCCAGAAAATGGCGCTCTCCTAGAAGCGCCATCATCTCGCACTGTATCCAACTCTTCCAGCTGCCCTGATGCCGGTGGCTCGCTGGGTGTTAATGATTTCAGTTGATAATATACAGCTAGCCCTAACCCCATTATTACCCAGCAAACCACCCTTCACCAGGTCAGCTGGAAGAGTTGGATACAGTGCCAGAAGATGGCGCTTCTATGAAAGTGCCATTTTCTGAGGCGGCTGCAGACTGCAATTCGCAGCAGAGGGGCCCAGAAAGCTCAGGCCAACCTGTGCTGCGGATTCCAATCCCCAGCTACCTAGTTGTACCTGGCTGGACACAAAAATATGGCGAAGCCTACGTCATTTGTTTTCTAATTATTTCATGAAATTCATGAATAAAAAAAGGGCTTCCCTTTATTTTTGGTTCCCAGCTGGGTACAAATAGGCAGCTGGGGGTTGGGGCAGCCCGTAGCTGCCTGCTGTACCTGGCTAGCATACAAAAATATGGCGAAGCCCACATAATTTTTTCAGGGGGCAAAAAACTCCTGCATACAGTCCTGGATGGAGTATGCTGAGCCTTGTAGTTCTGCAGCTGCTGTCTGTCTGTATGGAGGAGAGCAGACAGCAGCTGCTGAACGACAAGGCTCAGCATTAGAGTTGAGCGCGGTTCATGGTTCGTGGTTCTCCAGTTCTAGGCTCGAGTGATTTTGGGGCCTGTTCTAGATCGAACTAGAACTCGAGCTTTTTGCAAAAGCTCGATAGTTCTAGAAACGTTCGAGAACGGTTCTAGCAGCAAAAAACCAGCAAATTCCTAGCTGGCTTTCCGCTGTAATAGTGTAAGTCACTCTGTGACTCACACTATTATGACATTTCAGTGTATAGTGTGCGTGAACAGCGCCTTCAGATCACTCCTGTTTGTATAATGGTGATCGCCATTTTTTTTTTTTTTTCCTTGTCTTCCTTCCCTAAGCGCGCGCGTCTTGTGGGGCGGGCCAGCATGTCAGCCAATCCCAGACACACACAGCTAATTGGACTTTTAGCCAGAGAAGCAACGGCATGTGTGATAGGATGTCCATGTCACATGTCCCTGCATTATAAAACCGGACATTTTCCTCCAGCACGCCATTATCTCTTCTGCGTCCTTGGTGTCAGACATCACTGGCGCAGCTCCGTCCTGACTGAGCCCTATCGCTGATACTGCTGTATACACAGCGCTGGACAGCTTAGGGAGAGCACTTTCTATAAGTCCTTTTAAGGGCTCGTACGGGCAGGGTCAGAGCCATAGGTGACAGGTCCTGAAAACAGAGTAGGTCAGGGATTTCGTCGCTGCATTTCCCCATTAGGAGGGAATAGAAAGGCAGGCTTCCATTCCTCTACCCAGACCCACAATCCTGGCACTGTACCCTCCTGTCCTCTGCACACTCCAACTCATTATAACTAAGCCATTATACTAGCAAACAGTCAGTGTACCTAGTGGCATCCTAAACGTGGCTATTGGACTTTGCTATAGTCCCACTAGTGCAAAGACATTTGCAGCACCTCTGCCTGCATTGCACACTCAAACTCTTTTTAACTAAGCCATTATACTAGCAAACAGTCAGTGTACCTAGTGGCATCCTAAACGTGGCTATTGGACTTTTGTCTAGTCACACTAGTGCAAAGATATTTGCAGCACGTCTGCCTGCATTGCACACTCAAACTCTTTTTAATTAAGCCATTATACTAGCAAACAGTCAGTGTACCTAGTGGCATCCTAAACGTGGCTATTGGACTTTGCGATAGTCCCACTAGTGCAAAGACATTTGCAGCACCTCTACCTGCATTGCACACTCAAACTCTTTTTAACTAAGCCATTATACTAGCAAACACTCAGTGTACCTAGGGGCATCCTAAACGTGGCTATTGTACTTTTGTCTAGTCACACTAGTGCAAAGATATTTGCAGCACGTCTGCCTGCATTGCACACTCAAACTCTTTTTAACTAAGCCATTATACTAGCAAACAGTCAGTGTACCTAGTGGCATCCTAAACGTGGCTATTGGACTTTGCTATAGTCCCACTAGTGCAAAGACATTTGCAGCACCTCTACCTGCATTGCACACTCAAACTCTTTTTAACTAAGCCATTATACTAGCAAACAGTCAGTGTACCTAGTGGCATCCTAAACGTGGCTATTGGACTTTTGTGTAGTCACACTAGTGGAAATATATTTGCAGCACGTCTGCCTGCATTGCACACTCAAACTCTTTTTAACTAAGCCATTATACTAGCAAACACTCAGTGTACCTAGGGGCATCCTAAACGTGGCTATTGTACTTTTGTCTAGTCACCCTAGTGCAAAGATATTTGCAGCACGTCTGCCTGCATTGCGCACTCAAACTCTTTTTAACTAAGCCATTATACTAGCAAACAGTCAGTGTACCTAGTGGCATCCTAAACGTGGCTATTGGACTTTGCTATAGTCCCACTAGTGCAAAGACATTTGCAACACCTCTACCTGCATTGCACACTCAAACTCTTTTTAACTAAGCCATTATACTAGCAAACAGTCAGTGTACCTAGGGGCATCCTAAACGTGGCTATTGTACTTTTGTCTAGTCACACTAGTGCAAAGATATTTGCAGCACCTCTACCTGCATTGCACACTCAAACTCTTTTTAACTAAGCCATTATACTAGCAAACAGTCAGTGTACCTAGTGGCATCCTAAACGTGGCTATTGGACTTTGCTATAGTTCCACTAGTGCAAAGACATTTGCAGCACCTCTACCTGCATTGCACACTCAAACTCTTTTTAACTAATCCATTATACTAGCAAACAGTCAGTGTACCTAGTGGCATCCTAAACGTGGCTATTGGACTTTTGTGTAGTCACACTAGTGGAAAGATATTTGCAGCACGTCTGCCTGCATTGCACACTCAAACTCTTTTTAACTGAGCCATTATACCAGCAAACACTCAGTGTACCTAGGGGCATCCTAAACGTGGCTATTGTACTTTTGTCTAGTCACACTAGTGCAAAGATATTTGCAGCACGTCTGCCTGCATTGCACACTCAAACTCTTTTTAACTAAGCCATTATACTAGCAAACAGTCAGTGTACCTAGTGGCATCCTAAACGTGGCTATTGGACTTTGCTATAGTCCCACTAGTGCAAAGACATTTGCAGCATCTCTGCCTGCATTGCACACTCAAACTCTTTTTAACTAAGCCATTATACTAGCAAACAGTCAGTGTACCTAGTGGCATCCTAAACGTGGCTATTGGACTTTGCTATAGTCCCACTAGTGCAAAGATATTTGCAGCACCTCTACCTGCATTGCACACTCAAACTCTTTTTAACTAAGCCATTATACTAGCAAACAGTCAGTGTACCTAGTGGCATCCTAAACGTGGCTATTGGACTTTTGTGTAGTCACACTAGTGGAAAGATATTTGCAGCACGTCTGCCTGCATTGCACACTCAAACTCTTTTTAACTAAGCCATTATACTAGCAAACAGTCAGTGTACCTAGTGGCATCCTAAACGTGGCTATTGGACTTTGCTATAGTCCCACTAGTGCAAAGACATTTGCAGCACCTCTACCTGCATTGCACACTCAAACTCTTTTTAACTAAGCCATTATACTAGCAAACAGTAAGTGTACCTAGTGGCATCCTAAACGTGGCTATTGGACTTTGCTATAGTCCCACTAGTGCAAAGACATTTGCAGCACCTCTGCCTGCATTGCACACTCAAACTCTTTTTAACTAAGCCATTATACTAGCAAACAGTCAGTGTACCTAGTGGCATCCTAAACGTGGCTATTGGACTTTTCTATAGTCCCACTAGTGCAAAGACATTTGCAGCACCTCTACCTGCATTGCACACTCAAACTATTTTTAACTAAGCCATTATACTAGCAAACAGTCAGTGTACCTAGTGGCATCCTAAACGTGGCTATTGGACTTTGCTATAGTCCCACTAGTGCAAAGACATTTGCAGCACCTCTACCTGCATTGCACACTCAAACTCTTTTTAACTAAGCCATTATACTAGCAAACAGTCAGTGTACCTAGTGGCATCCTAAACGTGGCTATTGGACTTTTGTGTAGTCACACTAGTGGAAAGATATTTGCAGCACGTCTGCCTGCATTGCACACTCAAACTCATTGTTACTAATACATTATAATACCAAAAATTGAGTAAACTTAGTGTCATACAAGAAGTGGCTGTTGTACTCCATTAATGCCCCACTGGTGCAAATCTATGTGCAGCACCTCTGCATGACACCCTCCTGCTCTGTTTTTAATAAGCTATTATGATAGCAAAAAATACTGCCATTTAGTGGCATCATAGAACTGGATGTTGTATTTCATTATTGTCCCACTGATGCCAAGCTATTTCTAGCACCTGTGCAGGACACCCTCATGCAGATTTTGCTACGCTAATGTTATAGCAAACTCAGGGAATTCATTGCTGCATTTGATAATTCGGAGGGATATAAAGTGAGGCTTTCTTTAGCTTTTCCTTCTGTTCATAGACAGCATCTCCAAGTCCACACCCGAAGAGCAATTTCTCCTCCACGTTTAAGTGTGGAGAGGCAGCTAGTGTGCATGCGTGTGCCGATTTACCCCAGCTGCAGCCTAACTACAATGTTTCGCCTAGTGAGTATGCTCAGCCTGACTGTGCCATTCCTGACGCTAAAGCCCACTTTACACGTTGCAATTAGTTGTACAATCGCATTTGCGATGTGACACGCCCAGGTTGCATATGGGATCTATGAGATTTCACGTTGGTCGTTCATTTGCTGTCACACGAGCGTTAGTAGTCTATGTTAAATTGGTCAATTTTGTGTGCGATCCTTTAGATCATGTGTTCTGTGACGTATGCATTGGGCACCTTTTTTTTTTTTTTTTATTGACTTGCCAAGCGTGTGTAATGTGTAGGGATGCGTTTTTACTATGTCATCTGCCATTCAGCTCTGCTACATGGCCGCTAACAGCAGACACAGACAGCCATGTAGCAGAGCTGAATGGCAGATGACAGCAGACACAGACAGAGCCGCACTGTCAGAATGAACTCGGGTGAACTTCACCCGACTTCACGGTCATGCTGCGGCTCTGTCTGTGCCGCGTCCTGATTAGCGGTCACCAGTGAAGGACTCACCGGTGACCGCTAATCTCCTAAATTCCTAAAGTTAGCAGCCCTCTCTCATACTCACCAATCCCCGATCTCCGGCGCTGCACGGCATTCACACTGCTCCGGCGGCTTTTACTGTTTTGAAAAAGCCGGCCGCCCATTAAACAATTTCGTATTCCCTGCTTTCCCCGCCCACCGGCGCCTATGATTGGTTACAGTGAGACACGCCCCCACGCTGAGTGACAGCTGTCACACTGCACCCAATCACAGCAGCCGGTGGGCGTGTCTATACTGTGTATTGAAATAAATAATTAAATAATTAAAAAAAACGGCGTGCGGTCCCCCCCAATTTTAAAACCAGCCAGATAAAGCCATACGGCTGAAGGCTGGTATTCTCAGGATGGGGAGCTCCACGTTATGGGGAGCCCCCCAGCCTAACAATATCAGCCAACAGCCGCCCAGAATTGCCGCATACATTATATGCGACAGTTCTGGGACTGTACCCGGCTCTTCCCGATTTGCTCTGGTGCGTTGGCAAATCGGGGTAATAAGGAGTTATTGGCAGCCCATAGCTGCCAATAAGTCCTAGATTAATCATGTCAGGCGTCTATGAGACACCTTCCATGATTAATCTGTAAGTGACAGTAAAAAAACACACACACATGAAAAAATCCTTTATTAGAAATAAAAAACACAAACACATTCCCTCATTACCAATTTATTAACCCCCGACAAACTGAGGTTACCCGCGGCCAACCTCAGTGACAGATCAGCTGATCGCGCGGCTGTCTTCATTACCTGCGTGGAGGTGACCGGAGCGGCGGTGTCTTCTGTTGCTTCTGTCACCTCCATGCAGCAGAGCTGGACGCGACGCTGGAGGACTGTGGAGTACGCCGGACATGGAGGGTTTGTCGGGGGTTAATAAATTGGTAATGAGGGAATGTGTTTGTGTTTTTTATTTCTAATTAAGGATTTTTTCATGTGTGTGTGTTTTTTTACTGTCACTTACAGATTAATCATGGAAGGTGTCTCATAGACGCCTGACATGATTAATCTAGGACTTATTGGCAGCTATGGGCTGCCAATAACTCCTTATTACCCTGATTTGCCAACGCACCAGGGCAAATCGGGAAGAGCCGGGTACAGTCCCAGAACTGTCGCATATAATGTATGCGGCAATTCTGGGCGGCTGTTGGCTGATATTGTTAGGCTGGGGGGCTCCCCATAACGTGGAGCTCCCCATCCTGAGAATACCAGCCTTCAGCCGTATGGCTTTATCTGGCTGGTTTTAAAATTGGGGGGGACCGCACGCCGTTTTTTTAAATTATTTAATTATTTATTTCAATACACAGTATAGACACGCCCATCGGCTGCTGTGATTGGGTGCAGTGTGACAGCTGTCACTCAGCGTGGGGGCGTGTCTCACTGTAACCAATCATAGGCGCCGGTGGGCGGGGAAAGCAGGGAATACGAAATTGTTTAATGGGCGGCCGGCTTTTTCAAAACAGTAAAAGCCGCCGGAGCAGTGTGAATGCCGTGCAGCGCCGGGGATCGGGGATCGGTGAGTATATGAGAGAGGGGGATAGACTGACATGGACAGAGAGTGAGGGACAGAGATAGTGACCGACTGACAGAGATTAGTGAATGACAGACATTGTGAGGCGCTTCAGAACGCAGCTTTTCAGCTGCGCTCTGAAGCGGACCTTTTTTAAGCTGCGGTGCAGAGCGCACACCTGCGCACATAGCATCAGACACCGAAATCGTATGAGGGATGTCACACGTTACAATTCACTAGGTTCGTGCAACAAAACGCTCAATTCTAGAGAATGATACGATGTGTTTGCGATCAACGGTTTTGCGTTCAATCCTGATCGCAAGTAGATGTCACACGCAGATACCTCACAAACGATGCCGGATGTGCGTCACTTACAACTTGACCCCAACGACGGATTGTGAGATATATTGAAGCGTGTGTAGCGGGCTTAAGTCTTCATTTCGGGATACAGCGCATGCTCCCACACTTAGTGTGAAAACCCTCTTTGCACAGGTACTTGCATTCCGTGCCGGGTCTAAGTCCTGTTTTGTGCCTAGACACCATGCTAAAGCTGATAGTCTTTTTTCAGAGACTCTATTTCATGCAACTGACCATGCTCAGGCACTTACTGCATCAGAGACTAGGTCCGGTAATGAACTCTTTGGCCCTGCCCCTGATGTGGGGGGGCCCATATAGACCACAGGGCATCAGGTGTCCTGATGATGTGGCCAGGCCACTCCCAAATGGCTTGCAGAGGCCCGCCCCTATGACTTGTCACCTCATTATTGATGGTCAGACGATGACTGGTGAGGTGTTTGGGTCATGACAGCCATGAGGTCATCATTGAAGTTGCGGTTCCAAATAGGACGCTAGTTATGCCACTCATGACGTGTCACTCTGCTTTTGTCTCCAGGAGGTGCATTGTGGTCCACCCTGGTTTGGGGCGGACCCAGGTTATAGAAGGTGCTGGAGACAACAAGGAGGTGCGCAGTCTTCTATTATGCTCCGAAAGAGCACACCTCCATGTGTTGAACCCATTGTGGCTTTAGGCCAAAGGTAGGCAGGGATAGGGCGTTGATGCAGGCCGCCACCACAGTTGGTAACGCAGAACGGTTAAGACCAGCTCCTGTCCTGCAAGTCCTGCTTGTGCAGCCCAGTGGCATTAACAGGCCTGCTGCTGCTGATGCGCCTGCTGTTCACAGGTGTGGCCCCAATGCACACGGTCAGCGTACTGAATGGCCCCTGTGATGTTAACAGGGAGTTCCTGGGCTGGGTGGGCGTGTGGACCCTGTGATGCTAACAGGGCTCCCAGTCTCAAGATCCGAGTGGCGTCTAACTTGGTTCAGGCTACTATTAGTTTCATAGCCACACAGCTCTGTATCCTCCACCGAACCTTCCAGTTGCCAACCTCTCCTTTTCCATCTGGGAGCACGGTGGACACTGACTGCTGATGGGGATATATACCTTTCTCTTTCTTTTCTTATTAATTTTCGTTATATAGCGGTAACATAGTATATACCACCTTATCCAAATCTGCCAGTCCCACCGTAACAGATGGTGTTTCTTCATCAAATGTTACTTTTGCTTAACCACCAAACCCACGGAACAAAACTTTTTTCCCCTTTCAGACACACCTGTTCCCCTTTTCACCCGCATCTGTCCTTTTTCAACTCATTTTGTATATGACCAAAAGTGCAACTCTGCAGGGACACCGTACTCAATGGCATCTCAGCACAACAGCCACCCCTCGGTCCCTCAGATGTGGACAAGTAAAAGACCATTTCCTCCTATCCATGACAAACCGTTGAGATTCACTCTGTGCAGCACTGGTGTTTAGTGGAAAAGCAGATCTAAGATTGCGTACCACATTCTGCAGATACTCCTGTATACGTGCGTCCATTTCTATGGCAGGAATTATTTTGCCAAATTTTGTCTTGTACCGGGGATCTAACAGTGTGGCAACCCAGTAGTCAGGATTACTTTGAATTCGTACAATCCGAGGGTCATGTTGTAGGTAGTGCAGCAAGAAGGCGCTCATGTGTCTTGTGCATCCAGGAGGACCAAGTCCTTGGTGTGTTGGTGGCAGAGAGGTGAGAATCGTGCCTCCTTCCTCTGCCCTCTCCCCACAACCTTGCACAACCTAAATGTGAGCAAGCTCTCACTCATCTGCTGAGTCTTCCATGCCCATCGCCAGTTCGTCCTCCATTTCTTCATGGGCTCCTGCACCTTCCTCAACACTTTTTGCTGATACTATGCGCCCTTGTTAATCCCTCTCCCTCACCATGACTGCCGCATAGGTGCCGCTGACCATCTGGACCTCGTAGATCTTGTTATCCCTTCCGCATATGACTCCTCCTGTACTTCCTCCCCTTCCTCTTGTCCCAACACCTGACTCCGAATAATAATTACAGTGTGCTCCATCATGTAGATGACCAGAATTGTCATGCTGAGAATGACATTGCCAGTGCTAAACATCTTCGTCGACATTTGTAAACTGTGTAGCAGGGTGCATAGGTCCTTGATCTGACACCACTCCAGCAGCGTGATCTGCACCACCTCTGGATCAAGTTATCCCAGGCTATATGTCATAACGTATTGCAGCAGGGTTCGGCGGTGCTGCCACAAACGCTGCAACATGTGCAGATTCAAATTCCTGCGTGTGGGCACATCGCATTTCAGGCGTTTAACCGCCAGACCTAAAGACTTCTGTAGCGACGAAAGTTGTTGAGCTGCTGTGTGCGCACGATGGAAGTGAGCACATAGCGAGCGTGCCCGCTGCACAAGGCCATGTAGGCCGTGATGGTGTTTTAAAAATTGCTGGAGAATTAGGTTCAACACGTTAGCCATACAAGGCACGTGTGTCACATTGCCCTGTCGATGGCCCGCAGCCAGGTTTGCATCATTGCCGCACACGGCTGTTAAGTCACCAACGGAGTACGCTCCGTCAATTTGTACTCCGGTCGCCAGGTGACAACGTGTTCCTTTCATGCATAGTGCTGATGATGGGAGAGGAGTCGATGCCAGCGGCGCAGGTGGACGCAGGTTATGCTCACCCACTGGGCTGCATTACCTTGACAGATGCAGAATCTCTGGCTGAATGTAGCTGGTGGGTATGTCACAGATGAAATACCATCATTCAGCTACAACCAATGGGAAGACACCACACCCTTTTTTATGCCCATCCTGTCTGCAGACCACTGCCAGACATAGCTCTGCTTTTACCCCCAGTTCAGTTTTATGATTTTGTGTGCTTGTTACCTGACTACTTTTCCTGCTTGCTGTTTATGTACCTTGTTGGCCGATCCGCATTTCACCTCTGCTTGTTTTCTGATTAAGTCCTGGCCGTCCCATTCTGTTCCTGTTCCTCAATTAATGTTTTGACCCTGCCTGACTACTATTCTCTGGAACTGCAGCCTTCCACAGGTATTAATCACCTTGGGCCCTGTGTAATTCCTAATCCCTGTAAAGGGGTTAAAGGGTTTCAGGGTTCTAGGGGTCCTGCTTGGTGAGTGGCTTCCCTCTAGCCTATCATTTACAGCCCATCTGAGTGTGTGGATCAAGGAAGGCGTTACACCGTGCTCTCTGCAGAAGGCCATGTGGGCCAGGATAGTGCTTTAAAAATTGCTGGACAACCAGGTTCAACACGTGAACCACACAAGGCACGTGTGTCACATTGTCACAGCGAAGGGCCGCACCCATGTTTGCATCATTGTCGCACCCGGCCTTCCCTGGCTGCTGGTTGAGTGGAGACAACCATTGATGAAACTCGGTCTCCAGAGCTAACCGTCCACAACTTCTCAGCGGTGTGACTCACATTTCCCATACATTTCAAAGTAAACCTTTGACCGCCTGATGGCATTGAGCTCTGCTGCCAGCATAGTAAGGAGGTGTGTGGTATTCCTTGTGCGCAGTTACAAGGAAGGGTGGCCTGACCACACAGGGTTTGCGCCAAGGTGGAGGACCCACACGAGGTTGAAGAGGCAGAAGCAGTGTATTAACTTCTACATACAGAAGAAGGATTGAAACAACTCGTGGGGACGGCAAGACTTGTACAGCAGACCCTTCTCCATCTCTCCCCACAGTAACCCATTGCCCAGTCAGCGACATGTAACGCCCCTGTCCATGCTTACTGGGCCAATTATCTGTGGTGAAATGCACCCTGTCACACAGAGTTTCTCAAGGAATCAGTGATGTTTAGTGCAACATGCTGGTGTAGCGCGTGCACGCCTTTGTTGGAGAAGGAATGGCGCCTGGGCATCGGCTCTTGGGGCACTGCGATGGGCATAAGGTCTCAAAAATCCTCGGTTAAAAAGGTTGGAAAGGCAGCATTTTGGTAGCCAACAGTTTCAAGATGCTGAAAGTCAACCTCTAAGCCATGTCATGCCCTTCTAAAAGCATGTAAAACACAGCGAGGGGACTCCAACCACAGTCTTTCTCGTTTCCACTAATTGGGCCACACACACCCCACGTAACTGGCATCACTTGATCCCCCTTTTCAAAATGAAACAGAGGCTTTGCATGAAGCACTCTCAAAAATACGCGTGCCTTTCCCGTCCCCTGGCTGACCCAGGGGAAGACAAGTCCTCTGAGAGCCATGACTTGTTCATCTTGGTTCTTTTAGAAACACAGCGAGGGGACTCCAACCACAGTCTCCCTCGTTTCCACTAATTGGGCCACACACACCCCACGTGACTGGCATCACTTGATCCCCCTTTTCAAAATGAAACAGATGCTTTGCATGAAGCACTCTCAAAAATACGCGTGCCTTTCCTGTCCCCTGGCTGACCCAGGGGAAGAAAAGTCCTCTGAGAGCCATGACTTGTTCATCTTGGTTCTTTTAGAAACACAGCGAGGGGACTCCAACCACAGTCTCCCTCGTTGCCACTAACTGGGCCACACACACCCCACTTGACTGGCATGGGTTGACTCCCCTTTTGAAAAAGAAAAAGATGCTTTGCATGAAGCACTCTCAAAAATACGCGTGCCTTTCCCGTCCCCTGGCTGACCCAGGGGAAGAAAAGTCCTCTGAGAGCCATGACTTGTTCATCTTGGTTCTTTTAGAAACACAGCGAGGGGACTCCAACCACAGTCTCCCTCGTTGCCACTAATTGGGCCACACACACCCCACGTGACTGGCATCACTTGATCCCCCTTTTCAAAATGAAACAGATGCTTTGCATGAAGCACTCTCAAAAATACGCTTGCCTTTCCCGTCCCCTGGCTGACCCAGGGGAAGACAAGTCCTCTGAGAGCCATGACTTGTTCATCTTGGTTCTTTTAGAAACACAGCGAGGGGACTCCAACCACAGTCTCCCTCGTTTCCACTAATTGGGCCACACACACCCCACGTGACTGGCATCACTTGATCCCCCTTTTCAAAATGAAACAGATGCTTTGCATGAAGCACTCTCAAAAATACGCGTGCCTTTCCCGTCCCCTGGCTGACCCAGGGGAAGACAAGTCCTCTGAGAGCCATGACTTGTTCATCTTGGTTCTTTTAGAAACACAGCGAGGGGACTCCAACCACAGTCTCCCTCGTTTCCACTAATTGGGCCACACACACCCCACGTGACTGGCATCACTTGATCCCCCTTTTCAAAATGAAACAGATGCTTTGCATGAAGCACTCTCAAAAATACGCGTGCCTTTCCCGTCCCCTGGCTGACCCAGGAAAAAAGAAAAGTCCTCTGAGAGCCATGACTTGTTCATCTTGGTTCTTTTAGAAACACAGCGAGGGGACTCCAACCACAGTCTCCCTCGTTGCCACTAACTGGGCCACACACACCCCACTTGACTGGCATGGGTTGACTCCCCTTTTGAAAAAGAAAAAGATGCTTTGCATGAAGCACTCTCAAAAATACGCGTGCCTTTCCCGTCCCCTGGCTGACCCAGGGGAAGAAAAGTCCTCTGAGAGCCATGACTTGTTCATCTTGGTTCTTTTAGAAACACAGCGAGGGGACTCCAACCACAGTCTCCCTCGTTGCCACTAACTGGGCCACACACACCCCACTTGACTGGCATGGGTTGACCCCCCTTTTGAATAAGAAACAGATGCTTTGCATGAAGCACTCTCAAAAATACGCGTGCCTTTGCCGTCCCCTGGCTGACCCAGGGGAAGAAAAGTCCTCTGAGAGCCATGACTTGTTCATCTTGGTTCTTTTAGAAACACAGCGAGGGGACTCCAACCACAGTCTCCCTCGTTGCCACTAATTGGGCCACACACACCCCACGTGACTGGCATCACTTGATCCCCCTTTTCAAAATGAAACAGATGCCTTGCATGAAGCACTCTCAAAAATACGCGTGCCTTTCCCGTCCCCTGGCTGACCCAGGGGAAGACAAGTCCTCTGAGAGCCATGACTTGTTCATCTTGGTTCTTTTAGAAACACAGCGAGGGGACTCCAACCACAGTCTCCCTCGTTGCCACTAATTGGGCCACACACACCCCACGTGACTGGCATCACTTGATCCCCCTTTTCAAAATGAAACAGATGCTTTGCATGAAGCGCTCTCAAAAATACGCGTGCCTTTCCCGTCCCCTGGCTGACCCAGGGGAAGACAAGTCCTCTGAGAGCCATGACTTGTTCATCTTGGTTCTTTTAGAAACACAGCGAGGGGACTCCAACCACAGTCTCCCTCGTTTCCACTAATTGGGCCACACACACCCCACGTGACTGGCATCACTTGATCCCCCTTTTCAAAATGAAACAGATGCTTTGCATGAAGCACTCTCAAAAATACGCGTGCCTTTCCCGTCCCCTGGCTGACCCAGGGGAAGAAAAGTCCTCTGAGAGCCATGACTTGTTCATCTTGGTTCTTTTAGAAACACAGCGAGGGGACTCCAACCATAGTCTCCCTCGTTGCCACTAACTGGGCCACACACACCCCACTTGACTGGCATGGGTTGACTCCCCTTTTGAAAAAGAAAAAGATGCTTTGCATGAAGCACTCTCAAAAATACGCGTGCCTTTCCCGTCCCCTGGCTGACCCAGGGGAAGAAAAGTCCTCTGAGAGCCATGACTTGTTCATCTTGGTTCTTTTAGAAACACAGCGAGGGGACTCCAACCACAGTCTCCCTCGTTGCCACTAACTGGGCCACACACACCCCACTTGACTGGCATGGGTTGACCCCCCTTTTGAATAAGAAACAGATGCTTTGCATGAAGCACTCTCAAAAATACGCGTGCCTTTGCCGTCCCCTGGCTGACCCAGGGGAAGAAAAGTCCTCTGAGAGCCATGACTTGTTCATCTTGGTTCTTTTAGAAACACAGCGAGGGGACTCCAACCACAGTCTCCCTCGTTGCCACTAACTGGGCCACACACACCCCACTTGACTGGCATGGGTTGACTCCCCTTTTGAAAAAGAAAAAGATGCTTTGCATGAAGCACTCTCAAAAATACGCGTGCCTTTCCCGTCCCCTGGCTGACCCAGGGGAAGAAAAGTCCTCTTAGAGCCATGACTTGTTCATCTTGGTTCTTTTAGAAACACAGCGAGGGGACTCCAACCACAGTCTCCCTCGTTGCCACTAACTGGGCCACACACACCCCACTTGACTGGCATCAGTTGACCCAATTTTCAAGATGAAAAAGATGCTTTTCAAGAAGCACTCTCAAAAATACGAGTGCCTTTCGCCTCCCCTGGCTGACCCAGGGGAAGAAAAGTCCTCTGAGAGCCATGTCCACGTTGTCAGTGGACAGACACGTGTGCTTATCTGCCAGCAGACCCCCAGCAGCACTGAAGACAGGTTCCAAGAGAACGCTGGCTGCAGGACACGACAAGATCCCCAAGGCGTACATGGCGAGCTCAGGCAATTTATCCAGATTGGAAGCCTAAAATGAGCAGGGCTCAAGTTGCACAATAATGGAATCGATGTTTCCTTGCATATACTCATATATCTGTGTGTCCTCCTCTTTTTCCTTGTCCAGCTGTTTTGTTTTCGCATGAGTATATGTCCTTGTCACTTTCCCATGTGTTTGTGTTGTGTTGTGAGTTGTTTGTCACCTTTTGGACACCTTTGAGGGTGTTTTCTAGGTGTTTTTATGTGTTTGTGATTGCCTGCCATTGTTTCCTATGCGGTTCGAGTTCGGTTCGTCGAACGTTCGACGAACCGAACTCGAACGGGACCTCCGTTCGGCGAGCCGACCTCGAGCCGAACCGGGACCGGTTCGCTCATCTCTACTCAGCATGCTCCATTCACTAGTGTATGCAGGAGAGCAGACAGCAGCTGCAGAACTACAAGGCTCAGCATACTCACATAAATGGGCTTTCTGACCATGCTATGGACTTTTTAATATGCATTGAATAAAGAATACTGGATTTTAAGAAAACATTTTTTGCGTGGATCAATTGCTGGAAAAAACCTTCCTTCCTTGTACTACCAGGATTTGCCGACCTTCCTTCCTTGCCATATCCACTGCATTTGGGTCTCCTACTAAGCAGGTGAGCTGGAAACAACCTCTTTGTATGTCCATCCAGGACTGTATGCAGGAGTTTTTTGCCCACCAAAAAAATGACGTGGGCTTCGCCATATTTTTGTATGCTAGCCAGGTACAGCAGGCAGGTACGGCTGCCCCCAACCCCCAGCTGCCTATTTGTACCCGGCTGGGAACCAAAAATATAGGGAAGCCCGTTTTCTTAATTATTTCACTTATTTCATGAAAAAATTAAAAAATAAATGACGTGGGCTTCGCCCCATTTTTGTGTCCAGCCAGGTACAACTAGGCAGCTGGGGATTGGAATCCGCAGCACAGGTTAGCCTGAGGTTTCTGGGCGCCTCTGCTGAGAATTGCAGTCCGCAGCCGCCCCAGAAAATGGCGCTTTCATAGAAGCGCCATCATCTGGCGCTGTATCCAACTCTTCCAACAGCCCTGAAGCCGGGTGGCTTGCTGGGTAATAATGAGTTAATACTAGCTTTGTTTTACTAGCTAGCATTAAGCCAGAGATTCTTAATGTCAGGCACGTTTGACCCGGCCATTAAGAATCTCCAATAAAGGGTTAAAAAAAGACACCACACAGAGAAAAAATACTTTAATAGAAATAAATACACAGACACATTAGAGACTCCATGTTTATTACTCACTGTCAGCCCTCCACGATCTATGGTCTTCTGTCTTTCTCGTTCAACAAATGCAGCTCTGCTCTATCACTGCTGCATGGGGGAAGACGCTGCTTCCCGTGCAGCCTTCACTCCGTGAGTGATCAGTGCTGCTGGCTGTTAGCGGTAACAGCGTTAACGCTGACAGACGCGTTACCATAGCAATGGTGCTCCGATCATGTGATTCCCGGAGCCGCTAACTGCGTTGCTATGGGAACAGTGATCTCCGTTAATGACCGGCTGTGTCAGCCGGTCCCTAACGGAACGGGGAATCAGAACGGGGAGTCGACCGTGTGCTAGAGCATGTCGCCGGTACACGGCGATACACAAACGTGCACCGTGTACCCGAGAGTGCAATGACAGGACCTAGGACAGGACATGACGTCAAAGCCATGTGACCAGTCTGTAGCCAATGAGATAATAGCCACGTGACTGGTCACATGGCTATTTTGACGACATCACGGAAGGTCCTGTCAGTGCTGGTTATCGGGAGGATGCAGCGATCATCGGAAGGAATAGTGACAGGAGACAGAGTGCAGGTCGCATCGCAGGCACCGGTAAGTGTTATGGCAATGTTTATTAACTGTATGTGTACATTTATGATGCATTTTTATGTGTTTGTGGTTGCCTCCCATTGTTTCCTATTGGTTCAAGTGGTTCGCCGAACCGGTTCGCCGAACCAAACTCGAACGGGACCTCGGTTCGGCGAACCGAGCTCGAGCCGAACCACGGCTGGTTCGCTCATCTCTAATTATAACCAGCCCACTCTATTTTCATGTGTGCTGAGACGTCACTATGGACACCGTGAATGCCTTGGCCACGCATTTGCAATCAATTACTTTGGAAGTGATAGGGATAAAATAACAATTATAAGGATATACACTTTATATCACTGCAGAGGTTTCAGTCCATCCAACGTTTGTCTCCGAAACTATGGTGAAGTTGCCAGACTGCTTAGACAGAGACTGTAGTAAGTTTTATTTTTTTCTCTTCTTCATGTAAATCATATTTTCATCTCTAATCAGTTTCTTCTAGGGGGAGGGGCAACAAGTGTGCATTATTATGTCTTAGCTATGTGGGGATCTTCAGACTTGGGCATTTTGTTTGCCTGAGGATTCTCCAATAAGGACACATTTAGGAGTGTGTCATTACTCTTTCCTCTTATTCAGTGGACACAAGCGAAAGTATGCAAATTGGTGACTGCTGATAGTCCAAAAAGGGAACTAAACTGGGAACCTCTGCTCGTGTTTGCTTGTGCTGTGGTCATTTTAGTCATGTTATACTTATGAGTCATGGTTTCAAGTACAAGAATTAATTTCTTAAAGAAAAAACAAAAGGAATCTTAAAGTGTAATGACACAGGTTATAAGTCTAAAATTATCTCTCATGGCTGCATCTGGGTTTTTTCTACAAGTGTCTGAGTAAAAAATCTGACTTTATTTGCACCTCTGCATTTATAGATTCAGGTTCCGCCTTAGATCTTATTGACTGTGATTTTGCTATTAAATGTAGGTACAGTGTTTCTACTCTAAGGTATCCTATTCAGGTGTAAGTGATTGATAACTCTCCCCTTGCTCAAAGTCATATTACTTCTAAGGTCGAGAATGTGTGTATAAATGCGGGAGCATTATACACAGAATTAATTTTCATTTCACTCATGGTCCTTCCTTTGCTTTTCTTGCTAAGCTGGTGTTAGGCATGTCCTGATTGGTTAAACACAATGTTACCATCAATTAGTTGACTCAGGAGATTAAAGGTCCAGTCACACTAAGCAACTTACCAGCGATCCCAACAACGATAGGGATCGCTGGTAAGTTGCTAGGAGGTTGCTGGTGAGATGTCACACTGCAACGCTCCAGCGATCCCACCAGCAACCTGACCTGGCAGGGATCGCTGGAGCGTCACTACACGAGTTGCTGGTGAGCTTACCAGCAACCAGTGACAAGCCCCCAGTGCCGCATGGAAGATGCTGCGCTTGGTAACTAAGGTAAATATCGGGTAACCAACCCGATATTTACCTTGGTTACCACCGCACGGAGCTACACGTGCAGAGAGCAGGGAGCAGTGCACACTGAGCGCTGGCTCCCTGCTCTCCTAGTTACAGCACACATCGGGTTAATTACCCAATGTGTGCTGCAGCTACATGTGCACAGAGCAGGGAGCAGCGCACACCACTTAGCGCTGGCTCCTTGCTCTCCTAGCTACAGCACACATCGGGTTAATTACCCGATGTGTACTGTAGCTAAATGTGCACAGAGCAGGGAGCAGCGCACACTGCTTAGCGCTGGCTCCCTGCTCTCCTAGCTACAGCACACATCGGGTTAATTACCCGATGTGTACTGTAGCTAAATGTGCACAGAGCAGGGAGCAGCACACACTGCTTAGCGCTGGCTCCCTGCTCTCCTAGCTACAGCACACATCGGGTTAATTAACCCGATGTGTCCTGCAGCTACATGTGCACAGAGCAGGAGCCGGCACTGACAGTGAGAGTGGCGGAGGCTGGTAACAAAGGTAAATATCGGGTAACCAAGGACAGGGCTTCTTGGTTACCCGATGTTTACTGTGGTTACCAGCCTCCGTAGAAGCCGGCTCCTGCTGCCTGCACATTTAGTTGTTGCTGTCTCGCTGTCACACACAGCGATCTGTGCTTCACAGCGGGACAGCAACAACTAAAAAATGGCCCAGGACATTCAGCAACAACCAACGACCTCACAGCAGGGGCCAGGTTGTTGCTGGATGTCACACACAGCAACATCGCTAGCAACGTCACAAAAGTTGTTCGTTAGCAGCGATGTTGCTAGCGATGTTGCTTAGTGGGACGGGGCCTTTAGACTTGCAGGACTTCTGTTCCTCCAGTTGCTTATCCAAATTCTTGGCATCTGTGAGATCTCTTGTTCCTTGATTTAATCAGGATTTGGAGGATGTGTTTTCCGAGACTGACTGTGTTCTTCCACTGCATGGGATATACAGTTGCACAATCGATTTCATACCATGTGCCAAAATGCTGAAGACCCATTTTTATCATTTCTATCTTCCAGAAAGAGATGCATTAAAGAAATATATCCAAAATAATCTGGCCAAGAGGAATATACTGCTAGCCACTTCTCCATTAGCCGTAGGGTTTTTCTTTGTTAAGAAAAAAAGATTGAGGTTTGCAACTTTAATTGGATTTTATAGAGATTAATAAGATCATGTTTCGCAATCCATACCCTTTACCTTTTATACCTGACCTTTTTAGTCAACTAGCTGGAGCCAAAAATTTCTAAGCTTGATCTTAGGGGACATATAACCTCATACATGTTTGGCAAGGTACTGAGTGGAAAACTGGGTTCAATACACCAAAGGGTCACTTTGAAAATTTGGTGATGCCATTCAGGTTGACTAATGCTTCAAGGGTTCTTCAGAACTTCATTATAAAAAAAAATGCACTCTGAGAGAGATTTGTTGTGATTTATTTAATTGATATTGATTATCTCACATTCTCTTGAGGATCATCATAACCATGTTAGACAGTTTCTTCAAATTCTTCATGACAATCATTTATTTTACAAATTGGAGAAATGTCATTTTGAGGTTCAACAGGTACAATTTTTGGTCATTTGTTTTTTTTATTTGGGGTTTCAGATGAACCCCATTAAGGTATAGGCCTTTCTGAATTGGATATAATCTACTAACCTTAAAGCATTGCAGAAATTATTAAGTTTTGCTAATTACCATACAAAGTTTGTTAAGAATTTTTATAGTTATTGTAAAGTCTTACTGATATGATCAAGAAGGCTATTGACTTTTCCATTTGGTCTAAATAGACTCTTGAGGCCTTTGCTGTTCTCAAGACAGCCTTCTCTAAGATTTTGGTCCTCAGTCAACCAGAGGTTGATTTGCCTTTTGTGGTGAAGGTAGACGCCTCTTCTGTGAGGATGGGTGCTGTTCTCTCTCAAAAGAAAGCTTGTCACTTGCATCCTTGTGCTTTTTCTCTCAGAAGTTTTAACAAACCAAGTCTAACTATGATTGGTTAGAGGGAAACAAAACATAAGATGACAGTCTATACTGACCATAAAAACGGCATGTATGTTGATGCACCAAATGCCTAAACATAAGACTAGCGCGGTGGGTGCTTTTTTGCCTGGTTTGACTTCTCTGTGACTTATCTGGTCACATAGCTTTGTTTTGGAGATGGGGGGTGAATATCTGGTTAAGATTCATAGTGAAGAGGTGGTCAGTGCTCTGGGGATTGATATTAGACAGCGCATTCATAAGGGTCAGGATAGTGCACCAGAGAAATTGCATGTGAACAAACATTTTCTAAGGTCCTCTTCATGCAAAGATCTTCTTAATGAAGTGCATGACTCCATGTTGGCCTGTCACACAGGTTCTTCTGCCACTTAGAGAGCTATTTCTAGGGCCATTTGGTGGCAGAACACTCTTAAGGATTTTGATGAATATGTCTGTAAATGTAGAGTTTGTGCCAGGGTTAAAGCTTCTTGTTTGTCACCGGCGGATTTTCTTTAACCTAACAAGGTCTCGTCTCAGCACTGAACGCACGTGTCCATTTACTTGGTCAGTGGTCTACCTAATTCTGGTGGTAATGCTATAGTGGTAAGATGGTTCATGTGGTTCCTCTTCAAAGATTGCCTACAGCTAAGAGCCTAGTTACATTATTCATCTTGCATATTGTGAAATTACATGGACTGTCTAAGAACATGGACTTAGAGTTGAAGGGAGATGGACTTAGAGTCTCCCTTCAACCTTAAAAACTATGAACATTATTTCCAATAGAGGGGATTAGTTTTTAGCTAGCTTTTCGAGTAGTTTTTGCTCCAGATTGGGTATTAAACTTTCATTCTCGTCAGGTTATCATCCCGAGACTAATGGACAGACAGAAAGGATTAACCAAGAGGTAGAACAGTATTTAAGATATTTTGTTTCATCTAATCAGGGGGACTGGGTAGATTTTATGCCTCTTGCTGCGTTTGCTCTCAATAGGCGCACCTCAACTTTTTACTGGTGTGGTGGTTTTCATCCTCTTTTGGGAATTTTTTTCAGTTTGCAGTTCTCTGTACCAGAGGAAGAGAGATTTTCTCCATGTTAGCTTAAGGTATGGATGGAAGATGAAAAAGAGTCTTATGATAACTTGTGACCGAACTAAGAGAACTGCAAATCGCAGACTTAAGAGAGCTCCTGTGTTTACAGTGGGAGAATTTGTTTTGTTATCATCAAAAATTCTACGCTTTAAAGTACTAGCTAAGAAATGTACTCCCAAATTTGTTGGTCCGTATAAGGTAATTAAAATCCTTAATCCTGTGATGGTCAAACTCCAACTCTAGGTAGCATGGGGGATCAATAATTCGTTCCATTCATCTCTCCTTAAAAGGCTTGAGAGAACATCTGATCATCAGGACATATGAGTTGGATTTGGAGGAGGATTGGGAGTATGAGGTAAAGGAGTGAGTACTGGATGTGAGATGCGTCCATCACCAGTTACAGTATCCTCCCCCTTGTGGAAGAAGGGGTACTGTAATTCCTTGGATTTGATTTGGCAATCTCCTGTGCTGTGGTCCATTTACCTCTTCACTGAACCACAGTCAGGTTCAGCCACTGTCCTGGTTTTGAACACTTTGTTTCTGTTCATTGCCTTTCTATTGGGCAGCACGGTGGCTCAGTGGTTAGCACTGCAGTCTTGCAGCACTGGAATCCTGGGTTCAAATCCTACCAAGGACAACATCTGCAAGGAGTTTGTATGTTCTCCCTGTGTTTGCATGGGTTTCCTCCCACACTCCAAAGACATACAGATAGGCACTCTATGAGGAACTGACTACCCCGGTCTCTAATTCTCTCAGTCAACACACTGACCTTACTCCGTTGAATATTTTGTGTACCTTACACCTTTTTTTATGCTATCCCTGGCTCCAGTCTCCTTTAGCTGTAATGACACCCACTGCATACGGCCTTGCAAACACTCAAACTAAACGTCAGCTCTAGCTGAAACTAATCCCTGTCTAAAGTTCTAGAAGGAAACTTGTTTTTTTAACCTGTATGCTAGCCTCTCCCCTATGGGCTAGTCCTAACATTAACTCTATCTGCCCCTTCCATTTGTTACAGGACAGACTTAACCTTTCACCTACTATTCTATTCACATACATTATAATGCTCTGCATTATCACATCCTACATAACACTGCTGTGACTTACATTACACAGCATTGACATGATTTGACACAGTTTCTTCAGGGGGGAAACATGACCATAGGTCCACCTCCTTAAATGCACATATTGTTACCAGTGTGTCATGGCCTGATTTGATCTCAGGGGTATTTGGCATCAGAAGGTCACATCGTATAGTTGATCATAGATCCTTGCTTGTCGTTTACCCTGAGTTGGAGCTGATTTAATTCCATCTGATGCTGAAGGGGTAAGGTTCCTTTCTATCCTGCAGTGATCTATCAGGTAGTTGAAATCTCAGCTGCTGCCACTCTATTCTACTATAAATATCCACTCCTCACTCCTGTCTCTGTCGGTTATAGTTCATTCTATACTGTCCACTTTGAAGGTGCCTGTCTCTGGAGAAGCTTGGGTGTTATCTTCTGTTGCAGTTGAGAGGTTACCTGATGGAGAAGCTGTGCAGTGTTATTTGTTGTGTCTTGCCCCATCTGTTTGTTTTACCTTCTTTGTGTTGTCTTATTGCAGTGGCACTGGCCTTCACAAGTCAGGGTGTGTTCAGGGCCAGCAAGTGCCTAGGCATGTCACGGTGCACGGGGAGGGGATAGATCTGTCTAGGGACATTAGGGAGTGCACGGATCATACTCAGGTGACTGTTAGGAGATGACCCTGCTCCCCTCTCCCTAGCACCAGGGCCTTGTATTGGTTAACTGGTTTTCCCTTTTGTATTGCTCCTAGTGTAACACTTACTTTAAGCAGAACATACCTCTCTTGTTATTCCAAGAATGATCACATTTAGGCTTCATTCACAAGTCAGTATTTTGTATCAGCGTTTGCATGCCAAACCTAGGAGGGAAACGTAGAGAGAAAAACTATAAATAAATGATTAACACCTGGTCTGTGTCTTGGAGACACTAATGGTTTTGGCATACAAATGCTGATGCAAAAATACTGGAGTGGAAATGAGGCCATACTCTAAGAGAACGATATTACCACACAATATAATCCTCATTTATTTCGAAAGCAGAAGGTGACTGGGCTTAAACTTGGTGACATCTCAACATTTAGTGCTGTTTATACTGGTGTAGTCTTGGAATCTTCTCCAGACTGCTTATGTGCCACCCCTGCAATGGTTGAACCACTCGGATCCGGGGGTTGCTGCTGTGGCTCAAGGGTTTCCGGACCCGGGGGCTTGCGGCCACTTCAAATGAAAAGTTGGTATTTACAGGGGATAAGAGTTTGTGACACCACACGTGGTTCGCGGTAAGGGGGGAGTACCACCGCTGCCGATTGGAGTACCCAGGGGAGATGGAGTGGGGCAGCCAGATGACGTTCCCTCCACGGGTAGGGGAGGCCCCTGGACTCTGGACAGTGGAGGTGGTGTAGGGCAGTGTGGTGCAGATTGGAAGCATGGGAGGACAGCGTACTCACTCAGGTATTGTTGGCAGTGCTGCGACCACAAAGCAGACTCTGACACAAAGGTGAACCAAGTCTCTGGGTGCCGCTGCCCTTTTGGGGGAGCCCGTCTGAGTGTCCGTCTCCTTTAGTACTGCCGGATGGTCCAGAGCCTGCCTCCGTGCATAAATTTTAGAATGCTTTGGTGGCCCATTGGCTTAAAGCTGTCCGGGTCTTGCTCCCTACTTGTTGGTAGTGGAGCTGTGCTCTCAGGGGCTCACGCTTGGGATTTTTGCAGGCTGCATACAGGGAGCCACTACTCCCTCAGCCCCTCACTTCTCGAGGGCTAACACTCTTCTCTCCTCACTTCCCTCCCTCTATCCTACCCGACCCCCAGGTGGGCGACCCTATTCCAGCTAAGCAGCCCACTGGTGTGTCTGACAGGGTGTTGTGTGAGGTGTGGTTGGGATTTGGATGCAGATGGAGGCAGTACCATAGGCTGTGAACCCAGAACCAAGAGGGGTTGAGTCCTGCACCACAGAATAAAGAGGGTGCAGTACCCTGTGACACCCTGACTAGTTCAAGGGTGTCACACTTACCGATTCATGTAAGTGACATATGGCTATGACCAACTAATTGTCTCTGCTACTCTTTGCAGTTTGGAGTTTTTACACTGTCTGTCTTTTCAGTCTTTTCTCTGCATTATGTTTGCATGCTGCTCATAATTTGTAATGATCAGAAACTGGTCTGACAAATATGATCTGGTCAGAGATTCCTGGGAAAGCAATCATAGGTGACGTTACTTACATGCAAGTTAAGGCTGAACCTACCGATATTGGCAGGATCAGCAGACAGTCTAACATTTATGGGGACTCTTGTATCCCCCCTGACAGATGATGTAGAGGGAGAGAAGGTTTCGATACTTCAGACTTCTGATGTTCTATCCTTTTGTTCTCTAGTAGATATCCCGCCACAAGAGGAGTTTAGCAGTAGCTTTCTCATAGAGAGCAAATGAGCTTTAGGCCGAGTGCTCCTGTGTACAAGAAACTTTGGGGAGTTTTGTGTTCTGGTTATCGCTATTTTTAGTGTATTGCAAGTTTTAGAGGTGGTATGAGGACAGGAGACTGTTATACTTTGCACTAGGTTACGGAATGGTAGGTATAATTTCTTCTGTCTTGTGGAGTTTCTCTTTAACAACATTCTCTTTCAATTTTGTAATATTGTAACTGGTTTGTCCTGATCTCAAGAAAACCCTATCACTTCTTTCTATCATGATAAGTGAAATACATTGCAAAGTTATAAGAGATACTGACATTCGCACACAATTTAGGGCTAATGTGTTTTTGGATTACTTCTCCTACTAGATGATTAGATCTCTCTGTCCAGATTAACCTGGTGACTTTCACTTTCCGCACCACTTTACAGTGAGCACCTACTGGGGAACTAACAAAAGCCATAACGTGCATCAAAATACACAGATGTAAATATATTTTTGTTGTCAAATTTACTAATTTCCTGCATCAAAGTCACTAAAAGGTGGAATGAGGGGCAGTTAAAAGGGTGATCTGAAAGCTGAAAAAATGCCATCTAAATCTCTACCTATTTATTGCCCTCATAAAATTTAATTTCAAATATGACTGCATTACAAATTTAGTATCCTTCCCTTACTACACTATCTAGTTTGCCAGAGATACCAGACCAGAGGATGTACGCAGAAGCAGAATGTGGTAGACCTTCCTCTTGAAGGCAGCTGCAGCCCAGGTGCAAGATGCTGATGTCCCAGCCACTCAACCCATTCAACCTAGAGGGGGGGGGACAGCTGCTAAGTAAGAAACTTGCACACTAATAAGGCTTGCACTGGAAGCCCATCATATAGATAGGTGTGATACACACTGTCTGAACTGTAACCTATAGATGATGCCAGATGGGCTCCCAGTGCAAGCCTTATTAGTGTGCAATTGTACCGCCCCTGCAGCGGTCAAACCGCTCGTATCCGGGGGTTGCTGTGGCTCAAGGGTCTCCGGACCCCTGGGCGTGCGGCCACTTCAAATGCAAAAGGGGTATTTACAGGGGGTAAGAGTTTGTGACGCCACCCATGGTTCGTGGTAAAGGGAGTACCGCCTCTGCCAAAGGGAGTACCCGGGGGAGATGGAGTGGGGCAGCCAGATGACGTTCCCTCCATGGGTAGAGGAGACCCCGGGACTCTGGATGGTGGAGGTGGTGTAGGGGAGCATAGTGCAGATTGGAAGCAGGGGGAGGACAGCGTACTCACTCAGGCAGTGTTGGTAGTGCTGAGATCGCAAAGCAGACTTTGACACAAAGGTAAACCAAGTCTATGGGTGCCGCTGCCCTCTTGGGGAGAGCTTGTCCAGATTTCCGTCTCATCTGGTACTGCCGGATGGTCTGGAGCCTGCGTCCGTGCACAAATTTTAGAATGCTTTCGTGGCCCGTTGGCTTAAAGCTGTCCGGGTCTTGCTCCCTACTTGTTGGTAGTGGAGCTGTGCTCTCAGGGGCTCACGCTTGGGATTTTTACAGGCTGCATGGATTGGAAAGCCCTATCCCTCTTGTTGCGCTAGTGCCCCCGATCTTTGAGCTTCTTGGGGACAGTACGTGAAGACACTATCCTCCACAGGCTAATTGCTGGGTTGCCTGAAGCTACCTAGGGTCCTGTAACCTGCCGTGCTTTCGGTCCCAGACCGCTTATTAGGCTTGAGATGCTGTCCGTTCTCCAAGACCACATCTAGGCATTCAGCCTCAATACCCTGTGACCGTGTCTCTGACTCCTCCGGGCCCAGACCACCGTCTGCGACCCAAACAACTACATACAGGGAGCCACTACTCCCTCAGCCCCTCACTTCTCGAGGGCTAACACTCTTCTCTCCTCACTTCCCTCCCTCCATCCTACCCGACCCTTAGGTGGGCAGCCCTATTCCAGCTAAGCAGCCCACTGGTGTGTCTGACAGGGTGTAGTGTGAGGTGTGGTTGGGATTTGGATGCGGATGGAGGCAGTACCATAGGTTGGGAACCCAGAACCAAGAGGGGTTGAGTCCTGCACCACAGAATAAAGAGGGTGCAGTACCCTGTGACACCCTGACTAGTTCAAGGGCATCACACTTACTGATTCATGTAAAGGGCGTATGGCTATGACCAACTAATTGTCTCTGCTACTCTCTGCAGTTTGGAGTTTTTACACTGTCTGTCTTTTCAGTCTTTTCTCTGCATTATGTTTGCATGCTGCTCATAATTTGTAATAATCAGAAACTGGTCTGACAAATATGATCTGGTCAGAGATTCCTGGGAAAGCAATTATAGGTGACGTTACTTACAAGCAAGCTAAGGCTGAACCTACCGATATTGGCAGGATCAGCAGACAGTCTAACATTTATCGGGACTCTTGATTCCCCCCTGACAGATGCCTGCGTGAGTACGCTGTCCTCCCCCTGCTTCCAATCTGCACCACGCTCCCCTACACCACCTCCACCCACCATCCAGAGTTCCGGGGTCTCCTCTACCCATAGAGGGAACGTCATCTGGCTGCCTCACTCCATCTCACCTGGGTACTCCCTTCGGCAGCGGCGGTACTCCCTTTACCACGAACCATGGGTGGCGTCACAAACTCTTATCCCCTGTAAATACCCCCTTTGCATATGAAGTGGTCGCAAGCTCCAGGGTCCGGAGACCCTCGAGCCACAGCAACCCCCCGATACGAGCGGTTTGACTGCTGCAGGGGCGGCACATTTGCACATTAATAAGGCTTGCACTGGGAGCCCATCTGGCATCATCTATAGGTTACAGTTAGACACTGTGTATCACACCTATCTATATGATGGGCTCCCAGTGCAAGCCTTATTAGTGTGCAAGTTTTTTGCTAAGCAGCCGCCCTCCTCCACTCTAGGTTGAATGGGTTGAGTGGCTGTGACATCAACATCTTGCACCTGGGCTGCAGCTGCCTTCAAGAGGAAGGTCTACCCCATTCTGCTTGTGCGTACATCATCTGATCTGGCATCTCTGGTACATTTTTCTATCTCAGTGCATGGTGGGATACTCAAACAAAGCATCATCAGGGCACAGAGGCTGCTGTCACAGGCACAGCATCTGCCGCCTCCCTGAAACAAAGCTTCCTCAGTTACACTTGTTTCAGGGGCTGGTCTAGTCATTGCTATATCTCTGCATGCTGTCATTGTGCATATTGCACAGTGACAGCACACTGTGTGTTGCCGGCTCAGATCAGTAGAGCTGGTATGCCGCCTCAGACCAGCTCCACCTCCACAAGTGAGGTCACTTGCAGGGCCGGTGCTGGTCTTTGAATGCTGCCGGGTACTCTGACAATCAGTGCACGCTGCTCTGTGTTGCCAGCTCTACTGATCTGAGCAGGCAACAGAGAGCATGCTGTCACTGTGCAATCAACACAATGACAGCACCTAGAGACACAATAGTGACCAGACTAGCCCCTGAAAAGAGCATCACTGATGATGCTTCATTTCAAGGAATGGGGAATGGCTGTGGTATTGTCTGCAGTCTTCGTCCCCTTATGACACTTTGAGTATCCCAACATGCTTTGGGATTGTCAAACTAAGCATCATCAGACATGAAGTAGGGGGGAAAAATCATTAGAAGCTATACAGTGTAGTGAGGGAAGGATAGGAATTTTTTAATGCAATTGTAGAGTTCTGTGACTGAACCAACAATGGTTTATTAACTACAGTGCCTTGCGAAAGTATTCAGTTCCCTTGAATTTTTCAACCTTTTCCCACATTTCAGGCTTCAAACATAAAGATAAAAATTGTAATGTTATTGTGAAGAATCAACAAGTGGGACACAATTGTGAAGTTGAACGATATTTATTGCTTATTTTAAACTTTTAAACAAAAAAATAACTGAAAATTGGGGCCTGCAATATTATTCGTCCCCTTTACTCTCCGTGCAGAAAACTCACTCCAGAAGTTCATTGACGATCTCTGAATGACCCAATGTTGTCCTAAATGACTGATGATGATAAATATAATCCACCTGTGTGTAATCAAGTCTACGTATAAATGCACCTGCTCTGTGATAGTCTCAGTGTTCTATTTAAAGCACAGAGAGCATCATGAAGACCAAGGAAAACAACAGGCAGGTCCGTGATACTGTTGTGGAGAAGTTTAAAGCTGGATTTGGTTACAAAAAGATTTCCAAAACTGTAAACATCCCAAGAAGCACTGTGCAAGTGATCATATTGAAATAGAAGGAGTATCATATCACTGCAAATCTACAAAGACCAAATTTCATCTCAAACAAGGAGAACACTGATAAGAGATGCAGCCAAGAGGCCCATGATCACTCTGGATGAACTGCACAGATCTACAGCTGAGGTGGGAGAGTCTGTCCATAGGACAACAATCAGTCATACACTACACAAATATGGCCTTTATGGAAGAGTGGCAAGGAGAAAGCCATTTCCCAAAGATATCCATAAAAAGTGTCATTTAAAGTTTCCCACAAGCCACCTGACAGACACACCAAACATGTGGAAGAAGGTGCTCTGGTCAGATGAAACCAAAATTGAACTTTTTGGGCACAATGCCAAACGATATGTTTGGTGTAAAATCAACACAGCTAATGACCCTGAACACACCATCCCCACTGTCAAACATGGTGGTGGTAGCATCATTTTTTGGGCCTGCTTTGCTTCAACAGGGACAAGGAAGATGGTTAAAATTGATGGGAAGATGGATGGAGCCAAATACAGGACCAATCTTGAAGAAAACCTGTTGGATTCTGCAAAAGACCTGAGACTGGGACGGGGATTTGTCTTCCAATTAGACAATGATCCCAAACATAAAGAAAAATCTAAAATGGAATGTTCACAAATAAACATATCCAGGTGTTAGAATGGCCAAGTCAAAGTCCAGACCTGAATCCAATCAAGAATCTGTGGAAAGAGCTGAAAACTGCTGTTCACAAACGCTCTCCATCCAACCTCACTCAGCTCAACCTGTTTGCAAAGGAAGAATGGGCAAGAATTTCAGTCTCTCAATGTGCAAAACTGATAGAGACATACCCCAAGCGAGTTGCAGCTGTAATTGCAGCAAAAGGTGGCGCTACAAAGTATTAACTTAAAGGGGACAACTAATATTGCACGCCCCACTTTTCAGTTATTTATTTTTTAAAAAAGTTTAAAATAAGCAATAAATTTCATTCAACTTCACAATTGTATACCACTTGTTGATTCTTCACCATAACATTACAATTTTTATCTTTTTATTTGAAGCCTGAAATGTGGGTAAAGGTTGAAAAATTCAAGGGGGCTGAATACTTTCGCAAGGCACTGTTTATACAAATTAAGGATTAGTATTTTAAATGTGAGATATTGGTATGCACAAGTAGTAGCAGTTAAACAGATTATTTCACACTGAGAAATCAGCAATACACAAATACACATTGCAATCACAGTATTCTTTTCATAGTATGATTACACAGTATTAACTTCACCACTAACTAATGGTCGCTAATAGTGTTAAGGGTGATTTACACGCTGCGACATTGCTAGTGATTGCTAGCGATGTCGTGCGCGATAGCACCCGCCCCCGTCGTTCGTGCGACATTTGGTGATCGCTGCCGTAGCGAACATTATCACTACGGCAGTGTCACACGCACATACCTTGTTAGCGACATCGCTGTGACCGCCGAACAATCCCTCGCTCAACAGGGAGATGCGTTTGGCGTCATAGCTACATCACTGCGCGTCACTAAGCGGCCGGCCAATAGAAGCGGAGGGGCGGAGATGAGCAGGACGTAACATCCCGCCCAACTCCTTCCTTCCGCATTGCCGGTAGACGCAGGTAAGGAGATGTTCCTCGTTCCTGCGGTGTCACACATAGCGATGTGTGCTGCCACAGGAACGACGAACAACATCGTACCTGTGGCAGCAGCGATATTAAGGAAAGGAGAGACGTGTCGACGATCACCATTTTTGAACGATTTTGCGATCGTTGATCGTCGCTCCTTGGTGTCTCACACTGCAAGGTCGCTACCGGCGCTGGATGTGCGTCACTAATGACGTGACCCCAATTATATATTGGTAGCGATGTTGCAGTGTGTAAAGCACCCTTTGTTGTATTCTAGATCCCTCTAGTAGGGAAACGTCAGTGACACTCTGTTTGTTACTGACGTCTACTTATCTAAACAATACTATACAGAGTACAGGCCCTAGTGGGTCTAAGCCATTACTCACTAGGCCAGAAGTACAAATCGGGGGTTTTGACACACAATATACTGGCAGGCTGCCTCTGCTCTCTGAAGCATGGCTGAAGTCCCCACTCAATATCGTATCTCTGAACAGGAAGCAATAGCCCAGGTCTGGATTTTGACTGGTGTAGTCTGCGGCCTAACCACTCGGCAGACACTCCTAGGAATTCTAGGGGGCAGTAAAATCACCGAAAACAGTGCTTAAATTGAATGGCAACAGTATGGAGAAGATGCCAGGATGCATCTCTGACTCACAGGTAGTTGCTGCCAACAATGTTGTCAGAATGTTACACCACTTTTACGGAGTGACAATAAAACACACAAACCAAAGATAAAATGGATTTTACAAAAACAAATGCTAGGAAACATTATTGCCTGTATAATGACATGGATATAATGCAAATTAAAAAAGTGAAAAGAAAAACCCACCTCCTCCACCCCTTAAGGTAGCTTTACACGCTACGATACCGCTAAAGCGATCTCGTTGGGGTCACGGAATTTGTGACGCACATCCGGCCGCATTAGCGATGTCGTTGTGTGTAACACCTATGAGCAATTTTGAATCGTCGAAAAACATTCAAAATCGCTCATCGGTGACATCACCCCCTCTTCCCAATTATCGTTGCTGCTGCTGCTTGGACGATGTAGTTCGTCGTTCCTGCAGCAGCACACATCGCTACGTGTGACACCGCAGGAACGAGGAACCTCTCCTTACCTGCATCCCGCCAGCATTGAGGAAGGAAGGAGGTGGGCGGGATGTTCGTCCCGCTCATCTCCGCCCCTCCGCTTTGATTGGGCGGCCGCTTAGTGACGTCGGTGTTATGCCGAACGAACCGCCCCCTTAGAAAGGAGGCACTTCGCCGGTCATAGCGACGTTGCTAGACAGGTAAGTAGTGTGACGGGTCCGCGTGATTTTGTGCGCCACGGGCAACGATTTGCCTGTGTCGCACAAACAATGAGGGCGGGTACGCACGCTAGCAGCGTGTAAAGCCGCCCTTAGGCTATATTCACACGTATTGTATATGCTGCATTTTTGCATATTCTCATTGCTTTCAATGTTAAAAAGATTCTGCAAAAATGCTAAAAGAAATTACATGTTGCTTCTTTCTGAAACACAGTATTTTTTCATTTCAGTAAGGAAAAAAAAATGTATTCATAAATAAGATTTATGAATTCCCCTAGATTTTCCTGATACTGTAAAAATCTGATTTTAATTTGAATAAAACACAAGAAAAATGCAGAAAAATTGCAGCAAAAATCCAATGTTTGAACATAGCCTAATAGCAGGGCCTTTTCTCACTGTATTTCACTGTATTTGTTTAAAGGGTTTGCAAGATATATTGGAAGACACATACAGGAGGGTCTCATAATACATTTTTGGGACAATTTTAAAAAGAGTGAGACTACTACAGTGCAGTGGTAAAGCCTATGCACTAAGTGCAAGATCTAGCAAAAATTTAAAGGGGGATTGCAATACACAATACACAATAAAAAAAAATGTCCCTTACTGTACAGCTTGCACATTTTAAATGCAGCTAAGAGGGATATTAATAGGGCATGAATAGAATAGATCATGGTTTAAAAATTACTTTTCTTTTTACGCTACAGAAGCAAGGACTGTAAGGCAATAACCTCTGCCTAGATGCCTTTAATGCTAAATTAGCCCTTCTCAGTAGCTAGCCCTACACTAAATGCAGCTAAGAGCGGTATTATTATAGAATAAAATAGATTTTTTTTAATTTTTTAAATAGCAGCAGCAAGGACTGTAAGGCAATAATCTCTGCCTAAATGCCTCTTATACGCTATACCTTCTCTAGGAGCTATCCCTACACTAAATACAGTTAAGAGCTTTTTTATTAGAAAAAAGAACAGATTAGACTTAGGGGTACTTTGCACGTTGCGACATCGCTAGCATCGGCTAGCGATGCTGAGCACGATAGTACCCGCCCCCGTCGCACATGCGATATGTGGTGATTGCTGCCGTAGCGAACATTAACGCTATGGCAGCTTCACTCGCACATAACTGCTCGGCGACATCATTGTGACTGCCGAACTATCCCTCCTTCAAGGGGGAGGTGCGTTCGGCATCACAGCGACGTCACCGCGCCGTCACTAATCAGCCAGCCAATAGAAGCGGAGGGGCGGAGATGAGCGGGACATAACATCCCGCCCACCTTCTCCCTTCCGCATTGCCGCCGGAATGCAGGTAAGGTGATGTTTGTTGCTCCTGCGGGTTTACACACAGCGATGTGTGCTGCCGCAGGAGCGACAAACAACATCGTACCTGCGGTCGACCCGACATTATGAAAATTACCAACGCTACACAGATCACCGATTTTCGACGCTTTTGCGATCCTTTATCGTCGCATCTAGGATTTACACGTTGCGATGACGTTACCGGCACCGGATGTGCATCACTAACGACGTGACCCCGACGATATTTCAGAAGCGATGTCGCAACGTGTAACGCCCCACCTTAAAGTGGCGTTACACGCTACGATTTATCTGATGATATGTCATCGGGGTCAAAGATTCCATGACGCACATTGGGCATCGTTAGCGACGTCATTGCGCTTGACACCTACGTGCGACTCCGAACGATCGCAAATAGGTTGAAAATCGTTGATTGTTGACACATCGTTCATTTTCAAAATATTGTTCGTCATTTGGATCGCAGCAGACATATTGGTACGTTTGACACCCTGCCAACGACGAACAACATCAAAATGACCGCCTTGGTCAAACAATATATTGCTGAACGATGTTGCGTCGTTTTTGAGATTGTTACGTGTGAATGTTAATAAACGACCTATGTTCGATCTCGGCAAATCGTACCTACGATCTGGGCGTGTCACGTCGCTCATGAGATCGTTAGATAAATCGTATCGTGTAAAGCAGCTATTAGCCCTGAAAAGGACCTTTGGTTTTACGTTTCAGCAGGAAGGACTGTAAAGCGGGCTTTACACGCTGTGATATATCTAACGAGATGCCGGCGGGGTCACGTCGTAAGTGACACACATCCGGCACCGTTAGTGATATCGTAGTGTGTGACAGCTATGAACGAGCAGAAATACTCACCTTCTCGTTCATCGTTGACACATCGCTCATTTTCTAAAAATCGAGCGTCCGGTTGTTCAATGTTCCCGAGGCAGCACACGTCGCTCCGTGTGACACCTCGGGAACAATGAACACAGCTTACCTGTGTCCCGCCAGCAATGCAGAAGGAAGGAAATGGGCGAGATGTTTACATCCCGCTCATCTCCGCCCCTCCGCTTCTATTGGCCGGCCGCTGTGTGACGTCGCTGTGACGCAGAACGTCCCTCCCCCTTCAGGAAGTGGATGTTCGCCGCCCACAGCGAGGTCGTTTGGAATGTAAGTACATGTGACGGGGGGTTACAGGATTGTGCGACACGGGCAACAAATTGCTCATGCCGCACAAACAATGGGAGCGGGTGCGATCGCACGACATATTGCAATGTGTAAAACAGGCTTAAGACTATCATCTCTACCTAGATGCTTCACTATCCTTTATCTAGCAGCTAGCCCCACTCTAAATGCAGCTAGTTACATAGTTACGTAGGTTGAAAAAAGACCCAGGTCCATCCAGTTCAACCTTCCTCCACCAATTCTACATTTTGTCCCTAAGTCACTTATAACCAACAATGTTGTGCGTACTGAGGAAATCATCCAGCCCTTTTTTAAAAGCTGTTATAGTATCTGCCATTACTACCTCTTGTGGTAGGGCATTCCACAGTCTGACTGCTCTAACTGTAAAGAACCCTTTCCTATTTAGCTGCCAAAATCGCCTTTCTTCTACTCGCAGTGTAACCCCCTGGTCCTTAGTATTGTCTTTGGAAGAAATAAGTCATGTGCCAGTCCTTTATATTGACCACACATGTATATATATATATATATAATTGCCTTATTCTGTCTATTTGTCTGTCTGTCTGTCTTGCTCCAAAATGATGTCATTACAGTGACAACCGTCGCATTGGCTGCTCAGCTCGGCCCAGCCCTGCCCCCCACACGCGTTAGCCACTCGGCTCGGCTCGCCCCGCCCCCCCGAACACGTTGGCCGCTCGGCCCCGTCCCCCGCACATGTTGGCCGCTCGTCCCCGCCCTCCGCACAAGTTGGCCATTTGGCCCAGCCCCGACACACATTAGCCGCTCGGCCCCACCCCCACACACGTTGGCCGTTCGGCCCCGCCCCCGCACATGTTGGTCGCTCGGCCCCACCCCCCGCACACATTGGCCACTTATACACCTCCCCCTAGGACTACTCCACCTATTAGACACCTCCCCCCAGGACTACTCCACCTATTAGACACCTCCCCCCAGGACTACTCCACCTATTAGACACCTCCCCCGCCAGGACTAGTCCACCTATTAAACACCTCCACCCAGGACTACTCCACCTATTAGACACCTCCCCCCAGGACTACTCCACCTATTAGACTCCTCTCCCCCAGGACTACTCCTCCTATTAGACTCCTCTTCCCCCAGGACTACTCCTCCTATTATACTCCTCTCCCCCCAGGACTACTCCTCCTATTAGACTCCTCTCCCCCCAGGACTACTCCCCTTATTAGACTCCTTTCCCCCCAGGGCTACTCCTCCTATTATACTCCTCTCCCCCCAGGACTACTCCTCCTATTATACTCCTCTCCCCTCAGGACTACTCCTCCTATTATACTCCTCCTATTATAGTCCTCCTATTATACTCCTCTCTGAGGGGTGCGCAGCATGGGGGATGGAGCACAATGGGGGGTGCGCAGCATGGAGGGATGAAGCACGATGGGGGTGCACAGCATGGGGGGATCAAGCACGATGGGGGGTGCACAGCATGGGGGGATGAAGCACAATGGGGAGTGCGCAGCATGGGGGGATGAGGCACGATAGGGGTGTGCAGCATGGGGGATGGAGCATGATGGGGGTGCGCAGCATGGAGGATGGAGCACGATGGGGGGTGCATAGCATGGTGGAGGGAGCACGATGGGGGGTGCGCAGCATGGGGGATGGAGCACGATGGGGGTGCACACCTCCCCCCAAAACACACACACACACCACCACACACGAACCGCACAACACACCACACACACACTGGGAACCACAAACAATGCCCTACATAGAAACCCCCACACACAGACAATGCCGCAAACACACAACATACAACACACAAACACTGCGGCACACACAAATATACGCACACACCGTGCAACACACACACACTGCACAAAACATACCTCCCCCAAAACACACACACGCACCCCACACACACACGCCCACACAAACCGCGCAACACACACAGCACCACACACACACAACACTGCAGACACATAGCACTCCACAAACAACGCAACACACGCAACGCAACACAAAAACAACACCGCTCTCACAGACCCCCACACCCAGACAACACCCAGAACATTTACAGCGCCCTACACAAATACTTGGCAACTACACACAACAACATCTATATATATAACAAAAATCATATATTAACTACACAAATTCTAGAATACCCGATGCGTTAGAATCGGGCCACCTTCTAGTTTATACATATAAATGAGGTCTCCTCTGAGATGTCTTTTTTCTAAGCTAAACATGTCATCATATGGGAGGCGTTCCATTCCTTGTAGAAGTCTAGTTAGCCGCCTCTGAATTGACTCTAACTTCTGAATGTCCTTTTTAAAATGTGGAGCCCAAAACTGGATCCCATATTCCAGATGTGGCCTTACAAGTGATTTATAGAGAGGTAACAATACGTTGGGATCACGGGATTTAATCTCTCTTTTTGTATACCCTAAAATCTTGTTCGCTTTAGCAGCTGCTGCTTGACATTGAGTGCTGCTGCTCAGCTTATTTGTAATGAGAATAGCCAAATCCTTCTCCTGTTCTGTAGTCCCGAGTTTACTTCTATTTAATGTATATGTAGCTATAGGATTACTCCGTCCTAGGTGCACTACTTAACATTTATCAACATTAAATCTCATTTGCCAAGTATCTGCCCATTCTGACATCTTATCCAGATCTTTTTGTAACATTGTGCTATCAAGGTCAGTTTTTAATATCCTACACAGTTTGGTGTCATCAGCAAAGACTGACACTTTACTATCAATCCCAATCCACAAGGTCATTAATAAAGAGTAGAGTTGAGCGCAGTTTTCAGTTCGAGGTTCTCCAGTTCGCGGCTCGAGTGATTTTGGGGGCTGTTCTAGATCGAACTAGAACTCGAGCTTTTTGCTAAAGCTCGATAGTTCTAGATACATTCGAGAACGGTTCTAGCAGCAAAAAGCAGGGCTTTTTACAGCTACAGTGTGCAGGAGCCATCGCTGGCAGCCTGCCAGAAGCTGGTAACCAAGATAAACATCGGGTATCCAAGCAAAGCGCTTTGGTTAGCAACCCGATGTTTATCCTAGTTACGTGCAGGAAGCCCACACTTCCCTGCTCAGCTCACTCCGCCCCCTCCTGCATGCGGCATGTACACACACACACACACACACACTCACACTCACCTGTCCCCAGCCAAGCAGTCCACGACACTGACGTCCTCAGCGCCACCCACTTCGCACTCCGCCGCCAGCATACATGGCTCCGCCCACCTGCACTCTGCGCACATGGTCCCGCTCGGCTTACCTGCGGTGATGAAGTCCCGACCTCAGCGCTGTCACTGTCCTCCATGGCCGCCGCTTGTCACATCACCTTCTCTCGCTTCCGACCCGAGACTGACTAGCGGTGACGTCACGGGTCGCTCGCGATACTTGGCTGTGAAGATGATTGAAGTCAGTGTGCAAGAGATCAGCGGAGGTAATGTACCTCGCTGACAGCAGCACTTGTCATCCCCTGCAGTGACCTGGGCTGACCCATTGATGTTAGCTCAGGTCACTGCACTGCTCTCCCAGCCAATGGGGAACATCATGCTCTTCATTGACTGGGACAGTGTGGATCGTCATGGCAACCCCTTGGATTACACCAGACCTGGATTTGTTTTTCTGTCTAATAAATTGGTTAAAGAGGGAATGTATTGGGGAGTGTTTTTTCAAATAAAAATGTGTTTGTCGTCTATTTTTTTTTATTACTGACTGGGTTGGTGATGTCGGGTATCTGATAGACGCCTGACCTCACCAACCCCAGGGCTTGATGCCAGGTGACATTACACATCTGGTATTAACCCCATATATTACCCCGTTTGCCACCGCACCAGGGCACGGGATGAGCTGGGGCGAAGCACCAGGATTGGCACATCTAATGGATGCGCCACTTCTGGGGCGGCTGCGGCCTGCTATTTTTAGGCTGGGTAGAGTCCAATAACCATGGACCTCCCTAGTCTGAGAATATCAGACCCCAGCTGTCTGCTTTACCTTGGCTGGTGATCCAATTTTGGGGGGACCCCTACGTGTTTTTTTTTTAAATTATTTATTTAATTTAAAATAACAGCGTGGGGTGCCCTCAGTTTTGGATTACCAGCCAAGGTGAGGCTGCCAGCTGTGGTCTGCAGGCTGCAGCCGTCTGCTTTACCCTAGCTGGCTACAAAAATAGGGGGAACCCTACGTCATTTTTTTTTTCATTTTTTTGGCTAAATACAAAGCTAAGCACCCTTTAGTGCCACATGAAAGGCACCAAAGGGTGCAAAATTACAAAATGCAGGAGAGTGGGACATTATGTATCTTTCTGCCATTATAATGACAGAAAAGACTGATATGAAGTGCACAAGCACAAGAAAATCACCAGAAAGCTCTATGCTGTGAAAAGCAGTAGAAAATAGCACTGGAGTGAACATGTGACCGCCTCAGTAGGATGAAGCTATGGATCCTGGGTAAATTTATGTATTTTCCCTCCTTCAGTTTTTTTGCAGTACACAAGAAAAACGGAAGGCACACGGATGACAAACAGATGACATATGGACCGTCTACGGAACGGAAACGGATGCCACACGGATACACCCGTGAAAAAAAACAGACTGTTTTTTGCAGACCGCAAAAATGGATCGGTCGTGTTAATGTAGCCTTATTCTGATCTGCCCTTTATAAACAGCAGGCAGAAATAAGTGAATAACACCCCCAGCGTCAGAAAATCTCCGGGGTTTCAGGGCTAGCTGAGACCCTGGAGATCATGATTCAGGACGGTTTATCCGGTCCCCGCTCACGTGATCACAGGTATACACCGTACACCGATGATCACGTTACAGTAAATGACAGCGCCGGTAAAAAAACTATTTATCACCCATCTGGCATGAACAAACATGATAAATCTCCTCCCCGGTCCCCCGGTGTCGCCAAAGTGCCCCCCCTGATGCCCTCCCAGAAATCCAAGATGGCCGCGCGCACAGCAGCACGCCGGCCGCATTCACCCTAGTCCTCTGATTTCTGTCGCATGTGCCATGACACATGCGACAGAAAACTCCTCCCCAGGCCCTGCAAGGTCACCCCCTATAACGCCACCGGTGTTCCCCGATGTCCCACGGTACCTCTGCAGCGTTGATCCCCCCACGGCCCTCTCCTTCACAATAGACGCTGCCGCATGCACAGAGCGGCTGTCAGCTCAGCTTCCTGTGTTCAGACACAGTGAGTGGTGGTTATGCATCTGTAAGCTAAATGGGCAGCACGGTGGCTCAGTGGTTAGCACTGCAGTCTTGCAGCGCTGAGGTCCTGGGTTCAATTCTCACCAAGGACACCATCTGCAAGGAGTTTGTATGTTCTCCCCGTGTTTGCGTGGGTTTCCTCCGGGTACTCCGGTTTCCTCCCACACTCCAAAGACATATAGCGCTATGGAATTAATAACGCTATATAAATGAATAAATTATTATTATTACTGCAATGCCCTGCTCATGAGGTAAGGAACATAATTGATCAGGAGAGCTATATACTACATTTCCAAATGGAGGGATTTGCTTTTATAGTTTCCCTGCTGAACGACTACCAAACATGAGAGTCCGTTATACGCCACAAGAAAACACATCTAAATAGCGAGCTCTGTTGTTAAGTATTCATTCAGCTGGATAACTGGACTTAAAGGGTTATTCCATCTCCAAGATCCTATCCCCAATATATAGTAGGTAGAATAGCAATAATATCAGCAAATACCAATATTTGGAAATGTAGAATAGTTCTCCTGATTGCCTTACCTCATGAGCTGGCATTGCAGCTTTGGTAGCAACCATTACGACATGGACTCTGCTGCTGTGGACCCGGGGAGAGTGAGTGCAGATTCATTGCACCCACACTCCTCACATGAAGGGTCTGCACTCCTAAAAAATGGGGGATACGTTCCCTTAGTGTCTCCCCCCCATATTCTAGACGGTCCAGAGTCGTCGTGGGACCCCTTTATTTTTTTTCTTACAATAAATTGGTAAAGAGGAAATGTTTTGGGGACTGTTTTTTCAAATAAATTTCTTTTGTCGATTTTTTTTTGTTAGTACTGACAGTTTATGATGTTGGGTATCTAATAGACGCCATGACATCACAAACTGCTGGGCTTGATCTCAGGTGACTTTACAGCTAGTATCAACCCGATTTATTACCCCGTTTGCCACTGCACCAGGGCACGGGATGAGCTGGGGTGAAGCGCCAGGATTGGCGCATCTAGTTGATGCGCCACGTCTGGGGTGCCTGCGTCCTGCTATTTTTAGGCTGTGAAGGCCCAATAACTATGGACCTTCCCACCCTGAGAATACCAGACCACAGCTGTCCACTTTACCTTGGCTGGTGATCCAATTTCGGGGGGACCCTACTTTTTTTGTGTAATTATTAATATTTATAAAATAATTATAAAAAAAGAGCCTGGGGGGACCTCCATATTGGATCCCCAACCACGGTAAAGCTGCCAGCTGTGGTTTTCAGACTACAGCCGTCTGCTTTACCCTAGCTGGCTATCAAAAATGGGGGGACCCAACGTCATTTTTTTTTAACTATTTTTTAAATAGAAAAAATTAATGGGCTTCCCTGTATTTTGATTGCCAACCAAGGTAACGGCAGGCAGATGGGGGTGGCAACTCATAGCTGTCTGCTTTATCTGCGCTGAGAATCAAAAATACCGCGGAGCGCTACGTCATTTTTTTTAAAGATTTATTTTTACAGCACTGTGATGTCCAGCAATCAAAATACAGGGAAGCCCATTTTGTTTTTAGTTATTTAAATAAATAATTAAAAAAATATATATGGGCTCCCACTGCATTTTTTGTATTGCTAGCTAAGGGTAATCCAAGCAGCTACTGGCTGCTAACCCCCACTGCTTGGTGTTACCTTCACTGGCAATGGAAAATCCAGGGAAGCATTTTTTATTTTTTTTGCCAAAAAACTACAAAAAAAGGACGTGAGCTTCGCCATATTTTTGTATGCTAGCCAGGTATAGCAGGCAGGTGCTGGAAGAGTTGGATACAGCGCCAGAAGATGGCGCTTCTATGAAAGTGCCATTTTCTGAGGCGGCTGCAGACTGCAATTCGCAGCAGTGGGGCCCAGAAAGCTCAGGCCAACCTGTGCTGCGGATTCCAATCCCCAGCTGCCTAGTTGTACCTGGCTGGACACAAAAATGGGGCGAAGCCTACGTCATTTGTTTTCTAATTATTTCATGAAATTCATGAAATAATAAAAAAAGGGCTTCCCTTTATTTTTGGTTCCCAGCCGGGTACAAATAGGCAACTGGGGGTTGGGGGCAGCCGTACCTGCCTGCTGTACCTGACTAGCATACAAAAATATGGCGAAGCCCACATAATTTTTTCAGGGGGAAAAAAACTTCTGTATACAGTCCTGGATGGAGTATGCTGAGCCTTGTAGTTCTGCAGCTGCTGTCTGTCTGTATGGAGAAGAACAGACAGCAGCTGCAGAACTACAAGGCTCAGCATACTCCATCCAGGACTGTATGCAGAATTTTTTTGCCCACCAAAAAAATGACGTGGGCTTCGCCATATTTTTGTATGCTAGCCAGGTACAGCAGGCAGCCACGGGCTGCCTCCAACCCCCAGTTGCCTATTTGTACCCGGCTGGGAACCAAAGATATAGGGAAGCCCATTTTTTTTAATTATTTCACTTATTTCATGAAATAATTAAAAAACAAATGACGTGGGCTTCGCCCCATTTTTGTGTCCAGCCAGGTACAACCAGGCAGCTGGGGATTGGAATCTGCAGCACAGGTTAGCCCGAGGTTTCTGGGCGCCTCTGCTGTGAATTGCAGTCCGCAGCCGCCCCAGAAAATGGCACTTTCATAGAAGCGCCATCATCTGGCGCTGTATCCAACTCTTCCAACAGCCCTGAAGCCGGGTGGCTTGTTGGGTAATAATGAGTTAATACTAGCTTTGTTTTACAAGCTAGTATTAAGCCAGAGATTCTTAATGTCAGACACGTTTGACCCGGCCATTAAGAATCTCCAATAAAGGGTTAAAAAAAGACACCACACAGAGAAAAAATACTTTAATAGAAATAAATACACAGACACATTAGAGACTCCATCTTTATTACCCCCTGTCAGCCCTCCACGATCCATGGTCTTCTGTCTTTCTCGTTCAACAAATGCAGCTCTGCTCCATCACTGCTGCATGGTGGAAGACGCTGCTTCCCGTGCAGCCTTCACTCCGTGAAGGCTGCACGGGAAGCAGCGTTCAGCCTTCACTCCGTGAGTGCTCAGTGCTGCTGGCTGTAAGCGGTAACAGCGGTAACGCTGACAGGCGCATTACAATAGCAACGGTGCTCCGATCATGTAATTCCCGGAGCCGCGGTTAGCGGTGACGTCACCGCTAACTGCGTTGCTATTCCAACGGTGATCTCCGTTAATGACCGGCTGTGTCAGCCGGTCCCTAACGGAACGGGGAGTCGACCGTGTGCTAGAGCATGTCGCCGGTACACGGCGATACACAAATGTGCACCGTGTACCGGAGAGTGCAATCACAGGACCTAGGACAGGACATGACATCAAAGCCATGTGACCAGTCTGTAGCCAATGAGATAATAGCCACGTGACTGGTCACATGGCTATTTTGACGTCACGATAGGTCCTGCATCACTGCTGGCAGTGCTGGTCACCGGGAGGATTCAGCGATCATCGGATGGAATAGCGGCAGGAGACAGAGTGCAGGAGGGATCGCGGGGACCGGTCAGTGTTATGGCAATGTTTATTAACTGTATGTGTACATTTATAATGCGTTTTTATGTGTTTGTGATTGCCTCCCATTATATCCTATTGGTTCGACTTCGGTTCGTCGAACGTTCGCCGAACTGAACTGGAACGAGACCTCCGTTCGACGAACCGAACTCGAGCCGAACCACGGCCGGTTCGCTCATCTCTAATAAAGAGATTAAAAAGAATCAATCCTAGCACAGATCCCTGTGGCACCCCACTGCTGATACATATACGATATGATACACTTTATTGATCCTGTGGGAAATTATGGTATCACAGCAGCACAACTTAAATCATAACATGAATTACTTAATTGACAAGACAGTAGAGTTGACAGAAGAACATTATACATTAGATTAGGACATACACAGCAGGTGAACTGAAAGTAGAAGAAATAAAGTAGACATTTACCTTGATGATTTAACACTAATGTTATTGTTGTACATTCCCATAGCAGTTGCCACAAATGATTTCCTATATTTTTCCTTCTTACACCTCAGAAGGATTAGCCAGTTACTGAAGGTGCTCTTCTGTCTCATGAATAGCTCATATAATGGATGTACATTATTATTCATAATCGCCATACACTTTTTCAGAGTTCTTCTCTCCACTACCTCCTCAAAAAAGTCCAGATTACAGCCAACAGCAGAGCTTGCCTTCTTGATAAGCTTATTCAGCTTATTAGCATCAGAGACCTGCACACTACTACCGCAGCATATGAGTGCAAAAAAGTTGGCACTTGCCACTAAAGACTGGTAGAACATTTCTAACATTTTGCTGCACACATTAAAAGACCTCAGTTTCCTTAGGAAATTAAATCTGCTCATCCCCTTCTTGTAGACCATCTCTGAGTGGCATCTCCAGTCCAGTTTGCTTTCCAGGTGGACCCCCAAATATTTGTAACTCTCCACCTGCTCTACCTCCTGACTAGCAATAGTGATCGGTAAACATTCCATCTTTCTCCTGCTATAGTTGGCCACCAACTCCTTAGTTTTCTTAACATTTAGTTGTAGATAGTTACCATGGCACCAATCCACAAAATTCGATACCACCCTTCTATATTCCTCATCCCCCTGGTCCCCCCTAATACATCCCACAACCACGGAGTCATCCGAGAATTTTTGAAGGTGGTAAAAATTAGATTTATACTGAAAGTATGATGTATACAGTGTGAATAGAAAGGGTGCTAGCACCGTTCCCTGAGGGGCACCTACACTGCTCAATAATCTGCTAGACACAACTGCTCCCATCTGTACAAACTGTGGCCGATCTGATAGGTAGTCAATTATCCAATTTCTCATCCCCTCCCCCACCTTCATATCAGTCATCTTTTTGAGTAGTAAAAGTGGCTGCAGGGTGTTAAATGCACTCGAGAAATCGAAGAACATCGCTCGCACAGTGGTTCCGTCATTCTCCAAAAATGAATGTACAGTATGTAACAGAGAAAGAATAGCATCGTCCACCCCCAATCTATGCCAATAAGCAAACTGTAGGGGATCAATAAAAGCCCTCACCCTTGGACTCAAGTGAGCAAGCACTAATCTTTCCAAGGCCTTCATAGCATGAGATGTTAAGGCTACAGGACGATAGTCATTTAGGGTTGCAGGAGAAGTAGTCTTGGGTACCAGAACCAGACAGGAAGTTTTCCATAACACTGGTACCATCTGTGTTTGTAGACTTCCATTAAATAGGTGTGTAAAGACCGTACACAGCTGGTCTGCACACACTTTAAGGACACGTGGACGGAGTCCATCTGGCCCTGCAGCTTTACCAATTTTAAGTGACTTAAACTGTCTCCTCACATCATTTTCGGAGACTCTGAAAGTAGTCTGCTCAGCTTCCAATATCAATGTTGCAGAATTTTCACCAGATTCACATCCACTGTCAGTTGGCGTTACACATGTATTGCTAAATCTATTGAAATACTCATTCATCTAATTAGCCTTGTCCAGTTTTCCTCCCCCCTGCTCAGACCTCACCTTAAGCCCAGTCAGTAATTTCATTCCTGACCAAACCTCTCTGGAATTATTATGGGACAGTTTCTTTCCAAGTTTAATTCTGAAGACTTCCTGGGCCTCCTTTATTTTATACTTCAATTCATGCTGTATCATTTTAATTTCCTCTTTGTCACCTAATTTAAATGCCTTTTTTTTCCTGTTGAGCAAATGCTTCAATTCTTTTGTTATCCATGGTTTGTTATTTGCAAAACACCTAATCTTTTTAACAGGCACCAACATATCAATGCAGAAGTTAATGTAGTCAGTCACTCTACCAACCACTTCATTAACATTTGTATACTCACTTCAAGAGGAGAAGAGTATACCAAACACAGGGATCACCAGACAAGATATATAACAAAGTACAAAATCTTTATTAGTAGAGCACAGAGCACATGGCCACACATTGGTTAAACAGGACACACAACTGTTTAAAAACATTTAAAAAGCCAAACAGGCATAAGGTACTAAGTCAGAACCCTATAATAATATAATGAATATCAAATAATAAATTGCAGAAACAACCTCCCTGCGACAAAATAGCAGATAACAGTACTTGATCAGGATTTAAAACAGTAAATACATGTAATCCCCCATAGGAGGCACAAGGAGTGCCAATTTGTAGATTTTAAACAATAAAGCCTAAAACAAAATATAAGGCTGCATACAAATGGACATAGTAATATCCACAAGGCTCCTCACTTAGAACATGGATGCACTTCTGCCCAAGTATCCTGTAAATATAAGGATTGCCACATTTAACAGTCCAAAGATACAATGAGGTCATACAAGACACCACTCAGGGTACGTTGTACGTCCCAATATAGTTTAGAACATACAGCAGTTTAAGCAGTCTAATATGCAGTAATAAAAATAATGACGTACTGTACGAAAAAAAATAGCTATACTCAGGCAGTATCTAATATATCCCGCAGAGACGCAGGTGCACCTGGGTCGCTGAAACCAATGAGATGGATAACGTTATAAGGGAAACTAGATCATATAAGTTCTAATGTACTATGGAGGGCCGGTGGATACTAAAATACTACTGATCTAACGGCACTTTAAGGTGTGCAAACTGAATCACAGTTTCCTGAACAAGACCATGTGCAAGTGTCAATACATTTACCCAGCCAAATACAAAACGCAGGGAGGAAGGGTTCTGGCATGGTTACCCCAACCCACGCGTATCGCCACTTAACAAAGTGGCTTCCTCAGGGCAAAGAGGAAGCCACTTTTTTAAGTGGCGATACGCGTGGGTTGGGGTAACCATGCCAGAACCCTTCCTCCCTGCGTTTTGTATTTGACTGGGTAAATGTATTGACACTTGCCCATGGTCTTGTTCAGGAAACTGTGATTCAGTTTGCACACCTTAAAGTGCCGTTAGATCAGCAGTATTTTAGTATCCACCGGCCCTCCATAGTACATTAGAACTTATATGATCTAATTTCCCTTATAACGTTATCCATCTCATTGGTTTCAGCGACCCAGGTGCACCTGCGTCTCTGCGGGATATATTAGATACTGCCTGAGTATAGCTATTTTTTTTTCGTACAGTACGTCATTTTTATTACTGCATATTACTGCTTAAACTGCTGTATGTTCTAAATTATATTGGGACGTACAACATACCCTGAGTGGTGTCTTTTATGACCTCACAGTATCTTTGGACTGTTAAATGTGGCAATCCTTATATTTACAGGATACTTGGGCAGAAGTGCATCCATGTTCTAAGTGAGGAGCCTTGTGGATATTATTATGTCCATTTGTATGCAGCCTTATATTTTGTTTTAGGCTTTATTGTTTAAAATCTACAAATTGGCACTCCTTGTGCCTCCTATGGGGGATTACATGTATTTACTGTTTTAAATCCTGATCAAGTACTGTTATCTGCTATTTTGTCGCAGGGAGGTTGTTTCTGCAATTTATTATTTGATATTCATTATATTATTATAGGGTTCTGACTTAGTACCTTATGCCTGTTTGGCTTTTTAAATGTTTTTAAACAGTTGTGTGTCCTGTTTAACCAATGTGTGGCCATGTGCTCTGTGCTCTACTAATAAAGATTTTGTACTTTGTTATATATCTTGTCTGGTGATCTTGGTATACTCTTCTCCTCTTGAAGTTAGTGTTTCATAGTATACCAGGAGATCCCAGTGGGTGGTGCCCTTCCTCCCTTCTCAACATTTGTATACTCATCCATTGTCCCAAACAACACATCCCAGTCTGTAAGATGAAATCAATCCTGTTAAACCTGTTCATTTGTTTTCCACATTCTAATTGTTTTAATTGTAGCAGGCTGTTTACTAACAACAGGTTGGTAGACTGGTGACAATAGTATAAGATTGTGATCGGATTTCCCCAAGGGCGGCAGGGCAGATGATGAATAAGCATTCTTGACATTCGCATAAAGTAAATCCAAAAAAATTTTGTCACGTGTTGTACATTTAACAAATTGATAGAATTTAGGTAAAGCAGTTGAAATTTTAGCCCGATTAAAATCCCCAGAGATTACAGTAAGTGAGTTGGGGTGTTTCATCTGGAGCCGAGCAATGACTCCTGACAGCACTTATCCTGCAGCCTCATGGTTTGCTGATGGTGGTATGTACAACACTATTGCAATTACAAGCGAGAATTCTCTAGGAATATAGTAAGGTCTGAGGCCAACGGCTAGCAGTTCAAAGTTCGGACAACAATGGCGCTCCCTTACTGTCACATGCCCCTGATTGCACCATCCGTTGTTTATGTAGAGTATAACTCCTCCACCCTTTTTTTTGCCACTCTTCATAATGTCTCTATCAGCCCGGACCATGTGAAATCCTGGTACTGAAACACTTGAGTCAGGGATCTCTCCATGTAACCAAGTTTCAGTAAAACACATCAAACTGCATTCCTTGTACTCCCTCTGGGTCCGAATTAATGCCAGCAGTTCATCCGACTTATTTCCCAGTGATTGAACATTCCCCTTGATGATGGACGGGACCACAGGTTTAAACCGTTTTCGCCTTGCCTTAAGTTTTCTGTCCGCTCAGCAACCTCTGAAAGGTCTTCTTACCTCACAAGGGACACGTGGTCTACCCACTGCAGGAGAAGACATTAGCCTGCGCAGCTCCTGAAGTCGGCCCCTTGAATAAACAACACGTTTAGGAACAGACTTTGAGACATCAATCAAATCCTTGTCTATGTTTGTCGCACCAAGCCTGTCCGTAATAGATGGCATACAGTGTTCGTGTCCAGACATAGCTGTACCAATTCCCAGACAGGTAGTGGCCGCCTGGCAGTAGGTGCATATAGTACCAGTCCTAGGTTACAAAGGTGATCACAGATATACGGTATATCCAGATAGCTGTGGGTAGCAGCATACATCCAAGGGAAACATTTCAGAGGATCCAAGGTTCAGAAGCATACATCCAAGGGAAATCCAAGGGTTCAGCATACATCCAAGGGAAACATTCCAGAGGATCCAAGGTTCAGAAGGAGAAGGTACTGGAGAAAAATTCCTTAGAAGTTCCAAAACTGAGGTTCAGAAAGAAAAGGTTCACACAAAACAAAAATAATTCCAAATTAAAACTATTGCTGCTGCAATGGGCTGCCACTACCACGGCGCCTTATTGTCTTCATCCAGCAGAGAGCAGACAGACACATCTGCTCTCTTAGGAAGCTTGAAGACGATTCTATGCATATAGTTTCCCCTGGTCCTTGCTTCTGGAGCTTTAGTATAAGGCTATTATGTGGTACAGTATCAAATGCCTTTGCAAAAGTCCAAATAAATCACATCAGCTGCATTACCAATATCCAGGTTTGCACTTACCCCCGCATAGAACCCCAACAGGTTGGTTAGACATGACTTATCTTTCATGAATCCATGCTGTCTGTCAGTTGTTATATTATTTTCTGCAATATATTTTTGCATGTTATCCCTTAAAATGCCCTCAAAAACTTTGCATACTACTGATGTCATGCTTACTGGATGGTAGTTGCCTGGATCTACCCTTTTACATTTCCTAAATATCGGTACCACACCAGCAATCAGCCAAACCTGAGGCACCAACCCTGTTACAAGCGAGTCTAAAAAGATGAGATACAGAGGTCTGTCGATTACGGACCTCAATTCCCTCAATATTCATGGAAGAATGCCATCTGGCCCTGGGGATTTGTCAATGTTTAATTTACTCAGACGCATGCGTACTTCTTCTTGTGTCAAATTAATTATATCGGGTGGTGAACTTTAATTCTTCACTTGTTATTGAGTGGGATTAATAGAGAATAGAATAGATTATACGTAACCCTGAAAAGGATTTTATGTTTTATATTGCAGCAGCAAGGACAAGAAGACTATTATCCCTGCCTAGATGCCTCTAATATACCTTCTCTTCTCCAGTAGCTAGCCCTACAGTAAATGCAGCTAACAGCTGTATTATTAAAGCATAGAATAGATTTTTTTTTATGTTGCAGCAGCAAGTTCTGTAAGGTAGTAATCACTCTAATACACTATCCCTTCCCTAGCAGCTCTCTCTACACTGTTTCTGGGGTAGAGGGGGCCAAGCAACGTGTCACCGGGTTTTATGTATACTCAATGATGCAATGCGGCCTGCCAATCACAGTAATGCCAGAAACAACATGGCTATGGCATTACTGTGATGCACAAACAATCTCCCCATGTTTAGTGGTTGAAAAATATCCACAAAACATGCATGGGGCTCGAGCACCAGGGATACTAATGCATAAGAATAAGCACCAGGGATAAGGCCCAAGCATGCCGATGGTCAATTGAGCATCGAACAGTGGTGAGCACATTCACCCTTCACTATTCTGGACCTTGATGGCGTAATCTGCAGTTTGACCACAAAGTCAGTTTTCTCAGGTAATTCTACGGGCATCACTTACAGTTATTTTACTGCTGTTGATTACAGCTCTGCTCTGGGCGTGGGTTTCAGGTTTCTAGTGGCATGGGTCACCGATCTTCCTTTCTGTTAGGTCATGGATCTTCCTCTCAGCTCAGGTATTCCAGGAGATCTGGATGCTCTTGGATCATTATATGGCATGGGGCTAGACGCCCAATTGACACCCATTCCTTATTGATGGGGATTCTGGCGCTAACCCCTCCTCTTCTTGACCTAGCCAGGCCTTTTAAATTTAGTTACTGAACTACAGGTGTCTCTTGACCCTGTATTACTTCTTATTCCTTATCCCTAAAAGAATCACACAGTCTAATCTTTAGTTCCTGTTTCTAACATTCCTAACATTGTTCTCATTTTACCATTTTCGACCTCCAGATGGCGATGTTTACTTACAAACGGTTCTGTATCCCTTTACACAGCAATTTTAGAAATTTGTTTAGATTAGTGCAATGAATAAATAGGGATTTAAATGAAAATGTATTTAGTGTTTGTACTACCCCTTTAATTTCAACCTTCAACTGCAATTCTTTATGACTAATAGTAACAAGACTAACCACTTTGACTCTAATAAGTACAAGGTTTGTGTAGGCACATTACATTTTTGAAAAGGCGTAATGCAAAATTGTAGTCCAGTAGTTAAATGAAGCCCAGTGGATAGAATCACACTTGATAGGCTTAGATACACCTGCTCAGTAGAAAGTATCTCATCTAACAGGCTTAGATATAGCTGCTACTTCTAGAGTATTACACATGATAAACTAACTTAATTTCACTGTATCCTGTAAATTATATTACATTGGAATTTAGTAACATAATATGATGGTGAATATATTGTTGTGAGGTTCCTTGCACAGTATCACACCTGATAGGCGTAGAACACTACCTTACCAGCACATTTTCTATTGAAATACTCCTATTTACTAAATGGGGTACTATATACCCCTCTTATTCATCAACCCCCACATACCTTCCCCAAAATCATGAATCACTACTATTTATTTAGCCTTTCTGTATGACATTAAGGCTACAGTATATCCTTGTGTGTTAAAATGCATTTTAGTAGCATGTAGATCCAGTCTGAAAAACTAAAATATATGGTGAAAATCTGCAAACTATTCTGCAACATAATCATTGTGGTATGGATGTGAAAATCTTTTTTGCTTAAATAAATATAACTGACTATTCAGGATTTATTGCCTCCTTTATTACATCTATACAATAGAGCCAGGACTATATGGCACAGAAGTGCTCTTGTGTTGCTTATGACATGCAGCAGTATAAGCCCCCCTAGCACTTAGACATATTCCTTGATTACCACAAATGCCCCTAATAAGAACACATTTTTAAGGGTTCACTCACATTGGTGAAAGAGCTTGACCAGAGAGAGATACCCCTATTCATTACCCCACAGCATCTATTCACCAATATTGCCATCTGCTGGAAGACCTGAGCCGCCAGGAACAATCTATAAGGAGTACATTTCCTCTAGAAAACAGATAGGAGGAGAAAACTGTAGCACAGTTAAGCAAAAAAAAGGAGGGGTCAGCAGTCACAAGGTGGAGATAGCGTTAAGACTACCAAGGGGGCAGACGTGTGGGTAGAAGATTAGGCCCGTGTCACCTGTGGTGGAATAATCTGTAAGTGTGCTGTACCACGAGGAATCCAAATACGGTTGCCACAAGAACCTGAAGATGTAATATAGTTTTAAGAGAAACCTGAAAACCGAATGCCATTGCCAGAGGAATCCAAAGACCATATACTACCATCACAGGAACCCTAAGACCGAATACCAAGCCCAGACGAATCCGAAGACTGGCTATCTAGGGCCAGACACTGAAAAATAAACATTTGCTCTGGAGCAACATCTAAGTGATTTGTGCTGTTAGTTCCCTCCTTGACGTATGGTATTGAGAGACAGAATAGCTAATTACTAAAGTTAACTGTCAGTGTAGTGCATTTCAACATAACTGTACCACGTTAGGGAACCACTAGCAAAGATAGATTTATGAATGTATAATTACCTTGTTAAGTTGCATTTTGTCAATATAAGTAAGGGTAAAACCGATGCTCCCTTTACAGAAGGACCAGCATTGGTTTATTGTTAAGATAATTTGTTTATAATAATAGCTGGGTGTGTGTGGTCTTTGTATTTGCAAGCCATACCTGTGCTAAACAGGATTCTTCAACCAGGGAGTCACAGCTACAGATAAAAATTTTGTTTTTCAAATGTCTTTTACTCAACATTACGCACAGTACTTCCAACACATCATCAAAGCTGGCACAATACTTGAACAAGTCTTTTACAGTACAATCGACTTCAAGGCACAATTTTACTTTAGGCTGCTCCATCATTTCTGGTACTAATGCTGCTGTTTGTCCATCCTACTCTTTACTGCCTGGCACCATAGTTTGATACAATTAAGTCATAGAGTTTTGCATGGCCATGGTCTTGTCACACCCACAGGGTCCCATTCTGTATAACAGTTTCAACCGCAGTCGGACAAAACTCATCTACTATACTCTCCATGCCGACCTGTTCACCCAGGTTTATGCCAAGCCTCCACTTGAAGACTAGTATAGCTGTAGGTACTTCACTGATGGGAAACCTCTCTAGAGTTCAGGTCTAGTACTCACGACTTGGGAATAGAGGTCACCTCTACCTATTCCGACTGGAGTCCTTTCCTCTTGCTCTGTTCCCACTTAGACCCTGAGTGTCAGGTCTTGGATGCCATAAACAGCCACTTTCTTTGGCCTAAGATATCTGTCAGGCTTGCATACTTCTCCTTCTCACTATACTACTCACTAGTACAGCTTTCTAACTACTCCTCGATTGACTAAACTTGGATACAGTCTTGTTGTATCCTGCAACTCCCTCCTCCTCCTCTGGCCGATCCACAGAACTCAACTGTTCCCTGCCTAAGTCCTCCTGTCACTAGACAGAACCTAGTTCCTTTACCAGGGAGCAGTGCTAGCTGGCCACACTCATACTTTATGTGTAGTGCCCCTGAAGCCATCAGGGAGCTACAAAGTACTTTATCCCCACCAGGATGCAGGGCCTTCCCCCTAAGGACCGCGAAGACCAGTGCCGGTAACAACCAGACAATCCAAAAAACCCTGTTCTTCCCCAAATTCCCCCAAAGATTTGTAGCAGGCTAGGGTTGGACCAAAGGATGGCTGCCTAGAGGTGGAGCCAATCCAGTCCACTAGATGACCAGGTGGGAGGGGTGGACAGAGAGCAGTGAGTCAGTGACAGTGAGAGAGAGGAAGCACTGACAGGAGTGTGACAGTGACCAGAGGGCCCAGGCGGTTGGTTGCCAGTGGAATACAGTGGAGTGCTCCCGGAACCACGCACTAATGGGGTACAGAATCCTAGGTCAGGCAAACACTCCAGGCAGACCTGATAAAATCTGCATCAAGGACCTCACTGACCTTGAAATTCGGGACTCAGCAGCAACGGGAGAACCAGGAAACAGGACCAGAGACTCCAACCCCACAGGGTTCATGCTGCCGTCATATGGACTGCTATTAAGAGATAACCAGGAACAGACCCCCAGCTGCTCTAAGCCACGAGAACCCACCAACCAAAGACTGGTGCAGGGGAAAGAAGCCACCAGGTCACTAAACCGCAACTGGGACTAAGGGGACCTGCGGTTGAGACCAGCCAACTTCAAGTGACCAGTTTCCAGCTTACTGTGAGTAAAGGAACCAGTTACACTGCAACCCCTTGTGGGGCCTACCTTCTTTCAACACCTTTCTGCATCACCTATCCTCTGGGGCCTGGCCCTGCTTGCAGAGGGCCTAACATCCAGGCTGCCACTAACACCCGCCCCAGTAGTGAAAATTGTGCAGCGGCGGCTCCATCCACATAGCCGCAAAACCGCAAGTGGCGTCACGTGATAAACTCTTATTTAATTCCCTTGTAAATATTCCCCTTTTAAAAAAGCACCCAGGGCACGGAAACAGGCAACGGCCACCAAAGTGACATTTCCCAGTTATACACTGCCCAGGACCGAGTACCCCATAACCCTGGGTTACACATATGCATAAACGCATCACATACATAAACACAGTTCACATTATTATGATTCAACAACGATCGGTGTCTTCAGGGCAGAGGTGCATGGGCCTACCTACCCTATTACACATATGCCATTCATATGTAATGCATTAATTTTCTCAGCAGCTATTATTCAATCAGTTATTAACAATCCCTTACTAGACCATTTGCAGTGTCCTATTCTACAGAATGGTACTGTATCCATAAAAAAGTGATGCCATTAGGATGGCACCCATAGACTTGAATAGGTGGGTATCTTCCAATTTATGTGTCCACTCACAGCATGCTGCAATGTTTTGCTCAGGTCGTTCTCAGAGAAAATCATTATTCTCTATCTCAACTTCCACATTCTAAAGCGGGCTTTACACGCTATGAAATATCTAACGAGATGTCAGCGGGGTCACGTCGTAAGTGACGCACATCCGGCATTGTTAGTGATATCGTAGTGTGTGTCAGCTATGAACGAGCAGAAATACTCACCTTCTCGTTCATCGTTGACATGTCGCTCATTTTCTAAAAATCGAACGTCCAGTTGTTCAATGTTCCCGAGGTAGTACACATTGCTCCGTGTGACACCCCGGGAATGATAAACTGCAGCTTACCTGCGGTCGCCGCCAATGCGGAAGGAAGGAGGTGGGTGGGATGTTTACGCCCCACTCATCTTTGCCCCTCCGCTTCTATTGGGCGGCCGCTGTGTGACGTCGCTGTGACGCCGAACGTCCCTACCCCTTCAGAAAGTGGATGTTCGGCGCCCACAGTGACGTCGTTTGGAACGTAAGTATGTGTGATGGGGGTTACAGCATTGTGCAACACGGGCAAGAAATTGCCCGTGCCGCACAAACGATGGGGGCGGCTGCGATCGCAAATGCGATTGCACAATAAATTGTAACGTGTAAGGCAGCCTTTAGGTTACAGGGATGTTCTCCTTTAGACTACATTCATTTCATATGCCCTGTTAGTCCGGTTTCAGACGTCCGTGTTTAATCAGGTACCATTCACACGCATGGTTATGGTCATACATGTGTCACACATGTGTCATACGTGTGTCACACGTGTGACATCCTTGTTTGCATACGTGTGACAGGTACCGGAGAAAACACAGGTCTGTGAAATAAAAAGATTTTCCATGTTTACCTGCTTTCTCTGGCTCTGCTGCCTCCCGCTCATGACCAACTCTCATTATATTCATCGATTATTCACCACACTCAGGACCTGGAAGCCGAAGTAGCACTGTCGATACAGGGTACAGCACCGCCGAGGACAGCAGTGCGTGGACAGGTGAGTATTCTGCAAGCACAGTAACATCCAGGAGATCATCGGAGTTCCTAATGAGCTCTGATGAAATCCTGATGACGCCCACGACACCAATGCTGCAGCTTTACACTCTGCTGTATACTCACCCAGCGATGCGGTCCCCGGCACTGAAATCCCCAGCACTGCTCCAGCTTCCAGCTCCTCGGTGCAGTGAATATTCAGTTACTATAATGAGCGGGAGGCACCAGAGCCAAAGACAGCATTGCTGGAGAGAGGTAAATATAGAAAATATTTTTATTAAAAAGACCCATGTTTTCTCCGGTATGTGTCACACCGATGTTACACGGATCACATCAGTATGTGATCCGTGTGACACCCGTGCTGCCAAAGAAAAAACGGACATGTCTCCGTGTGTGCGTGCGGGGTCATGAGAGGTCACATGGTCCGTGTGAAAACACGGCCGTGTGAGTAACAGCAAATAATAACATGGGTACGTGTGGCATCCGTGTTAAAAACGGATATCACACATACTTGAAACACGGACGTCTGAAACTAGCCTTACAGATACTACCTCCATTAGCCAGATCTGCTAACTTTACATTACATGGGTGAGAATTCACTCCACAATAAGGCTGGACTCACACTAACGTATGACTCCCAATGCGAGAGAAACAGATGCAATATGCTAATGACCCTCGGCTCAGTCTCTGCTGCAAGCCTGAGACGAGTGTTATGCGACTGTGACCCCATCTCCTCCATGGTGAGCCTGTGCATATATCGCACTGCCCTGGGATAACATCTGAGTGCAGTCCGATGTTTCTCTCGCACCCATTTACTTAAATGGGTGCAAAGGATATGGCTCTAGCAGAAAATCGTAGCATGTTGTGACTTTTCTCGCATCCAGAATCTGGATGCGAGAAAAGCTGACCAACTGCTCTCCTTCACTGACTAACATTGTTCCGAGTGCAATGCAAGATTTTCTCGCATTGCACTCTTCTGTTTTTCACGCTCATGTGAACATGCTCTAAAAGTTACATCTGGAGTCCACGGAAGCGTGAGCCAATAATTACCAGCGACCATTCTGTCGCTGTCTTGCATCACCAGTATTTGGGACACCAATAGCAGCTGCTAACCTCTGATTAACCTGTGGCAAGTATTGCAGTGCAGGGAGCCAGCGGGTCTATACGCCACAATACATTTCAGCTGAATGTGCGTACTTGGACACATATCCAGCTGAAATAGAGGATAGAGTTAGCAGGCACCCTTTCAGCACGTGACCGGTTACAGTTGAACCCTCTGCTGATAATTCACCATATATGAATTGTATATTTTTTGTGCAGACACACTGGTGACTTATCGTCATTATGTATGGTGTTCTGCCCAAATATGGTATGATACCATTATTAACACTAGAACTACTGGACTCGTGACACCTATATAGAAATACATGGTGCAAAGTAGTCAAAATGACTACCTCAGTAGTTCTAGTGTTAAGTGACTGACCTCTATGATGCATTGTATACATATCTGGTTTCCTTTCCAGTTTATTTTATTTAGTATTAGTGATGAGCAAACACTACCATGCTCAGGTGCTCGATACACATTAAGAGCAGTTAGATGCTCTTATGGACACAACTTGAGCACCCAAATATTATGGAAGTCAATGTGGGACTTGAACATTTTTCCAGAAGATTTCCCAGAAAAATGATCAAGTCCCCCGTTGACTTCCATTATATTCGGGCACTGGAGTCATACTCATCCGAGCATCCAACTGCTCTTAATGAGTAGAGATGAGCCAGCCTCTAGAGGCTCGAGTTCGGTTCGTCGAACGGTGGTTGCGTTCAAGTTCGGTTCAGCGAGCCGTTCGACAAACCTCTCGAGCCCCATTGAAACCAATGGCAGGCAAACACAAACACATAAAATCACATTATAAATGTACACATACTGTTAATAAACATTGCCATAACACTTACCTGTCCCCGTGATGCGTCCTGCACTCTGTGTCCCGCCGCTTTTCCTTCCGATAATTGCTGCGTTCTCCCGGTAACCAGCACTGATGATAGGACCTATCGTGACGTCAAACTAGCATGTGACTAGTCACGTGTCTATTATCTCATTGGCTAAAGACTGGTCACATGGCTAGACGTCATGCTAGGTCCTGTCATTGCATCTCTCTGGTACGCGGTGTGCCAGCGAGATGCTCTTGCACACGGTCGACTCCCTGTTCTGCTTCCCCGTTCCGTCATTCACCGGCTGCCACAGCCGGTCAATAACGGAGATCACTGTTGCTATAGCAACGCCCTGTCAGCAGTGACATCACCGCTTACAGCCAGCAGCTTCTTCTCACTCATGGAGTGAAAAGACTGCAGGGGAAGCAGCAGTGTCCTTCCTCCCATGCAGCGCTGTCTGATATAGCAGAGCTGCATGGGTTGAAGGAGAAAGAAGACAAAAGACCATGGATCGTGGAGGGATAAGAGGGAGTAATAAACATGGAGTCTCTAAGTGTGTCTGTGTATTTATTTCTATTAAAGTATTTTTTCTCTGTGTGGTGTCTTTTTTTTTAACCCTTTATTGGAAATTCTTAATAGCTGGGTCAAACTTGCCTGACATTAAGAATCTCTGGCTTAATATTAGCTATTAAAACAAAGCTAGTATTAACTCATAATTACCCAGCAAGCCACTCGGCTTCAGGGTTTCTATGAAAGTGCCATTTTCTGGGGCGGCTGCGGATTGCAATTTGCAGCAGAGGGGCCCAGAAAGCTCAGGCCAACCTGTGCTGCGAATTCCAATCCCCAGCTGCCTAGTTGTACCAGGCTGGACACAAAAATATGGCGAAGCCCACGTCATTTGTTTTTTAATTATTTCATGAAATAAGAGAAATAATTAAAAAAATGGGCTTCCCTATATTTTTGGTTCCCAGCCGGGTACAAATAGGCAGCTGGGGGTTGGGGCAGCCCGTAGGTGCCTGCTGTACCTGGCTAGCATACAAAAACATAGCGAAGCCCACGTCATTTTTTTGGTGGGCAAAAACCTCCCGCATACAGTCCTGGATGGAGTATGCTGAGCTTTGTAGTTCTATGCAGCCTCATTCCATGAACTGCTCCAATTTTAGAGGTGTGTCCCGCGGCTCACAGCTAATGTCCGGCTCCTCCCCTCAGTGCATAATTAAATTATAATTATAAATATAATATAATTTAAAATTAAAAATAAAAAAAAAAAAAAAGTTCTTTACCGGGACTAGAACTCGCGACCTAATGCTTCTTAGGTGAGCGCTCTATCCACTCAGCTACTGACTCTATTGATAAAGATAGGCAGTAATTTGGTAATCTTGAAGTCTGCATTGCTGAAGTCTCTGCTGACTGCGCGATTCACTTCATTGCTACGTGGAGCTGATACAGAGCGCTCGTGTTCTGTAGCAGAGCTGACAGTGTCATGTGGATTACGCCGGACCTGGAGGAGTATTTGTGGATTTTAATAAAATGGTTAAACACGGGGTTTTTTTGTCTTTTATTCCAAATAAAGGATTTTTCGGTGTGTGTTTATTTACTTTCACGTTGATCATGGAAGGTGTCTCGGGGAGACGCCTGGCATGATTAACTCTTTATTACTTCGATTGCCACCGCACCAGGGCAATTCGGGATGAGCTGGGTAGAGTCGCCCGGGACTGTCGCATCTAATGGATGCGGCTATTCCGAGTGGCTGCTGGGTGATATTGTTAGGGTGGAGGGCTCCCCATACCGTGGCGCTGTCCATCCTGACAATACCAGCCTCCAGCTGTGCAGCTTTATCCTGGCTGGTATCAAATATGGAGGGAACCGCATTTTTTTTAAATTTTATTTATTTATTTATTTATTTAACTGCACGATATAATAGAAAATAAAAAATTAAATTCTTCACCGGGATGGCTGAGACTAGAACTCAGTCTAGTCTACTCACAACCTAATGCTTCACAGGCGAGCGCTCTATCCATTGAGCTATTGCCTCTATTGATATAGATGTGGAGATTTTGTAATCTTGAAGCCTGCAGTGCTGACTGAAGTCTCTGCTAACAGCGCGATTCACATCATTGCTACGTGGGCCTGATACAGCGTGATGGTGTTCTACAGTGCTGCTACATCTTCAGGGAGCAGAGCGGACAGTGTCGTGTGGATTACGTCGGACCTGGAGTGGTATTTGGGGATTAATAAAGAGGTGAAACAGGGTGTTTTTTTGTCTTTTATTCCAAATAAAGGGTTTTTTGGTGTGTGTGTTTATTTACTTTCACTTTCAGGTTGATCATAGAAGGTGTCTCGGGGAGATGCCTGGCATGATTAACCTCTTATTACCTTGATTACCACCGCACCAGGGCAATTCGGGATGAGCTGGGTGGAGTCCCAGGACTGTCACATCTAATGGATGCAGCTATTCCGGGCGGCTGCTGGGTGATATTGTTAGGCTGGAGGGCCCATACCGTGGTGCTCTCCATCCTGACAATACCATCCTCCAGCCGTGCGGCTTTATCCTGGCTGGTATCAAATATGGGGGAACCACATTTTTTTTTTTATTTTTATTATTTATTTATTTATTTTACTGCACGATATAGACCCGCCCGCCGGCGGCTGTGATTGGTTGCAGTGAGACAGCTGTCACTCAGCTTGAGGACATGTCTGACTGCAACCAATCAAGCACGGAATAACAAATTGACTAATGAAGCGGCAGCCATTTTCTAAAGAGGAAAAGACGCCGCAGATTTGTGACAGACGTGGAGCGAGACGCCCGTGATCGGTGAGTAGGAAAGAGAGAGGGATTGTGCTGGGGACGCAAGACGCATGCAGATAGCAACATGTGCACATAGCCTTACTGTGAAAAGCCACGTTTATCGTGATCGAACCGTTCTAGAACATAACTTGAACTGTCGAGATTTTAGCAAAAAGCTCGAGTTCGATCTCGAGCACCCCCAAAAGTCACTCGAACTTGAAATTGGCGAACCTCGAACATCGCTCAACTCTATTAATGAGTACCAAGCATCCAAGCATGTTAATGCTCATTCATCACATATTATCGATATTGTCCTGTTAACACATATTTCAATGAGGATTTGTCTTTGTGGTTATTTTCCACTTGGCATAGCAGTAAGGTGTGATCTCATCATGGTTACACCGCAATTTAAATAATCTTTTCACAAATTTTAATCATGTTTTTCAGTTTGTGTGCTATCCCTCAATAAAATGTTATACTTAATTTATGATCCTTGCCATATTTTAAACTATTCTTTGTCTTAGGCCTTGCTCACACGAGTGTATGAATTGGACAAGTGCAATGTGAGAAAATCGCTTATTGCACTAGGACCAATGTTTTTCAAAGAAGCGCCACAGATGTGACTTTTGCATTGCTAAGGAAATCCTGAAAACATGCATTTTTTGTAGGTCTTCTTGAGGACTGGAGTTGAGGAACACTGCTTTATAGGGTTTAAACTCAGTTTCTGCTCCAAAAACTCCACTTGCATATTGCTTAAAACTCCACATATAAGCAGTAATTGCCATAGAAAATTTTGAAGCATTTTTTGAGGAGGATTTTGCAGTGGATCTACTCAAAAAAAATATTCTCAAAGCTACATGGAAACAAATCTTTACTCAACAATGATACTCTGTGTCAGGCTACATCGGTCTATAAGCACTTAAGCAGCCACTTTAAGGACATCTCATGCATTACTACTTTTTGACCCAGTTATCTTGAACTGTGAAAATATCATTAATATATTCACACTTCTGTAATGTGCTTATGTGTTATAGACATTTGCTATGAAGTTATGTAAATTGAAGCAATTGCTCTGCTTTTTTTTATTCCCAGTAGGTACAGTGTTTATCTAGTTGATCATTAGCCATGGTGTTTCACTTCAGAATTTGAGATTATTTCAAGAAAATAACTTGGAGGATTAAATTAGTAAAAGGGAGTGGGAAACATAAGGATAGAACGAAGACTTAAAAGTATCTTTTGATGCAAGTAGAAGTCAGCAATATTAACATAAATAAATTTAATTTACATGGCTCTGCTTTTACCTTTTAGGTAAAAAGCAAAAAGCCTAAAATGATAAAAATTGACAAAAATATATATTTATATAATTTTATGTTTTAATTTTGAAATTTGCATTTCTTATAAACTACATTTTTTCATTTAATTTCCTGGTTTCCTTAGTTTGTTTCAGAATAAACATGGCTTTCCAATTAAAATATGTCTGATGTAAGGTTTATAATAGGGATTACAAGTTCACAGAGATATGTTTGGAAAAGAACTGGAGATTTGGGGGCTGCCAGAAGAAAGGGTTCTTGGGAGCGACCATGCAGTGATGTAGAAATTACACAAGAAACAAACTACAAGAAATAACGCAAGAAAACTAATTTTGTCATAAAACGTGCTAATATTGTCATATTTAATAAAACTATCAGGAGGTGTGATGAGGTAACTTCGAATAGGGGCACCTGCACAGGCCTTACAGCTAGGGTGGCCCTAGCTGTCCCTGTTCCCAAAAATGTGTCTAATGCTGACAATGTTTGGGCCACCTTCCTAACCCTAGCTCCTGAATAGCCCTGGTCAATACTCCCTCTCCCCAACCGCCCGGGAGGGCTGGGACAAGAGTGGTTTATCCCACACAAATAGCCAGAGAGGGAAAAAAATCAAAACTCAAACTCACTGCACACACAGAGGTAAGACAATGCACGCTCAGGAGGAAATAAAGAATTAGGGAGAAAATAAATAGGCAATGAGAATATTTCCATAACACACCAAATAACGCAAAGGAGATCACCAGAACAAGGACCAGTATCGCAAATGAAGCTTTAATCGGTGTGGGGGAACAGGTTTCACCATCTTTTAAATGGCGGAGGCGACTGTGAAAGGTCTCCTGTAACTTGTGACGCTAGCAGCAATCCCCAGTGTAGCAGAAATTAACTCCTGCTAGACTGAATACTAGTAAGCACACAACTGGTCAACACATGAGTCTAACTGTGCTACTCAAAAGCACCAGGAACCATAGTGTGACTTGTCCGACTGTTCAGTGTAAACAGGATCAGAAGTGGCCATGACACTGAGTGAGTTTAGAGCTGAACCCCGTGTGACAGTATCCCTACCTTTACGAGAGGCTTTTGGACCAGGTCTCTCTGGACAACGGCAAAGGAAAGTCCTAACCAGACGCTCCCCATGGATATCCAATGTTGGTACCCAAGTCCTTTCCTCAGGACCATAACCCTGCTAGTGCAGCAGATACTGCAGAGAACGACAAATGACCCAGGAATCAAAAATTTTTGATAGCTCAAACTCTAAAGAATCATCAATCCAAATTGGGAGTGGAAGGGCGAGGAGGGGAATTACCAAACCCACAAACTTCTTCAACAAAGACTTATGAAAAAAAATATGTATTCTATATACGAAGGTAAGGCCAAACGGAAGGGTTGTTAATGGCAGCAATTCTGAACGGTCTGATAAAACAAGATCCGTAAGTGAGATACTTAAGTGAAGAGATCTTAAGCTTAATATTTTTAGTGGATAACCATACCAAATCACCCACACACAGGTCTGGACCTGGCACACATTCACAGACAGCCACACTCTTATACCTAGAGCCCATGCTAACCAAGTGCTGCTGAACTTTTCTCCAATAAATATCAAGTTCCAGTTTCTAATATGCATTCTGGATGCTAACTCATTAGAACACGTTTCTACACTAGAGATTCAAGAGTCTGTACGCAACAAATTTTTGAAAATTATGAAATATAAATTTTATTGAATGTTACAAAATATAAAAAAAACACAAGGTTATTTTAAGAGAAAGTTTCAGTGTACACTCACAAAGCTGGTTGGCATCTACCTCACACCTATATGAGCTGCAGCATGGAAAGGTGTTCTTATCACAACAGTGACTCAATAAAAAAAACGCATATGTATGGACTGTCAAGTTAGCATGAATGGGCATGTGTTCCTCTCTAATGGCTAGAAATAGACCTTTGCACAGTGTAGTAACGTTATCTTCCCTATAGCCACTAGCTGTCACTTTGCACTAATACAAACAGGTGACAATCAGATCACCACATCCATAATTAGCAAGTGCGAAATGCACATCGGGGCATCAGCTCCTTGACGGGTGTGCTGCAAAATAGGTGATTATATCCACTTTTTTATGTGTCTATTAATATCGCATGAGATGCAAGATAGTTCTTAGAGTCCCTCTTCTAGCACTGTGCACATGTTAAGTTAGGATTTACTCCACAAACCCTTACTTGGTGATTGACTAATCAGCTCTTCACATCCATTCCATAAGGACAGACGTATAATACTAATTATGGATGTGGTGATCTGGTGGTCGCCTGTTTATATTAGTGCAAAGTTACAGCTAGTGGCTATAGGGAAGATAACGTTACTAAACTGTGCAAAGGTTTATTTCTAGTCATTAGAGAGGAACACATGCCCATTCATGTTAACTTGACAGTCCATACATAGGCGGTTTATTTTTAAGTCACTGTTGTGGATAAGAACACCTTTCCATGCTGCAGCTCATATAGTTAGCTTTGTGAATGTACACTGAAACTTTCTCTTAAAATAACCTTGTGTCTTTTTTATATTTTGTACCATTCAATAAAATGTATATTTGATAATTTTTTCAAAAATTTGATGCGTAAAGACTCTTGAATCTCTAGGGTAGAAGCGTGAACCTTTCTCCAAGTAGATGATAATGCTGAACCTAGTTGGTCCTCTTCAGATACCCCAGAAGAGTACCCTTTGAGAAAATACAGAAATGAGGATGCTATTCATAGACACAAAAAAGGGAGACACACCAGAGGACTCTTGATGGTGATTATAATAGCAAATTCAGCCAGAGGAAGAAACAAAAACCACTCCTCCTGGTTATCAAAGACAAAACAGCACAAATACTGCTCCACATTCTGGTTCATGCGTTTTGTTTGCCCTTTAGACTGTGGATGTAACACCAAGAAGTGAGACAACTTAATCCCTAAGCAAGAGTAGAATGCCTTCCAGAAATTAGCAATAAATTGAGTACCCTTATCAGAGACAATGTCAGATGTGACTCCATAGGAGTCTGACAATTTTACGTATAAGTACCTGAGCTAACATTTTAGCATTCAGTAAAGATGGCAAGGTCATGAAATATGTCATATCATATTGGAAAACCTGTCACCTACAACAAAAATAACCATATTACCAGCAGAATGAGGACAATATGTAATGCAATCCATTGAAATATCCATCCAAGGATTGCTAGGTACACTTAATGACAACAACAACCAGACAGACGAGAGTGCAATGACTTAGAATGTGCACAGGTGGCACAACCAGACACATAGAAGACCTCATCCCTCTGGATTTAGGGCCACCAAAAACAACACGACAGGAAATCCAGCATGCCCTTTACCCCAGGGTGACCAGCCAGGACAGAATCATGATGGTCACCCAGAAGTTTAAACCAAAGATTCAGGGGAACAAATTATTTATTAGCTGGAACCCCCAATGATTCCTCATCCTTGGCTTCAGCAATCTCAGACTGAACCTGTGTACTAAGTGCTGTCACCACCACTCCCTTCTCCAGGATGGGATCCGGTTCCTCATAAGATTCCCCACTTAAAAAACTCCTGGAAAATACATCTGCCTTAGTGTTTTTAGAACCAGGATTGTAGGTTACGAAAAATTAAACCTGTTTAAGAACAATGACCAACGAGCTTGTCTCAGAGAAAGGCACTCTACTGACTCGATGTACATTAGATTTTTATGGTCTGTTATTACAATGACAGGGTGAATAGCTCCCTCAAAAAAGTGTTGCCAATCCTCAAATGCTAATTTGATGGTGAGTAATTCCCTATGACCAATGTCATAATTATGTTCGTCTGGCATTAACTTCTTAGAAAAGAAGGCACATGGGCAAAGTTCACCAACCAACAGACCATTAGACAAAAGACACCCCTACCTCAGATGTGTCAACCTCCATAATGAAGGATAGTGACACATTGGGCTGTATCAGTACTGGTGCTGACGCGAAGCAGTTTTTTAGACAGTCAAAAGTGTGTAAAGCACTCTCAGATGAATTAGAAAAGTCCGTTCCTTTTTTCGTCATGTCAGTCAGTGGTCTAGCTATGGCAGAAAATGTTTTAATAAACTTTCTGTAATAATTAGGAAAACCCAAGAACCGCTAATGCACCTTAAAATCCTCAGGATGGTTCCCTTTTTCAGTAGCGTGTAGCTTGGAGGGATCCATCCTGAAACCAGAGGCGGAAATAATGTAACCCAGAAACGGCAGTTGCTGAATGGCAAGTACACATTTTTCTAACTTAGCGTACAACTTGTTTGCCCTGAGTATCTGCAACACCTGTTTAACATGTTTCATGTGTGACCTAAAATCAGAGAATAAATGAGAATGTCATCTAAGTACAGTTAGGTCCAGAAATATTTGGACAGTGACACAATTTTCGCGAGTTGGGCTCTGCATGCCACCACATTGGATTTGAAATGAAACCTCTACAACAGAATTCAAGTGCAGATTGTAACGTTTAATTTGAAGGTTTGAACAAAAATATCTGATAGAAATTGTAGGAAATGTACACATTTCTTTACAAACACTCCACATTTTAGGAGGTCAAAAGTAATTGGACAAATAAACCAAACCCAAACAAAATATTTTTATTTTCAATATTTTGTTGCGAATCCTTTGGAGGCAATCACTGCCTTAAGTCTGGAACCCATGGACATCACCAAACGCTGGGTTTCCTCCTTCTTAATGCTTTGCCAGGCCTTTACAGCCGCAGCCTTCAGGTCTTGCTTGTTTGTGGGTCTTTCCGTCTTAAGTCTGGATTTGAGCAAGTGAAATGCATGCTTAATTGGGTTAAGATCTGGTGATTGACTTGGCCATTGCAGAATGTTCCACTTTTTTGCACTCATGAACTCCTGGGTAGCTTTGGCTGTATGCTTGGGGTCATTGTCCATCTGTACTATGAAGCGCCGTCCGATCAACTTTGCGGCATTTGGCTGAATCTGGGCTGAAAGTATATCCCGGTACACTTCAGAATTCATCCGGCTACTCTTGTCTGCTGTTATGTCATCAATAAACACAAGTGACCCATTGCCATTGAAAGCCATGCATGCCCATGCCATCACGTTGCCTCCACCATGTTTTACAGAGGATGTGGTGTGCCTTGGATCATGTGCCGTTCCCTTTCTTCTCCAAACTTTTTTCTTCCCATCATTCTGGTACAGGTTGATCTTTGTCTCATCTGTCCATAGAATACTTTTCCAGAACTGAGCTGGCTTCATGAGGTGTTTTTCAGCAAATTTAACTCTGGCCTGTCTATTTTTGGAATTGATGAATGGTTTGCATCTAGATGTGAACCCTTTGTATTTACTTTCATGGAGTCTTCTCTTTACTGTTGACTTAGAGACAGATACACCTACTTCACTGAGAGTGTTCTGGACTTCAGTTGATGCTGTGAACGGGTTCTTCTTCACCAAAGAAAGTATGCGGCGATCATCCACCACTGTTGTCATCCGTGGACGCCCAGGCCTTTTTGAGTTCCCAAGCTCACCAGTCAATTCCTTTTTTATCAGAATGTACCGACTGTTGATTTTGCTACTCCAAGCATTTCTGCTATCTCTCTGATGGATTTTTTCATTTTTTTCAGCCTCAGGATGTTCTGCTTCACCTCAATTGAGAGTTCCTTAGACCGCATGTTGTCTGGTCACAGCAACAGCTTCCAAATGCAAAACCACACACCTGTAATCAACCCCAGACCTTTAAACTACTTCATTGATTACAGGTTAACGAGGGAGACGCCTTCAGAGTTAATTGCAGCCCTTAGAGTCCCTTGTCCAATTACTTTTGGTCCCTTTAAAAAGAGCAGGCTATGCATTACAGAGCTATGATTCCTAAACCCTTTCTCCGATTTGGATGTGAAAACTCTCATATTGCAGCTGGGAGTGTGCACTTTCAGCCCATATTATATATATAATTGTATTTCTGAACAGGTTTTTGTAAACAGCTAAAATAACAAAACTTGTGTCACTGTCCAAATATTTCTGGACCTAACTGTATATGATAATAAATTTCCCCAACAGGTTAGCAAATACTTCATTCACAAAGTGTTAAAATACCGTGCATTGGTTAAACCAAATGGCATCACCAGATTTTCAAAGGGACTTTCAGGTATATTAATGCCGTTTTCTACTCATCACCCTTTTGGAACTGAATCAGATTATATCCCTGGTTTCAATTTCGCCTCTGACTTCCTCATACATGGCTCATGTTTAAGGCTATGTGCGCACTGGGAAATGAAATTTCCTTGCGTAAATTCCGCAGGCTCTCAAAGATCTTATCACCTGCGGAAAAAATCTGCACCAAATTCCGCACCCAAATCCGCATGCGGATTGTCGCGTTTTGTTGCGGATTTGGTGCGGAATTGGTGCGGATTTGGTGCGGTTTTTCCGCAAGCTGTTCCCTGCGTGATTTTTACATTAGATTAGGGAAAACCCGCAGCTACCTGCGGAAAAGAAGTGACATGCACTTGTTTTTGCTGCGGGATTTCCGCAGCAAAACATGCAGCTGTCAAATTCTGCCTAGTGCGCACAGGATTTTTTTTCTCCATAGGATTTGCTGGTGATTCACTGCAGAGATCTTATGAACATTTTCTGTAGCGAAACATGCAGCAAATCCGCGGCAAAATCCGCGAAAAATCCGGTAAGTGCGCACATAGCCTAAGTGAAACATTTACCGAAGTAAAATAGCAACATCAGGCTTTTAATCATTATTATGATATAATAATCAAGCTATTTAGATAGAACATAAAATATATTTATTGGAATACAACTTTAGAACACAAAAAACTTTAATAAATTGTAAATATGCAATACACTATGAAGTAAGTGGGGAAAAAAACAGTTTTTAACAAAAACATAAAGAATAACATTTGTCCAGTCTATGAATTTGTTCAGAGAAGTATCGCCTACATCAGATAATCCTTCATAGATGACCTCAATTCTGAACTAATTATTTTAAGGCTAGAGAACCACCTCTCTACACTAAAGCCCGCTACACACGCTTCAATATATCTCACAATCCGTCGTTGGGGTCAAGTTGTAAGTGACGCACATCCGGCATCGTTTGTGAGGTATCTGCGTGTGACAGCTACGTGCGATCAGGATTGAACGCAAAACCGTTGATCGCAAACACATCGTATCATTCTCTAGAATTGAGCGTTTTGTTGCACGAACCTAGTGAATTGTAACGTGTGACATCCCTCATACGATTTTGGTGTCTGATGCTATGTGCGCAGGTGTGCGCTCTGCACCGCACCTTAAAAAAGGTCCGCTTCAGAGCGCAGCTGAAAAGCTGCGTTCTGAAGCGCCTCACAATGTCTGTCATTCACTAATCTCTGTCAGTCGGTCACTATCTCTGTCCCTCACTCTCTGTCCATGTCAGTCTATCCCCCTCTCTCATATACTCACCGATCCCCGATCCCCGGCGCTGCACTGCATTCACACTGCTCCGGCGGCTTTTACTGTTTTGAAAAAGCCGGCCGCCCATTAAACAATCTCGTATTCCCTGCTTTCCCCGCCCACCGGTGCCTATGATTGGTTACAGTGAGACACGCCCCCACGCTGAGTGACAGGTGTCACACTGCACCCAATCACAGCAGCCGGTGGGCGTGTCTATACTGTGTAGTGAAATAAATAATTAAATAATTAAAAAAAACGGCGTGCGGTCCCCCCAATTTTAATACCAGCCAGATAAAGCCATACGGCTGAAGGCTGGTATTCTCAGGATGGGGAGCTCCACGTTATGGGGAGCCCCCCAGCCTAACAATATCAGCCAACAGCCGCCCAGAATTGCCGCATACATTATATGCGACAGTTCTGGGACTGTACCCGGCTCTTCCCGATTTGCCCTGGTGCGTTGGCAAATCGGGGTAATAAGGAGTTATTGGCAGCCCATAGCTGCCAATAAGTCCTAGATTAATCATGTCAGGCGTCTATGAGACACCCTCCATGATTAATCTGTAAATTACAGTAAATAAACACACACACGCCCGAAAAAATCCTTTATTATAAATAAAAAACACAAACATATACCCTGGTTCACCACTTTAATCAGCCCCAAAAAGCCCTCCTTGTCCGGCGTAATCCAGGATGCTCCAGCGTCGCTTCCAGCGCTGCTGCATGGAGGTGACCGGAGAAGCAGCAGACACAGCCGCTCCGGTCACCTCCACGCAGGTAATGAAGACAGCCGCGCGATCAGCTGCTGTCACTGAGGTTACCCGCTGTCACTGGATCCAGCGGTGGCCGCGGGTAACCTCACTGACAGCTCAGCTGATCGCGCTACTCACCTCAGTTGCTGCGTGGAGGTGATAGGAGCGGCGGTGAGTAGCGCGATCAGCTGAGCTGTCACTGAGGTTACCCGCGGCCACCGCTGGATCCAGTGACAGCGGGTAACCTCAGTGACAGCAGCTGATCGCGCGGCTGTCTTCATTACCTGCGTGGAGGTGACCGGAGCGGCTGTGTCTTCTGCAGCTCCGGTCACCTCCATGCAGCAGCGCTGGAAGCGACGCTGGAGCATCCTGGATTACGCCGGACAAGGAGGGCTTTTTGGGGCTGATTAAAGTGGTGAACCAGGGTATATGTGTGTGTTTTTTATTTCTAATAAAGGATTTTTTCTGGTGTGTGTTTATTTACTGTAATTTACAGATTAATCATGGAGGGTGTCTCATAGACGCCTGACATGATTAATCTAGGACTTATTGGCAGCTATGGGCTGCCAATAACTCCTTATTACCCCGATTTGCCAACGCACAAGGGCAAATCGGGAAGAGCCGGGTACAGTCCCAGAACTGTCGCATATAATGTATGCGGCAATTCTGGGCGGCTGTTGGCTGATACTGTTAGGCTGGGGGGCTCCCCATTACGTGGAGCTCCCCATCCTGAGAATACCAGCCTTCAGCCGTATGGCTTTATCTGGCTGGTTTTAAAATTGGGGGGAACCGCACGCCGTTTTTTTTAATTATTTAATTATTTATTTCACTACACAGTATAGACACGCCCACCGGCTGCTGTGATTGGGTGCAGTGTGACACCTGTCACTCAGCGTGGGGGGCGTGTCTCACTGTAACCAATCACAGGCGCCGGTGGGCATGGAAAGCAGGGAATACGAGATTGTTTAATGGGCGGCCGGCTTTTTCAAAACAGTAAAAGCCGCCGGAGCAGTGTGAACGCCGTGCAGCGCCGGGGATCGGGGATTGGTGAGTATGAGAGAGGGCTGCTAACTTCAGTCACTTAGGAGATTAGCGGTCACCGGTGAGTCCTTCACTGGTGACCGCTAATCAGGGCGCGACACAGACAGAGCCGCAGCATGACAATGAAGTCGGGTGAAGTTCACCCGAGTTCATTCTGACAGTGCGGCTCTGTCTGTGTCTGCTGTCATCTGCCATTCAGCTCTGCTACATGGCTGTCTGTGGCTGCTGTTAGCGGCCATGTAGCAGAGCTGAACGGCAGATGACATAGTAAAAACGCATCCCTACACAGTACACACGCTTGGCAAGTCAATAAATAAAAAAAAAAAGGTGCCCAATGCATACGTCACAGAACACATGATCTAAAGGATCGCACATAAAATTGACCAATTTAACATAGACTACTAACGCAAGTGTGACAGCAAATGAACGACCAACGTGCAATCTCATAAGATCCCGTATGCAACCTGGGCGTGTCACATCGCAAATGCGATTGTACAACTAATTGCAACGTGTAAAGTGGGCTTAACTTCGGTTGGTGGCAAAGCGGTAACTACATGGGAAACATTTCTAACAATCTCAGAGTATCAAAGAATTGCCTTATACACAGTCAATTTTGATGACAAGTTGAACTCTTCTACGTCTATGAGCAAGTTAAAAATTTTGCTGAAATATGTTTGCTATGGGAGCCGAATCTTCCCTGTGGCAACACTTTGCCGCCCCATGTCATTCAATTACTTTTCCAAATTAAATTCCTCATCTGATAAGGCTGAAGGTATGGCAGCAGTAGGCCTGGATGACACAATTCTTCTTGCTCTTGGCCATCCTGTATCTGCTCATCTTAACCGCTACCTGTCAGCGCTTCTTTTCCTTTGGTAAGCTGCTGATCATGCAGCAATATATATAATAAATTGGGTCCTCATAGACAGCTGCCATAAGAATTTTATTTTCTAATAGCTTTGTCATCAAAGCACAAGACTAGGTAAGCCTGTGTCCACAATCAGTTTCTCCTGGTGACACCACTGCTTCTTCCTTTGTGCTACATGTTTGCCAGATGCCTCCTGTAATCTCCTGGTTACGGTCTTTCCTCGGTACTCGTTTCCCAGCTGCAACTATTTTTCCCAGTGTGCCATCCCTGCCTTACACCAGCATGTGTCCCATAATATCCCCCATGCCCTCATGAATGCAGTTACTGGGAAGGTCCACTGAACAACCAACACGTGGAAAAGTATTTGTAACCAAGTTCACTACATTTGGCTGACGACACACTGAGTGAACCTTTTGAAGGCCGTTACAGAGTCAGACCCTGGGACTGAATGTGCTACCGATGCCACGGATTTCGAGCCATGGTTCCATCAGGGTTTCCCCCATCTACTTTACCAGTTGCTGCACCCCCTCATCCTTCATGTCTGAATTGTCTTCTTCGAGTACGTCATCCATATCAGTGGCAAGCTGTAAAGTGATGTGACAAGAGGCTTTGGTGAAAGTAACTTGTTTAGGCGACAACCAGCTGACTGCTGCAGAGTTGTTGAAAAGTTTAACAGAGTAGACAGAGCTATGACTCTTGCTGCTTAATCTACAACCAGGCATGGGCATGTGTGATAATGGCCATAACCCGGTCGCGGCTCTGAAGCTTGGCAAGCTCGTACTCATACCATGCCTGGCCGATGTGTTCAAGTTAGTGATTAAGGGGTTTCTGAAAACACACCCAGATTTGCCTGAACTATTTGTAAAGGTACACAGTGTGAGTGCAGCACCCACGGGGCAAGGGGTTAAATACTCATCGTCGGGCTCGATGATGTCTGGTCTGGGGATGTCACGGGGTGGCCCTTTTGCCCGGTTTTGTGGCCCCAAGGTGTACAATAAAAGGAGGGGTTGGGGGTGATGAAAGATGGTGGGGGTTAATTTTGTGATGCCATCTGCAGTATGCGGCCAGGGAATAGCCACCGCTTCTGTCGCTGTCCTCTGGGGCAGATGGTAGTAGCAGCTGAGGTGTTTCTGCTCCCCACAGGTGGAGTGGGCTCGGGGAGAATGATGAGGGGAGTAGTAATGGCGGGCGCCGAAGCGCGGGGCGGCAACGCTGGGAATGACAGGCGGACACAGTCTTTTCTGGTTCCATGTGTTTTACTCACAGTTATTTAAGTAACCCGGTTGCTTCTTCAGAAGCACTGGCCACCACTGTGATAGGCCTCAGCCGATCCCGAGCAATTCAAGGTCACAGCCGGTGTTCCCACTGTGAGTCCTTTCTGGTTGGGGTCTCTCCAATCCCGTTGTATGTGGCATATTGAACGGGTCACAGGTGTTTCCTGCACTCAAAGCAGATCCTGTAATCCCGTGTAGCTGTAGTGAACCCAAGCTGAGCTGGATGCTCCAAGCCACAGGTCCTATGGCACTCCCAGACATCTGAGTAGAAGAAGATTGGACCGAGGTCATAGGTGTATCTCACCCCAAGCTGTGCCCAGGGCTAACTGACTATGTGTGAAGATGCTCCTTCCCTTTTCCCCAAGGTGGCTGTTCCAGTGACCGGGAAAGTCCCATGCTTCGTGATGGCTTCTCCCTATCTACCCCAGGCTATCCCCCAGTGGGAAAGCACCTGGCTGTGTGTGGTTGTGAATGTGAGATTCACCAGTGATTAACCTCTCCTTACCCGGGATGAGTACTACATCGTAAAGGAGATGCAGTACCCTGTGGCAACTGAAGCCACAGGGGTGCCACATGAGCACCATTTCCGCAAGTCAGCTATAGCTGGTGCTGGTCTAGCAGTGCTGCAGCAGTGCTTGCAAGTGTAAGCTCACCGACTGGTGTGTAATGTTACCACACCCAAGAACTCCACATGGCACATGTTAGCAGAGGACCATAGTTGAATATCAGCTACAATATGCCAGTCAGTATTCTACTTAGCATCTTCACATAATAACCAATGAGTGGGTATGGAGTCTCGCACCCCTACAATCTATTTTAAACTATGCTGCCCGGCTAATGCACCTGTCCCCCGGCTACTCCCCGACCTCTCCTCTCTGCCAATCCCTTCACTGGCTTCCCATTGCCCAACAACTCCAGCTCAAAACACTAACCATGACATAGAAAGCCATCCACAACCTGTCTCCTCCCTACATCTGTGACCTAGTCTCCCAGTACTTACCTACACGTAACCTCAGATCCTCACAAGCTCTCCTTCTCTACTCCCCTCTCATCTCCTCTTCCCACCATCGCATCCAAGACTTCGCCCGTGCCTCCCCCATACTCTGGAATGCTCTGCCACAACACATCAGACTCTCGCCTACCTTGCCAAGCTTCAAAAGGAACCTGAAGACCCACCTCTTCCGACAAGCCTACAACCTGCCGTAACCCTCAGTCTGATACAGCGCTGCACAATCAGCTCTACCCTCACCTACTGTATCCTCACCTATCCCTTGAAGACTGTGAGCCTTCGCGGGCAGGGACCTCTCTCCTCCTGTACCTGTCTGTGTCTTGTACTGTTTATGATTATTGTACTTGTCTCTATTATGTATACCCCTTTCACATGTAAAGTGCCGTGGAATTGATGGCGCTATAATAATAATAAATAATAATAATAATAATAATAATAATAATAATAATATGGATGTCTGACATCTATGAGGTTCTACAAAGCTTTGAGGAATCAACCCGAATAGCCGTGACTTCTCAAAACTCAGCAGATGACAGCAGTGAAACATAAAAACAAATTAATTGTTCCTTTTTTCTGGTGTCTGCCCATGCACCCCTTCCCACCCAAAAAAGGTTATACGGTTCATGATTTATTATTTTTCTTGTCCTCCTCTACCATATAAACAGGATTATCATGCAGCCCTTGCTCCAAAGTTTTAGAGGGCCATCAGCCAACCCTCACTCACATATTTTGGAGGGCCATCAGGCAAACTTCACTCATAAATTTTGGAGTTTCATCAGGCGGCTCTTACTCAAAAATTTTGGAGCACCGTCAGAATTATATCGCTGTATTTGGTCCCCAGCCACTACTATTTTTCCCTGTGTGTCATCCCCACCTTACACCAAAAAAGTGTCCCATAACATCATCTGTGCCCTGACCAAGTGGGAAGGTTCACTTAACAACCGACACATGGGCAAGTTTTGTAGCCAGGAAGGCTACATTTTCCTGTAGGTACATTGGATGAACCTTGTGGTGGCCGGGACCAAGTCGGGCCCTAGGACAGCACATATGCTACTGACGCAGAGGATTGTGGGCCCTAGTTCCATTAGGGTTTCAGTTACTGCATCCCCTCCTCTTCCATCTCTGAATTGTCATCTCAAAGCATGTCGCCCATATCAGTCGCAAGCTGTAAGCACTGCAGAACTGCCTCAATGAAGCAGCAACAGGTTCTGTGGAAACTAATTTGTCTTTGTGAAAAACAACAAACCACTACAGACTTGTTGAAAGGCATAAACACACTAGAAGATCTGTGGCTCTCGCCACAACCTAGAACCAGGAATGGTCGTGTGTGATATTATGGTAGGTGTAACATGGTGGTGGATCTGAAGCTTGGCAAGCTCACACACGTACTGTGCCTGTCTCATATTCTCAACCTAGTGGTTCAATCCTTTCTAAAAACCTACCCAGATTTGACTGCGCTACTTGTGGAGGTACGCCGCGTGTGTACTTATTTCCGCAAGTTAGCTACAGATGCTACCAGTCTGGCAGTGCTGCAACAATGCATGCAATTGTTAGCCCTCTGACTGGTATGCAACATGATCACACACTGATACTCCACATTATACATTAGCAAGGTATTGTGAGCAGCAGAGGGCATTAGTTGAATATTAGCTACAAAATGCCTGTCTGTGTGCCGGTCAGTGTCCAAACATAAGAATCGATGAGTAGGAATGGATGTCTGACATGTGTGAGGTTTTACAAAACTTTGAGAAATTATGACACCATAATCAGCATTACCATCTTGCTTCTATGTCTACTCAAATTTGCAATCCTCACAATTAAAGAGGAAGCTTTGAATGTGGACGAGAGCCGAGTGTCATGCGAGTGTCCCTGCGACGGAGGTCCGACCGGACCTCAGCTGCGGGGGGTGGGCCGGCGCTGCGGCGGGGAGGGAGGGATTTATCTCCCTCTCTCCGACGTAGCCAGCTATTGCCATTCTCGCCCTGCACTCGCGGTACACTGGTGTACCGCGACTGCAGTGCGATTTTTCTCTCGCCCCATACACTTGAATGGGTGCGAGAGAAAGAGTCTCGCATTACAATCGCAGCATGCTGCGATTGTTTTCTCGGTCCAATTAGGGCTGAGAAAATAATCGCTCATGTGTGCTGACACACAGGCTAATATTGGTCCGAGTAGAATGCGATTTTTTTTAAGCACTCCACTCGCACCGATTTTCATGTCGTGTGGCTTAGGCCTTAGTGTAGCAGCAGCAAGGTCTATAAGGCTAGAGTCCCTGCTTTCATGTCTCTAATACACGATATTATCTCCACCACCTCTTCCTAAACTAATTGCAGCTAACAGCAGTATTAGCAGAGAATAGAATAGATTTGAATTAGCCGTGAAAAGGACTTTTGTTTATCGTAGCAGCAGCAAGGTCTGTAAGGCGAGAATTCCTGCTTTCATGTCTCTAATACATTATCCCTACTCCACTAGCTGTCAATTCAGTAACTGCAGCTAAGAGCAGTATTATTAGAAAATAGAATAGATTTGTATTAGCCTTGAAAAGGACTTTTGGGTTAACGTAGCAGTAGCAAGGTCTGTAATGTTAGAATTAGTGATGAGCTAGTGGTATTATTATAGAGTTTTTTAGATTTTTTACATAACAGCAGCCAGGTCAATTACTCTTATTCACTATCCATTCTCTAGCAGAAGCTCTCCCTACTCTATTTCCATGTAATGTGCATCGAGAATTGCATCACCCGGTCTTATATAGATCCGATGATGCAATGTGGCTAGCAAATCACTGTAATACCAGTAGCCAACATGGCTATGGCATTCCTGTGATTGGCAGGTAATTCCCTTATGTTTAGTTGCTTAAAATCAGCCACAAAACATGCAGGTCTGGAAATTGACCATGGTGCCCAAGTATCAGGAGACTTGATAAAGTACCAAGCGTTCAATGGAGTACCAAGCAGTGGTGACCACATTCGCCCATCACTAATCAGGATACCTGTTAATTTCAGTACAGTCATTTTATATTATAAAGGCAGCATTTATCTTTGTTGCATGTTTCTTTTTGCCAAAATATGAAAAAAGTTAATGCAGCGATAGGAAAATTTATAGAAAAAGGGGAGAAGGAGGAATCATAAGGGTTGTCAATTATGTTGTATTTATCATGCTTTAACAGAGAGGATCTGGGGACAGCTTACAAAAAAAGCAAAAGGCAGAATTAAAGAGTAATAATTATGAATACAAAATTGAAAAGACCATGATTTTTCATGTTTTCATTTTTGCCTTGACACACACATCCAAAGTGTGTTTTCTGAATGCATCGTCATTTTGTCTCTGGCCTCGAGTGAACCTCACTTTAGAATAATGAACTGTGTTTATCAAGTGGGTGGAAGCTGGAAGAAAACTGCTGAGACTTTCATGTCCATTTCATTGTCACAAAAGTTCATTCTTTACAAGCTACTTCAGGTAAAATCAATTTTACAGAGGATGATGAAACTTGTTTTTTAAAAGATCATGAAATATAATAATATCTTTTGGTTTTTACGAAGAAAATAATTGATAGACAGAGAGACAGATAGACAGATAGAGAAATAAAGATAGATAAATAGATACATAATAGATAGATAGATGCAATGAAATGTACTGTAGTGCAAGATGTAGCAGAGCTGTAGACTGTATATGGTAAGCTGATAGGAATGGCATGTAAGATATAGGCATTGTATAAGTGATGTCGCCATTTAGTGGCCGTTTGTTGTATGTTATAAGATAGGTTGCCAGCAACCGACTGCACGGCAAGTGACAGTTGATAGGATTAGCCCTTTGGGGAGGAGCTAGTGCTTAGAAAAAGGACGACCTCCATCTTGTAATGGAAAAAGGGTTTCTGACTGAGAAGAGGGTGGAGTTCTGGCTTAGGTGAGAGGCGTTATCAGATATTTCATTAACTCCTAAACGACTAGAGCCAACAGCTTATATTTGATGCCAGGGTGAGAACCCAGTTTTCCTCCAACAGGGGATACAGACTTGGAGTTTGGCTGTGGGAAAAGGTAGAGAGCCTGTTAAAAACTGCAGAACTAAGCCAGGAGTGTCGGAGTATAAAACACAGACTTTAATGGAGATAGATCAGCTGGTAACCAAAATAAAGTCCTAAAGTAAGTTGTAACCTACAAAGGAGCAAATGTAAGAAACCCGTGAGTAGTGAGTATAATGCACCACACTAACATCAACACACACAGCCAACGATCAATTTTCAAAGTGAGGTGCCAGATGGCAGCAATATGGCCTTGCCCATGACTACCGCCCTCTGGCACCTTACACATAATATGCTTATTTATCTGCAGCCAAGCTGAAGTGTCCTCTGCATTTTGTTTCTGTAGCTTGGAGCGTCTGTGGGTCCCCTACTGTCTGTCGGCAGTCTCTCGTCCGTACGGCGGGCAGTGTGAACCCTGTAGGGTTGGTGTTCTGTCCCAGTCCCTGGCTCTGTCTTTACTGCTGGTGCCCCTGGATTCTTGGGTCAGTGAGGTCCTTGAAGATCTCCTCACTGTGCAGGTATTTGTAAGGTAGCCTGAAGCAATCACTTGATAAGCATATCACTTGATAAGCACTTCTGGAGAACCTTTGGTGGTGGTTCCGATGATAGAGCTCAGGGTTCATCAGGGCTAGTCATCGTGGAAATGGGGGATGTCCAACAAAGTATGACACCCTCCGCTGTCAGGAAGGGTAAGGATAAGATATAATTGGTAGTGTGTTCCCACCCTCTATCCTTCATATATATTTATATATTTTTATATTTTATAGAACTAAACCTGCGCTCTCCAATCAGGATATCTGTTCACTTGCACTAAGCACTTTACCTATACACAATTTAAATGTAGTTTGTAATTTGATATTGAATAAAATTTATTTTTTCTAAGAGGTTTTTCTCTTCTGGTAGTTTTTTGGATATTGACCTCATGTGTATCCTTATCTGGTTGTCTAGTGTGACGCCCCTGGACTATCAGGTCATCACAGGGTACTGCACAAGCTGCCTTTCCGTGCAGTATTCCAAGTCCCTCATGGTTCTGGGTCCCTATCTTACGGTGTTGCCTCCAACAGCAAATCAAATCCTAGATACACACTGCACCACACCCACCAGGCACACCAGTGGATGGCTTGAGTGGAATAGAGTCACCCACCTGGGGGGTCAGAGAGGAGAGGTGAGGAGTGTAGTCAGAAAAAAGTTGAAGTGAGTGAGAGGAGGTTGGGAGTGGTGGCTCCCAAGGGAAGCTGTCTAGGTTGCAGATGGTGATCTGGACCTAGAGGAGTCGGACCCCTGGTTGCAAGGGATTGCGGCTAGGTGCCTGGACCTGTCAAGAAGGACAGTCAGCAGCCTGATACTGTCACCGGTCCAGGGCCGAAGGCATGGCGGGGTACACGGACCCTAGGTCGGGGAGAAGCTTCAGGCAACCCGGCAATTAACCTGAGAAGAACGGAGCCTTTATGATCTGTTCCCACCTGCTCCAGAATTGGGGAACTAGTGCAACGAGAAGGATAGGGCCTTCAAAACAAATGGTCCAAGAAAATCCCAAGCGTGAGCCCTGAGAGCAGACTCCCACACTTAGCCACAGTGGGGAGCAGGGCCTGGCAAGTTTCAGACTACTGGGCCACTACATTGAAATTAAACTTAGTGCCAGGAGGCAGGTCACAGATCACCAGGCAACACTGTAGGGGACGGGACCCGGACAAGCTTCCCTCAAGCGGCAGCGATACCCCGAGATTTGGTTTACCCGGTTATCAGCATCTGCTTATTGACTGAGTGAGTACCTGAGTGATCCCTGCACCCTACGGCATCCCACCGAGTCCCGGGGCCTTGCTACCCCCCTCCATCACCCCGGGAACTCCCATCAGCAGCGGCGGTATCCCTTCCTTACCGTACACCACGGGTGGCGTCACAAACTATACCTCCCCTGTAAATAACTTCCCCAATTTTACATTTAGAAGTGGCCCCAAGCCCCCGGGTCCAGAGACCCTCGAGCCACAAGTCATCACACGGATCCGGGCGGTTCGATCCGCTGCAGGGGCGGCACACTAGCCTGAAGCGTTCGCCTGACCTAGGGCCCTGTGCCCCGTCAGTGCTCTGGTTCCAGGGGTACCTGGCTGTACCCTCACTGGCAACCACTCTCCTATGCCACCTAGGTCACTGCTACATGACCCTGTCTGGAGACTTGTCCGTCCCCTTTAACTGCCCCTACTGGACTCCTCTATCTTTCTGTCTGTCCCCTCCCACCTGGTCATTGGCTAGTGGACTGGACTGGCTCCACCTCTGGGTGGCCATCCATTGGGTCCCAGACTAGTCAGTCACCCTGGTTGGGAGAGGGAACTGGGGATAATTATGTGTTTTGGTGGTACCGGCACTGGTCTTCCAGGTCCCTGGGGGTAGGACCTGCATCTTTGTCAGGATGCAGTACCTAGTAGTACCCTGATGGGTTAAAGGGTACTACACTTGTTTGTGCAGTGCAAGGATGGCCCACCTGGAAAAGTAATGGTGGCTGGAAACCACATTCTGTGGGACAGCCACAGCCATAATTTTTTAAGTGTCTGTCTCCACCAGCCAGAATGGCAACATTTTAAAGTTCAGGAATTTTAAAATGCTGTCATTCTGGACTAGGACTAGAAGAGTATTTCCTCTTTTTCTACTGAACACTTCTATAGGGCGGTGTGGAAATGCTTGGTGACACTGTTGGTAGTGGTGCTGTTACATCTTCTCTATGAAGCAAGCAGATGGCCATGTTGCTTGGTAAGGGGAGTAATATGCCGAGACCTCACCAGAAGAGGGAGCAGGAAAAGCCTCAGATCTTTTCTGTTTTTTTTCAGGTATGTACTCCACTCCAGCTAATACTTTGCATTCAGACGCCTTGTCATGCAGGTGTTGCTAACGTTCAGAACAGTTATGCCTCACTTCATTCTCTCATGGCACAGCATGCAAGCAACTCATGTCTTGTCATCAGCACAGTGCCTGAAGAAATCCCACTCCAGGGAGTTCCTTTGAGCTGTCTTTGGTGTGCCCAGTCCATTGGCATGGTGAACAGTAGCAGCCGACATACTGGCTGGGGCCAGCGACTGTACTTTTGTACCCTGCTCCCTCTTGCTGTACAGCTGGAGCAGTATGATCACCACCTCTTTCTAGAAACTGGGCATGTCACTCAAATGGCTTTGACTCCATGTGGAACCTAGGACCTCATCATCCCCTACATCCACTTCCACCCACTCCTCACCCCTGCCCTTCTTGTAAAGGGTGCTCTACACGCTGCAATATCGGTAACGATATATCGTCGGGGTCACGTCGTTAGTGACGCACATCCAGCGACGTTACCGACATCGCAGCGTGTGACACCAATGAGCGACGATCAATGATCGCAAAATCGTTCAAAAACGATGATCGTTGACACGTCGCTCATTTCCTTAATGTCGTTGCTGCTGCCGAAACGATGTTGTTCATCATTCCTGCGGCAGCACACATCGCTGTGTGTGACACCGCGGGAGCAACGAACTTCTCCTTACCTGCATCCACCGGCAATGCGGAAGGAAGGAGGTGGGCGGGATGTTACGTCTCGCTCATCATCACCCCTCCGCTTCTATTGGCCGGCCGCTTAGTGACGTTGCAGTGACGTCGCTATGACGCCGAACGCACCTCCTGCTTGAGGGAGGGATTGTTCGGCGGTCACAGCGACGCTGCTGACCAGGTATGTGCGTGTGACGCTGCTGTAGCGATAATGTTCGCTACGGCAGTGAGCACCAAATGTCGCATGTACGACGGGGGCAGGTACTATCGCTCGCGACATCGCTAGCTATCGCTAGCGATGTCGTAGCGTGTAAAGCACCCTTAAGTCTGCATACTTTCGAAAGCCGCAGCAGTTGGCACATGTGTTTCTTCATCATCATCATCATCAGTGATGTGCTGCAGTGGTCTGATGATCATGTGGACTAGCCCTACTCATGCTCAAACTAAACAAGTGGTTGGGCATCAGTGCACTCAATCTCTGCCACTTCTAGGGAACAGCTATGTGGATTGGCCATGGAATAACTGCCAGCAGAGTCATCAAAAAGCAAAAGTAACTACTGCATGACTTTTGGCTCCGACTACTTGCCCAGTTTGCTAGGAGGTGAAGTGTAAGACATGAGCACAGGTGCAAACTCTGCGCTTTCGGCAGGGGCCAGGGTGGAATACAAAGCGAAGGAACTGGAGGCACTCTCAATCTACTGTAAAATCACCTCTACTTGTTCTGGCCTCACCATTCGTGCAGCGGTACTCAGGCCTAATAAATTGCATAGAATGTCCTGTCACGTGCTTGCACCAGATGACAGTGTTTCATTTGGGTGCATAGCAGGCATAGCTGGACCACAACTTCACCGTGCAGCAGCTTCACTATCTTCACCAGCAGCAGCACCACAGCCATGTCCCTATTTGATGCTGTCCTCAATCCTTGCACCCAAAAAAAACGCAGACTATTACTAGACCTGTATACAGAGAGAAAGTGCCCAGGCCAGCACATTGTTATACAGACCCTTTTTTAAGAGTACCCCCACAGAGCCTTTATTAACATTACCCCCACAGAGCCTGGTGCAGAGAGGCTACACAGACTCTTTTTTACCCCCAAAACCCCATTTTTAAGAGTACCCCACAGAACTTTCATTAAAATTCCATTCACACTTTCACAGACTCTTTTTTTAACAGTACCCCCACAGAGGCTGGTGGGGAATGATCACACAGATCCTTTTTTAAGATACTCAAACTTGCTATTTTCTCATCAAAATAGCAGTCATGCTGTGCTCCAGCTCAAACTTGATATTTCCTCATCTAAATACTGGTCATTCTGTGTTCCAGCTCAAACTTGCTATTTTTTCATCTAAATACTTGTAATTCTGTGCTCCAGCTAAAATTTGCTATTTCCTCATCTAAATAGTGGTCATTCTGTGCTCCTGCTCAAGCTTGCTATTTCATCCTCTATTTAATGATCATTCTGTGCAACTGACAGCTTCTTTTATTGGATGAGCTACTCCACTCCGGGTCGTGCGGCGTCATATTGACGTCACACGACAGGCGGCCAATAGAAGCAGAGGGGCGGAGATGAGCAGGACGTAAACATCCCGCCCACCTCCTTCCTTCTGCATAACCGGCGTGAGTCGCAGGACACAGGTAGGAGATGTTCCTCGCTCCTGCGGCTTCATACACAGCGATGTGTGCTGCCGCAGGAACAAGGAACAACATCGTAACATTGGTATTTCCCAATTCATGGAAATGCCGGACCCTACACCGATGATAAAATAACGACGCTTTTGCGCTCGTTAATCGTATCAAAAAGGATTTACACACTACGATATCGACTGGAATAAATATACTTTGGATTGTTCATCCATCTCTCGCTCTGTTGATTGTGTGATATGTGAGAAGGATCTCATCACAACTACTATATGCATTATCCGACACATGCACAATCCTGGAATCTTACTGAGCTAAAACGTGACTTAGCGGGCCTCGCCAACCACCGGCCGTCCCATCAACCGTGTTTGCTGCTTCTTCCTCCTCCACTACTATTGAAAGTGTCTTCACACAGGTAGCTGGCTACAGAATTTACTCTTGTTTACCCGCTATAGTCCGGGTGAGAGCCCGTGAGCTGGGATGGAAGGTGACATGCCTGGTATCTTTGACCAATGTCAGACACAAAGCACACCACATCTTTCACAATCCACCATAACATCTCCGCCTACACCTCCCTCACAGTCCACCAGTTTGTCATGTACTACCTACTTTACTCTCTCTAAGCACAACAGCCAGCCTTCCTGCAGTTGTGGTCACATTAAAGATTATTTCCTCCTACACATGCCAAAGCTAAGAGAGCTTCACCATATCTAAACTGTTACACACGGAAATGCTGCCTTTCCGCCTGGTGAATACAGATGGTTTCCAAAACCTGATTGCTGTGGCAGTTCCCCAGCACCAGGTGGTTCCCAGTCACCATTACTTTTCTAATAAAGCTGTACCTGCACTCCCTCAGCATGTCCCATACAACGTTATCTGTTCCTTGAAAAAGTCTGTGTCTCACAGGGTGCATTTCACCACTGACGCCTGGATGAGCAAGCATGGCCAGGGGCATTACAAATCTCGCTGGTTGGTCACTGGGCGATTCTGATGACTGCACAGGCAAGCAGGGAAGAGTCTACCTCACAATTCTTGGAATCCCCAAGGTTTGCAGGACAAACCTCTGTATTTACTACTTTTTCCACTGTTTATGCCTTCTCAACCTTCTCTAGGGCCTCCAGCTTGCGCCCTCAACTTCTCCCTTAATGTAACACAAGTTCCATCAGTGCAGAGAGAATCCCCTTCGACTACCGTATAGTACCGTCAGGGCTCACCTTAATCAGTCAGTGTTGAAATTAAAATGCATTGGGGAACACAGTCACACAGCTGAAGAGTTTTGAACAGCTATCCAGGCCAAGTTAGAGCAATTGCTGTCTCTGCTAAACCTAGAGCCAGGGAAGGCCGTGTGTGATTATGGAGTGATCCTGGTGGTGGCCCTACCCCAGAGCAACCTCACACACTTGCCTTGCATGGCTGACATCCTTAACCTGGTTGTACAGGAATTTCTAGGATATTATCCCAGCCTGGGTGCCTTGCTGAAGAAAGTACAGTCGTAATGTGCTCGTTTCCGCTGTTCGCACCTTGCGGCTAATAAACTTGCATATCGCTACAGAGGTCTTTCGGCCTACCGGTTAATATGTGAGTTGCCAATACAGTGGAATTCCACACTGTCCATGTTGCGGCAATTATGGCTGCAATTAGGGATGCAGTAATGAGCCCTGTTGCATTATGTCAAGATGCATAGTCTGGGCCAACGCATTTCGGTTGTGAGGCAAATCACACTTGTGAAGTGTGCACAGATAAAGTACCTTTGCAACCTTCTACAGAGTTTCAAAATGGCTACTAAGATGGCTAGCGCTGACTATGACATCACCAGCATCATTATTCGGCTTATCTACATTCTTGAGCACACTTTGAATGGTTTTGGGGAGGAGGTGGTGGTCCCAGTGGAAGAGGAGGAAGCAGAGGAGGATGCAAAAGGAGATCAATATTGCTAAGGTCCAGCCTGTCATCAGACAGGCGGGTGGCATGGAAGGGTGGAATCGAGGGGGGCTCATGGTACCAGACAATCTTGTATTGAAGGTGCAGGATCTAAGGAACAAATGAAGGTGGAAGAGGAGGAAGAGGTGATGGGCATGCAACAGTCAGGAGATGAAGAAGATATTGATCCTCTCCCTGTTGTCCGTAGTTGGTGGGAGGAGACGGAGGAAGCAATCTTGAGTGTTTCCCTGCCAGCAACATACCATGGACTTGGTCCTCAAAACACATGAGTGCCTTCTTGCTACAACATGATTGCCAACTTGTTGGGATTAGAAATAGTGCTGACTACTGGGTTGCCAATCTGTTAGATCCACGTTACAAAAGTAAATTTTTCCAGTTGCTTCCCCCCATTGGAAAGGGAGGCACACATGCTGCAGTATCGAAACCAACTTGTAAACAATCTTTAGAGTGGTTTTCTCCAAGACAGCAATGAGGTACACAATGTGCTTTACTATGGGGCAATTGATGTCACTGTCGTGGTATATTCCCTTACCTTTTGGAAATGTGGAGACTCCAAGTTGAGTTATTTAGAGGGCAAACCAAATTTTCACAGTTAAACAATCTGTACACTGACTACTTTACATTGTACCAAAGTGTCATATCATATTTGTTTTTTATATATATATATGCTAGCTGTAGTACCCGGGCGTTGCCCGGGATAGTAACTGTCTCTCTGTCACTCTCCCAGTCTCTGTATTTCTGTCTCTCGCTATCTGTCTGTCAGTTACTTTACCTGTCTGTCTCGTTCCAGTTCTGTCTCATTCCAGGTCTGTCTCTTTCCCGTTTGTCTCTTTCCCCGTCTGTCTCGTTCCCCATCTGTCTCGTTCCCCATCTGTCTCATTCCCAGTCTGTCTCGTTCCCAGTCTGTCTCATTCCAGGTCTGTCTCTTTCCCCATCTGTCTCTTTCCCCATCTGTCTCTGTCTCTTTCCTTGTATCTGTCTCTTTCCCCGTCTGTCTCATTCCCGTCTGTCTCATTCCCTGTCTGTGTCTCAGTCCCCATCTGTCTCAGTCCCCGTCTGTCTCAGTCCCCATCTGTCTCAGTCCCCGTCTGTCTCGTTCCAGGTCTGTCTCATTCCAGGTCTGTCTCGTTACAAGTCTGTCTCGTTACAAGTCTGTCTCGTTCCCCATCTGTCTCTTTCCCCATCTGTCTCTTTCCCCATCTGTCTCTTTCCCCATTTGTCTCATTCCAGGTCTGTCTCATTCCCCGTTTGTCTCATTCCAGGTCTGTCTCTTTTCTCGTCTGTGTCTGTCTCTTTCCTGGTCTCTATCTCTTTCCCCATCTGTCTCTGTCTCTTTCCTTGTCTCTGTCTCTTTCCCCATCTATCTCTGTCCCAGGCTGTCTCTGTCCCAGTCTGTCTCTTTCCCGTCTGTCTCTTTCCCCATCTGTCTCTTTCCTTGTCTCTGTCTCTTTCCTTGTCTCTGTCTCTTTCCTCGTCTCTGTCTCTTTCCCCATCTGTCTCCTTCCCCCTCTGCCTCTTTCCCGTCTGTCTCTTTAACAGTCTGTCTCTTTCCCAGTCTGTCTCTTTCCCAGTCTGCCTATTTCCCCGTCTGCCACTTTCCCCGTCTGCCACTTTCCCCGTCTGCCACTTTCCCCGTCTGCCACTTTCCCCGTCTGCCACTTTCCCCGTCTGCCACTTTCCCCGTCTGCCTCTTTCCCCGTCTGCCTCTTTCCCCGTCTGCCTCTTTCCCCGTCTGCCTCTTTCCCCGTCTGCCTCTTTCCCCGTCTGCCTCTTTCCCCGTCTGCCTCTTTCCCCGTCTGCCTCTTTCCCCGTCTGCCTCTTTCCCCGTCTGCCTCTTTCCCCGTCTGCCTCTTTCCCCGTCTGTCTCTTTCCCATCTGTCTCTTTCCCATCAGTCTCTTTCTGGTCTGTCTGTTTAACAGTCTGTCTCTTTCCCAGTCTGTCTCTTTCCCTATCTGTCTTTTTCCCCATCTGCCTCTTGCCCCGTCAGTCTCTGTCTCTTTCCTTGTCTCTGTCTCTTTCCCCATCTGTCTCTTTCCCCGTCTCTCTTTTTCCCCGTCTGTCTCTTTCCCCGTCAGTCTCTGTCTCTTTCCCCATCTGTCTCTTTCCCCGTCTGTCTTTTTCCCTGTCTGTCTCTGTCGCTTTCTCCATCTCTTTACTTGTCTATGTCTCTTTTTTTGTCTCGGTCTCTTTGTCTGTCTCGGCCTCTTTGTCTGTCTCGGCCTCTTTGTCTGTCTCGGCCTCTTTGTCTGTCTCGGTCTCTTTGTCTGTCTCGGTCTCTTTGTCTGTCTCGGTCTCTTTGTCTGTCTCGGTCTCTTTGTGTGTCTCGGTCTCTTTGTCTGTCTCGGTCTCTTTGTCTGTCTCGGTCTCTTTGTCTGTCTCGGTCTCTTTGTCTGTCTCGGTCTCTTTGTCTGTCTCGGTCTCTTTGTCTCTTTCCCTGTCTCTTTGTCTGTCTCGGTCTCTTTGTCTCTTTCCCTGTCTCTCTATCTCTTTCCCAGTCTGTCTCTTTCACTGTCTGCCTGTCTCTTTCCCTGTCTGTTTCTCTGTCAGTGTCTTTTCCTGTCTGCCTGTCTCTTTCCCTGTCTGTGTCTGTCTGCCAGTGTCTGTCTGCCACTGTCTCTCTCTTTGACTTTTAAGTGCTAGAGGTGGGGAGACAAAGGCGCAAATAGGGTCTTACCCGATATAACTTTGGATAATGAAAAGAAAGGATACACTCACCTATTATGGTTGTGCCAGTCACAACTCCTTTGATCGCATGCGAGTGTCAGCGTGGTATCAAGCAGCGGCCCCGTGAATGGCAATATGAATATATACAGAGAAGGAAAAACGGGTTTTAGCCGCGCTAAAAAACCACTGGTGTAGGATTAATGAAAAATTTCTTTTTATTTCAGCATTTCCAACGCGTTTCAGAGACAAGGACCGTCTCCTGTCTCAGGGAAAAAAGAAATCACGCAACTGTCTGCAGTCCAATGCTTTAAAGGAGGATACAAACTGCCACGTTGACAGCCATGACGTCATCCACCCACTGAGCTGCAGGGCAATGACTCATAGACACGTGGAGAACGTACAATGAAAAAACACATTTTGATATATCAAACATTATAAAAACACATACAACAATATGAAATACAAATGAAGTGAAAAATAAAAATAAAAAATTGTTAAAAAGATCTTTATGCGGTTTATTTTTGTCTAATTTAAAATTATAGGCTTGTAGACATGATTTGGATAAAGGATTTAAAAGAGATTGAAAAGGTGCGAACCTGTGAATCAATGCTGATATGCAAGGGGATTAGGCATTACACCATTACTCTAAGTTCATCTAATGGAATTAGTGGGAATCGGAATGGAATAATTATTCAGTGACTCGAAAAAAACAATTTTTTTAGGAGCTAATATCTTCAAGAAAAAAGGAACATTTAATGAATACCCATATACATGTATATATATATATATACATGTATATAAGAATCTGTGTAGACATATCAACGTGATTGGTGCTATTGTGGACATGTTACGATCCATTGAAAGTATTAAGACTCTTCTGCTTGGGAAAATAGGATTCCATAAGTGAAGGACAAAGTGAATACTTTGGCTGAATCAAGAAAAGGGGGGGGGGCTAATACAGAAAGCTAAAGCGTGAATATAAAGGAAATTGCCAATATACAGGAAGGAAACAAGTATCAGAAGTGACGGGGTGAAACAAGTTCAGACCGTGGGAACTTGAAAGACTGCGCAAGCGCACAGAGCGAATATAACCCTACCAAGGTAACAAGAGGTCAGACCGTGGGAAAATAAAAGACTGCGCAAGCGCACAGAGCGAGTATGACCCAGCTGGGGTAACAAGAGGTTAGACCGCAGGGAAATGTGTTCTATGAGACAGAGCAGTGGGTGAATATACACATAAATAAAAGTGCGCTTGTGCATGAGTGAAGAGTGTACGAAAACTAGTGATTGCGCTGAGAAAATTGTGTATCCGTATGATTATTAAATATTAAATATCTAAAAGGGGAGGGGACCAACTTATTGTGGATGAAAACCACTCCAAAAGAGGGAATAATGAATAAAAATGTATTCTATGTAAGAACTTGAATAATAACAAAAATTAAAAACAAAACAATGATATAATATGATGTGATAAGATTATCTAAAAAATATTAATCAGTGCCTATCACTATTATTATTATTTATCATTTTTTACCGTTCTTATGAAGGGAAAAAAACGGTTGTTGTTCTTTATTTTTTATTTGTCACTTGTTTATTACTAATATCTTTAACTATTATTATTATTATTATTATTATTATTGTTATTCTCATCACTACCACTATAATTATAATTACTAATAAATTAGATGGAAAACCGCTAGGTTTAGATGAAGCTGATAGTATCATACAAAGAAGTCGTGCCAATGACACATGGATGGTTTTTTGCTATTTTTCATAGAATTAAATATTATTCTCTAATTTATTAAAGGCTCCTTAGACCAATAAAATTCTGTATGATAAAAGGGTCTCGGAAATAAATACCTTAAAAATAGCCTACATAACAAAGAATATAAAAAATCTATGATAAGACATAAAACACTGTGATAATAATTTAGGCTGCAATAAAACCTTCAAGAATAAAACAAAGATATAGACAGTAAAACCGGACATATAAGCATTATAAGACAATAATTTAGCATAAAAACAGGTTAATAAAATAAATCAGAGACTTCATTTAGGCCAAAGGGTTTGAGAGTATTCAGTTTATATATCCAGAAAGTCTCTTTCCTGCTAAGGGTTTCAGCCCTATTGTGTACAATAGGGTCAACCTGTTCAATCGGTGTGATCTTAAAATCTGGGTTTTTATTATGCTGTAGAACACAGTGTTTAGAAAGACCATGTAAGAGGAAGCCCGTTTTTATATTATAGCGATGCGAGTTCAGTCTATTATGTAGTGCTTGGCTCGTTCTGCCTACATACTGCTTGCCACATGTACAATCAACCAAATATATGACATAGTTTGATTGGCATGTCAAACGTTTTTTTATCTTAAAATATTCGTTCCCATTTGGTGAGCAGAATGTAGTCCTGCCATGATAAATAATTTTACAGCACAGACAGTTCCTGGAACCGCATCTAAAAGCACCTGCTGAGGCAGGAAAGAAATTTATTGGGGTTGGCTTTGTCCTCAATTTACTAGGGGCTAAAATGTTTTTAATGGTTGGGGCCCGCCTGAATGTTACACCCGGGGTAGGAGGAAGGATAGGGCTGAGAATGGGGTCATTTTGTAGGATCCCCCAATGCTTGGCTAGAATATTTTTGATTGACCCGTTATCACTACTATAGGTGGTAATGAGATTCAGGCTGAAGTCTTGCTTGGCCTTTTCCTTAACATATTCACTTCGATTTACTTCATTCCTTAACATATTCACTTCATTTAGATCAAAAGATTTTGATACCTTTTTAGATATTCAAAGCTTCATTAGAAGATTGACACTAAAAAGACATTTTCTACTTAAAGGTGAAAACCTACCCAGCACCACTGTTGAAGATACCCCTTTTCTTCATGTTGCGGTCAAACCAAAAACCAGATTTTATCCAATACAAAGTAAAGGGCATTTTTTAAAGACATTTTGTGACTTGGTTTTGTCAGATCTCAAAGAAGCCATCAATCAGAAGAAAAAATCTAAATATAATTTATCTTACCGCGAAAGGGAAGCCCTGTTAGCCTTAAAAAATAATGGCAGTATAGTCATTAGAGCAGCCGACAAGGGAGGTGGAATTGTCATTCAAAATCGTATTGACTATCTGAAAGAGGCACATCGAATCCTGTCTGACCCAATCTACTATAGAACTGCAGAAAAAGTGGAATATGATCAAACTATTACCGCCTATAATATGCTTATTCAAAAAGCAATTGAAAGAAACATTTTAAACCCCACAGAAAAGAGATTCCTGCAAATTAAAAATCCAACAATGGCATTCTTCTACCATCTACCTAAGCTCCATAAAGATATTCAAAATCCCCCTGGTAGACCGATTATTGCGGGTATTGACTCCTTAACCTCTAACCTTGCTAACTATATTGATTTACTCCTGCAGCCATATGTGTTAAAACTAAATAGCCACATCAGGGACTCTGCCCATCTCATAGAGAACATCAGGGACATTGATTGGAAGGATTCTTACATTTTTTGTGACCATAGATGTGGCTTCTTTATATTCCAACATACAGCATCACCTGGGCTTGTTTTGTATCTCCTTATTTCTGGAGAATGACAACAAAATTCCACCAACCCAGAGGGATTTTATTCTGGAAGGTATGAGTTTTATTCTTCACAATAATTATTTCACTTTTAATAATATACTATACCACCAGCGGCTCGGAACGGCAATGGGGTCGAAAGCCGCATGTGCCTATGCCAACCTTTTTATGGGGATTTTTGAAATGGTTTATATTTTGAATGGCCGACATAAAGAGAGTCTTGTTCTGTATAAAAGGTTCATAGATGACCTGTTCATTATTTGGGACAGCAACTCTTCTGACATCCAAATTCTTCTTGATGACCTCAATAGCAACAATTGGGGCCTGAACTTTACTACATCAGTATGTCATGATAGCATACATTTTTTAGATTTAGTTATCTTCCATCAGGATCACAAGATTCTGACAAAAACCCATTTTAAAAAGGTGGATGCTAATAGCTACATTGACTATAACAGTGAACACTACAGCAAATGGCTGCAGAATATCCCTTTAAATCAATACAAGAGAGTCAGGAGGAATTGCACCCAAGATATTGATTTTAATGAACAAGTGCTAATCTTAAAACAACGTTTTGAGGATAAAGGATATCCTAAACCTCTCATTCGGAAGGCTTATCAAAAATCCTCTAATTTGAAGCAAATAGACCTTATCAAAACCCGTTTGAGCATGCTTTCCGCTGAACAAGAAAAGACTAAAGGCTATTATACTAATGCTAATCGAAGTGAATATGTTAAGGAAAAGGCCAAGCAAGACTTCAGCCTGAATCTCATTACCACCTATAGTAGTGATAACGGGTCAATCAAAAATATTCTAGCCAAGCATTGGGGGATCCTACAAAATGACCCCATTCTCAGCCCTATCCTTCCTCCTACCCCGGGTGTAACATTCAGGCGGGCCCCAACCATTAAAAACATTTTAGCCCCTAGTAAATTGAGGACAAAGCCAACCCCAATAAATTTCTTTCCTGCCTCAGCAGGTGCTTTTAGATGTGGTTCCAGGAACTGTCTGTGCTGTAAAATTATTTATCATGGCAGGACTACATTCTGCTCACCAAATGGGAACGAATATTTTAAGATAAAAAAACGTTTGACATGCCAATCAAACTATGTCATATATTTGGTTGATTGTACATGTGGCAAGCAGTATGTAGGCAGAATGAGCCAAGCACTACATAATAGACTGAACTCGCATCGCTATAATATAAAAACGGGCTTCCTCTTACATGGTCTTTCTAAACACTGTGTTCTACAGCATAATAAAAACCCAGATTTTAAGATCACACCGATTGAACAGGTTGACCCTTTTGTACACAATAGGGCTGAAACCCTTAGCAGGAAAGAGACTTTCTGGATATATAAACTGAATACTCTCAAACCCTTTGGCCTAAATGAAGTCTCTGATTTATTTTATTAACCTGTTTTTATGCTAAATTATTGTCTTATAATGCTTATATGTCCGGTTTTACTGTCTATATCTTTGTTTTATTCTTGAAGGTTTTATTGCAGCCTAAATTATTATCACAGTGTTTTATGTCTTATCATAGATTTTTTATATTCTTTGTTATGTAGGCTATTTTTAAGGTATTTATTTCCGAGACCCTTTTATCATGCAGAATTTTATTGGTCTAAGGAGCCTTTAATAAATTAGAGAATAATATTTAATTCTATGAAAAATAGCAAAAAACCATCCATGTGTCATTGGCACGACTTCTTTGTATGATACTATCAGCTTCATCTAAACCTAGCGGTTTTCCATCTAATTTATTAGTAATTATAATTATAGTGGTAGTGATGAGAATAACAATAATAATAATAATAATAATAATAATAATAGATAAAGATATTAGTAATAAACAAGTGACAAATAAAAATAAAAAATAAAGAACAACAACCGTTTTTTTCCCTTCATAAGAACGGTAAAAAATGATAAATAATAATAATAGTGATAGGCACTGATTAATATTTTTTAGATAATCTTATCACATCATATTATATCATTGTTTTGTTTTTAATTTTTGTTATTATTCAAGTTCTTACATAGAATACATTTTTATTCATTATTCCCTCTTTTGGAGTGGTTTTCATCCACAATAAGTTGGTCCCCTCCCCTTTTAGATATTTAATATTTAATAATCATACGGATACACAATTTTCTCAGCGCAATCACTAGTTTTCGTACACTCTTCACTCATGCACAAGCGCACTTTTATTTATGTGTATATTCACCCACTGCTCTGTCTCATAGAACACATTTCCCTGCGGTCTAACCTCTTGTTACCCCAGCTGGGTCATACTCGCTCTGTGCGCTTGCGCAGTCTTTTATTTTCCCACGGTCTGACCTCTTGTTACCTTGGTAGGGTTATATTCGCTCTGTGCGCTTGCGCAGTCTTTCAAGTTCCCACGGTCTGAACTTGTTTCACCCCGTCACTTCTGATACTTGTTTCCTTCCTGTATATTGGCAATTTCCTTTATATTCACGCTTTAGCTTTCTGTATTAGCCCCCCCCTTTTTCTTGATTCAGCCAAAGTATTCACTTTGACCTTCACTTATGGAATCCTATTTTCCCAAGCAGAAGAGTCTTAATACTTTCAATGGATCGTAACATGTCCACAATAGCACCAATCACGTTGATATGTCTACACAGATTCTTATATACATGTATATATATATATACATGTATATGGGTATTCATTAAATGTTCCTTTTTTCTTGAAGATATTAGCTCCTAAAAAAATTGTTTTTTTCGAGTCACTGAATAATTATTCCATTCCGATTCCCACTAATTCCATTAGATGAATTTAGAGTAATGGTGTAATGCCTAATCCCCTTGCATATCAGCATTGATTCACAGGTTCGCACCTTTTCAATCTCTTTTAAATCCTTTATCCAAATCATGTCTACAAGCCTATAATTTTAAATTAGACAAAAATAAACCGCATAAAGATCTTTTTAACAATTTTTTATTTTTATTTTTCACTTCATTTGCATTTCATATTGTTGTATGTGTTTTTATAATGTTTGATATATCAAAATGTGTTTTTTCATTGTACGTTCTCCACGTGTCTATGAGTCATTGCCCTGCAGCTCAGTGGGTGGATGACGTCATGGCTGTCAACGTGGCAGTTTGTATCCTCCTTTAAAGCATTGGACTGCAGACAGTTGCGTGATTTCTTTTTTCCCTGAGGAAGGAGACGGTCCTTGTCTCTGAAACGCGTTGGAAATGCTGAAATAAAAAGACATTTTTCATTAATCCTACACCAGTGGTTTTTTAGCGCGGCTAAAATCCGTTTTTCCTTCTCTGTATATATTCATCTCTCTTTGACTGTCGCTCTCTCTCTCTATCAGTCTCTTTCCCTGTCTGTCTGTCTTTGCCTGTCTCTGTCTCTCTCTATCCATCTCTCCACCGACATCATATTACCTCACACATAAGCTTCTTATACTATGAATATCCTTTGTTCCTATAGCAACCAATCACAGCTCCTATTCATAACCTAATAGCTCGCAGCTCCATTTACTTTAATGGAGGCATGTTTTTTGGAGAGTAACTGTAAAGCGTGAGGCTAAATTTTCCTGTCAAAACAGTCCATGACGTTCCCTTAGTCAGATGGGGTGTCTGTGCAAAATTTTGTGATTATAAATGCGACGGTGTGGATTCCTTTACACATACACACATACTTACACACATACATACATACACTCAGCTTTATATTTTATATATATATATATATATATATATATATATATATATATATATATATATATATATATATATATATATATATATATATATAAAGCTGAGTGGAGGATACCGGGCACCACTGATCCCTGTATGGCTGACAAAGCTGTGCTTTCACTCAGGTGGAGACCTGGGTGCGTGTCCCAAAACAAAGGCGATACAAGATCCACAATGAAGAGATGAAAGGTCGCACTCCAAAGGTCGAATAAAATATTTTTCTTTTTATTCCACGATCACATCAGGGGTACAGGTAGTGAGGGAGGATGAGGGTGTGCCACGTCAGACGACGGCAGCCGTTTCGCAAGTGAGCTTGCTTCTATATATATATAATTGTTTTCTACCTTCAAAGAGTTAAAGAGCACAGAGTGGCTGTTCAAAACAAGTGCAGGCGCTCAGTGCATCATGTTGGGGCCAATCATTTAAATACACCTTCCCACTTGCTTGTATTCCCTCAATCTCCATCCCATTTTGCCACCTTTGAATGGCAGTGATACATGGAAAGAAAGCAGGTGGGAAGATTTATTTAAATTATTGGCCCGCAGTGATGCCAACATTACAGTACCCCTTTCCTTATGCCCCCTCTTTTTCAGGCTCAATAAGAACTTCTTCAGAAGAAGGGGTGCATAAAGGCCCCGTCACACTAAGCAACATCGCTAGCAACATCGCTGCTAACGAACAACTTTTGTGACGTTGCTAGCGATGTTGCTGTGTGTGACATCCAGCAACAACCTGGCCCCTGCTGTGAGGTCGCTGGTTGTTGCTGAATGTCCTGGGCCATTTTTTAGTTGTTGCTGTCCCGCTGTGAAGCACACATCGCTGTGTGTGACAGCGAGACAGCAACAACTAAATGTGCAGGCAGCAGGAGCCGGCTTCTGCGGACGCTGGTAACCAATGTAAACATCGGGTAACCAAGAAGCCCTGTCCTTGGTTACCCGATATTTACCTTTGATACCAGCCTCCGCCGCTCTCACTGCCTGTGCTGCCGGCTCCTGCTCTGTGCACATTTAGCTGCAGCACACATCGGGAAATTAACCCCATGTGTGCTGTAACTAGGAGAGCAAGGAGCCAGCGCTAAGCAGTGTGCGCTGCTCCCTGCTCTGTGCACATTTAGCTGCAGCACACATCGTGTAATTAACCTGATGTGTGCTGTAACTACGAGAGCAGGGAGCCAGCGCTCAGTGTGCGCTGCTCCCTGCTCTCTGCACGTGTAGCTCCGTGCGGTGGTAACCAAGGTAAATATCGGGTTGGTTACCCGATATTTACCTTAGTTACCAAGCGCAGCAGCTTCCACGCGGCGCTGGGGGCTTGTCACTGGTTGCTGGTGAGCTCACCAGCAACTTGTGTAGCGACGCTCCAGCGATCCCTGCCAGGTCAGGTTGCTGGTGGGATCGCTGGAGCGTTGCAGTGTGACATCTCACCAGCAACCTCCTAGCAACTTACCAGCGATCCCTATCGTTGTTCGGATCGCTGGTAAGTTGCTTAGTGTGACTGGACCTTAAGTATTGGACTCCCACAACCACTCTTTGAGGCTAAATCCTTTCCAGTCAGCCAAAAAGAGAATTTCATTTAACTTTCCTTTCTTCATAGCCAAGATATTCTTTACTTCAAAGACCTCTTCAAAGCAGACTGGCATAGGCAAAGGCTTAGGCAATTCTGCAAGGATCCTTGCCAAATTGGCTTTTGATGAATAGCTTGAGTAGAGATACATGAAAGGAATTAAGCACATGTTAAAAGGCAAGAAAGCTTTAACTAATCGGACATGTCTTTTATCTTTCTGATGAATTTGAAAGCACCGATGAAGTGTGGACCTAACTTATAAGACAGGACCTTGAGACGAATGTATTTCGAGAAGAGCCACACCACATCTCCTGGATCTCTGTGCCTCTTATAAGCATGTTTTTTCATACACTCGGAAGATCTCAAAAGCGCGTTCTTGGTGTCCCCTCTGATTTTAGTGAACTCTCTAGTGAGACTGTTGGCTGCTGGAATACCAGAAACGCTTGACACAGGAAGAGGAGTGTTAGTCTGTTGACCATAAACAATAAAGAAAGGTAATTTCACTGAAACCTCGCTCACTTGATTATGGAGCACAGTCTTCATGGTGCACATTCATGAAATGCTGCAGAAAATTAGTCAGAATCTGGTTGACCCACTCCACTTGGCCATTGGATTATGGGTGGTATGCAGATGAGAAATAAAAGAACACATTCAGAAGTCTACAATTGCTCTCTAGAACCCATTAGTGAACTAAACACCCCTGTCAGACACGATGTGAAGTGAGAACCCATGGAAATGGAAGATATGCTGGATGAAATCTTTGCTAGCACAGAATGTGATGGAAGGCCAGACAGTGAAGTAAAGTGTACAATTTTCAAGAAGTGGTCTACCAGCCCACACATGATGGAACCACCAGAGGACACTGAGATCCATAATAAAATTCATAACTTTGTGCTGCCAGTGACCCGTAGGAATGGGTCGTGGAAGAAACAGTCCAGACAGTCGTTGCTTGAGAGTATCGTTCCATGTGCATGAAGGAAAAACAGAATGAAATTCCAGAATGTCCCTCCAAAAAGATAATTGCGTGAAATAAGTTGAATGATCCCATTCTGCTTGGCATGACCAGCCATCTTAGAAGAGTGACCTCACAGTAAGAATTTCTTTCTACCAGACTCCGGCATGAGAGTGTTCCCTGGAGGAATTTGAAACAAGTCCAAATTAGTCTGTGTAATGATCTTGGTGGGATCAATAATATGTTGGTGCTCCTCTTACTGGTCAATGGGTAGGAGGGACCTAGGGAGTACATCCGCCTTGATGTTTTTGTCTGCCAGACTAAAACCAAGGATGTAGTCGAAGCGAGCAAATAACAGAGCACATCTAGCTTGGCACAGGTTTAGTTTCTATGCGGATTGAGGTAGGCTAGGTTCTTTTGAGCTGTGCAAATAATAACTGGATGTATAGTCCCCTCGAGCAGATACCACCACTCCTCTAAAGCCAACTTAATTGCTAGAAACTCATGCTCACGAATTGAATACTTGCGCTCAGGGGCAGAAAAGGCTTTGGAGAAAAAGCTACATGTCACCATTAGAGATGAGCGAACCGGTCGCGGTTCGGCTCGAGTTCGGTTCGCCGAACGGAGGTCTCGTTCGAGTTCGGTTCGGCGAAGCGCTCGAACCGCATAGGAAACAATGGGAGGCAATCACAAACACATAAAAACAACTAGAAAACACCCTCAAAAGGTGTCCAAAAGGATACAAACAACTCACAATACAAACACATGGCAAAGTGACAAGGACATATACTCATGCGAAAACAAAACAGCTGGACAAGGAAAAAGAGGAGGAGACACAGATATAGGCATGGCATGCCCTTCTAAAATCATGTAAAACACCGCAAGGTTACTCCAAGCGGAGTCTCCCTTTTTTCCCAAAATTGGGCCACACAGACACCACTTCAATGGCAGCACTTGTGCCCCAGTTGTACACTTCACAGGTAGATTTGCATCAAGCACATTCAAAAATACGCCATCCTTAACCATCCCCAGGATGACACCGGGGTAGGTAGCTAAGTCTTTCCTGATCCCAGCTCTGTTCATCTTGGATCATTTTTAAAAACACTGTAAGCAAGGGTTACTCCAAGCAGAGTCTCCCTTTTTTCCAAAAATTGGGCCCCACACACACCCACCCCTTCAGTGGCAGCACTTGTGCCCCAGTTGTACACTTAACAGCTAGATTTGCATCAAGCACATTCAAAATCCACAAGCATTTACTCTCCCCAGGATGACACAGGGGTAGTAAATTCCTTGTGGATCCATGACTTGTTCATTTTGATGAACGTTAGTCTGTCCACATTGTCACTGGACAGACGCGTGCGCTTATCTGTCAGCACACACCCAGCAGCACTGAAGACACATTCAGAGACAACGCTGGCAGCTGGACACGACAAAATCTCCAAGGCGTAAGTGGACAGCTCTGGACATTTTTCAAGATTTGAAGCCCAAAATGAGCAAGGCTACATTTGCAAAGTCATGGCATCGATGTTCATTTGGAGATACTCCTGTATCATCCTCTCCAGCCATTGACTATGTGTCAGACTTGTTGTCTCTGATGGCCTTGCAAAGGATGGTCTAAAAAAATTAAGAAAAGATTCAATAAAATTGCTGTTACCAGCACCAGACACGGTGCTACTGGTACGGGTAGACTGTTGAAGATGACGAGACCATCCTATGTTTGTCAAGTTACAACTGGGAGATTCACTCCCTGCACCTGCACGGTTGTTTGGTGGAAAAGCCGAGCTAAGATCGAGTAACAGCTTCTGCTGATACTCCTGCATACGTGCGTCACTTTCTATGGCTGGAATTATGTCACAAAATTTGGACTTGTACCGGGGATCTAATAGTGTGGCAAGCCAGTAGTCATCATCACTTCTAATTTTGACAATACGAGGTTCATGTTGGAGGTAGTGCAGCAAGAAGGCGCTCATGTGTCTTGCGCAGCCATGCGGACCAAGTCCACGCTGTGTTTGTGGCATAGAGGTGCTAACCGTTCTTTCTTCCTCTGACATCTCCCCCCAACCTCTTTCAACAGAAATTTGACCAAGGTCTCCCTCATCCGCTGAGTCTTCCATGTCAATGGACAGTTCGTCCTCCATTTCTTCATGTTCTCTTGCACCTTCCTCAACATTTCGCTTGCTACTATGCGCCCTTGTTGATCCCTGTCCCCCATGGTCCCATGCCTGCCGCGTTGGTGATGATGAACGTCTGGACCTTGGTTATGTTGTTGTGTCTTGCGCATATGAATCCTCCTGTAGTTCCTCCCCTTCCTGTTGTCCCACCCCGACTCCGAATAGTGTTTAGCGTGTGCTCCAGCATGTAAATGACTGGAATTGTCATGCTGATAATGGCATTGTCAGCGCTAAACATATTCGTCGCCATGTCGAAACTGTGCAGAAGGGTGCATAGGTCCTTGATCTGAGACCACTTCATCAGGGTGATCTGCCCCACCTCTGCATTTCATTGGCCCAGGCTATACGTCATGACGTATTGCACCAGGGCTCGACGGTGCTGCCACAGTCACTGTAACATGTGGAGAGTCGAATTCCAGCGTGTCGGCAAATCACATTTCAGGCGATGAACCGGCAGGCCGAAAGACTTCTGGAGCGATGCAAGTCGCTCAGCAGCGGTGGTTGAACGGCGGAAGTGAGCAGACAGTTTTCGTGCCCTGTGCAGATGGCCATCTAGGCCGGGATAGTGTGTTAAAAATTGAGGAGGCAGAAGCAGTGGCAGAACTTGGACAGACAGAGGATTGACACACAAGTCGTGGGGACGGCAAGACTTGTGCAGCAGACCCTTCACCATCCATCACCACAGTTACCCAGTGCCCAGTCAGCGACATGTAACGTCCCTGCCCATGCTTACTGGTCCAAGTATCGGTGGTGAAATGCACCCGTTCACGCACAGAGTTTCTCAAGGAAGCGGTGATGTTGTGTGCGACATGCTGGTGTAGCGCAGGCACACCTTTCTTAGAGAAGTAGTGGCGACTGGGCAACTGGTACTGGAGCACAGCGACAGACATAAGGTCTCTAAAATCCTGTGTGTGCACCAGGCGGAAAGGCAGCATTTCGGTAGCCAAGAGCTTACAGAGGGATAAAGTCAACCTCTTAGCTTTGTCATGGGTCGCAGGAAATGGCCTTTTATTTGTCCACATCTTAGGAACAGAGATCTGGCTGCTGTGTGTAGACGGTGTTGAGTAGGGTGTCCCTGGAAAAATGCAGGTTTGTGAGGAAAGTGCAGGCGTAGACATGATGTTGTCTTCATCCAACGTTGGTGCTATCGATGTCTGATAGAGCTGTACACACGCACTTGTTTCCCGTTCCAAACCAACTGACGACCTACCAAGCAAACTGCCTGTTGCGGTTACAGTGGTGGAAGTTGTGCATGGAAAACCAGGTGTGACAGCTGTCCCCACAGTCCTAGAAGATGAAGAGCGCGCGGATGCACTGGAAGGAGCAGGCGGTGGATGGTTCGCTCCGCTAGGCCGCATTGCAGCACGGTGAGCTTCCCACTGGGACATATGATATTTATTCATGTGACGATTCATGGAAGAAGTTGTCAAACTGCTGAGGTTTTGCCCTCTACTAACAGAATCACGACAAATTTTACACATCACATAATTTGGGCGATCTTTTGCTATGTCAAAAAAGGACCAGGCTAGGCAAGGCTTAGAGGGCATGCGACCTGCTGATCCACCCCGACTAGTGCTCAGAGGCACAGTGGTGGCTGAGGATGCAGTTGTAGACGTGCTACCAGTACTCCGACTCTGTCCAGGAAGGCGCAAGGTAACTTCGTCGTCAGTTGCATCCTCCTCCACCGCCTCTGTTGACATCCTCGAGTGCCTGACTGTGGGTTGACAGTAGGTGGGATCTAGAACTTCCTCATCAATTGTTGTGTTTGCACTCCCCTCACCCTCAGACCGAGCCTCTTCTTGCCCTGACCGAATATTTAAGTTGCCATCCCAATTTGGTATCTGCGTCTCATCGTCATCAGTATGTTCCTCATTGTCTATTACAACAGGTGTTTCAGTTTGTGAATAAGTGTCAACATTATGCTCAGAAACTTGTTCATCACGGCCTGAATCTGAGTCACAAAGGTTCTGGGCATCACTGCAGACCATTTCCTGGTCTGCACTCACTGTAGCTTGGGAGCAGACCTCTGATTCCCAGGCTATAGTGTGACTGAACAGCTCTGCAGACTCAGCCATCTCACTTCCACCATACTGTGCAGGGCGGATGGAGACTTCAGAGCTGGGAGAAAGCAAGTGTAATTGGGATGACAACTCCGAGGACTGGTGTTTTTTAGATGCGGTAGTGGAGGTGGCGGAGAGGGCACTTGTTGGACCACTTGAGATCCATTGAAGCATTTTCTTTTTTTGGCCATCATCTACCTTTGTTCCAGTTGTTCGTGTCCGTAAAAAAGGGAGCACATCGGATTGTCCATGGTAAGTAGTAGACATCTTACTTTTGATGGAAGATGGTCTATCTTCAGCAGATGTTAATGGAGCTTTGCCACCTTCCCCATGGACAAACCTTTTTTTCTTTTTCCAACACGCCTGTTCCCCTTTCCACCAGCATCTGTCATTTTGCCACTCATTTTGATTGCGACAAGATTGTGCACTTAAAATGTGGTAGTAAAAATTTTGAGAGGTGGTGTAGATTGCAGCGGTGGTCTATCTTTATTAACAGCAGAATAAACAACAATAACTATCCCTGACAATGCAACTACGGCCCTTAAACTGACAGCATAGTTTGCTAGTATAATGGCTTAGTAACAATGAGTTTGAGTGTGCAATGCAGTGGTGCTGCAAATAGCTTTGCACCTGTGGGACACTAATGGAAGTCCAACAGCCACTTTTAGGATGCCACTAAGTTTACTCAGTGTTTGCTAGTATAATGGCTTAGTAACAATGAGTTTGAGTGTGCAATGCAGAGGTACTGCAAACAGATATTCACTAGTGGGACACTAATGGAAGTCCAACAGCCACTTTTAGGATGCCACTAAGTTTACTCAGTGTTTGCTAGTATAATGGCTTAGTAACAATGAGTTTGAGTGTGCAATGCAGAGGTGCTGCAAATAGATTTGCACCTGTGGGACACTAATGGAAGTCCAACAGCCACTTTTAGGATGCCACTAAGTTTACTCAGTGTTTGCTAGTATAATGGCTTAGTAACAATGAGTTTGAGTGTGCAATGCAGATGTGCTGCAAATAGATTTGCACTAGTGGGACACTAATGGAAGTCCATCAGCCACTTTTAGGATGCCACTAAGTTTACTCAGTGTTTGCTAGTATAATGGCTTAGTAACAATGAGTTTGAGTGTGCAATGCAGTGGTGCTGTAAATAGCTTTGCACCAGTGGGACACTAATGGAAGTCCAACAGCCACTTTTAGGATGCCACTAAGTTTGCTCAGTGTTTGCTAGTATAATGGCTTAGTAACAATGAGTTTGAGTGTGCAATGCAGAGGTGCTGCAAATAGATTTGCACTAGTGGGACACTAATGGAAGTCCAACAGCCACTTTTAGGATTCCACTAAGTTTACTCAGTGTTTGCTAGTATAATGACTTAGTAACAAGGAATTTGAGTGTGCAATGCAGAGGTGCTGCAAATAGATTTGCACTAGTGGGACACTAATGGAAGTCCAACAGCCACTTTTAGGATTCCACTAAGTTTACTCAGTGTTTGCTAGTGTAATGGCTTAGTAACAATGAGTTTGAGTGTGCAATGCAGAGGTGCTGCAAATAGATTTGCACTAGTGGGACACTAATGGAAGTCCAACAACCCCTTTTAGGATGCCACTAAGTTTACTCAGTGTTTGCTAGTATAATGGCTTAGTAACAATGAGTTTGAGTGTGCAATGCAGATGTGCTGCAAATAGATTTGCACTAGTGGGACACTAATGGAAGTCCAACAGCCACTTTTAGGATGCCACTAAGTTTACTCAGTGTTTGCTAGTATAATGGCTTAGTAACAATGAGTTTGAGTGTGCAATGCAGTGGTGCTGTAAATAGCTTTGCACCAGTGGGACACTAATGGAAGTCCAACAGCCACTTTTAGGATGCCACTAAGTTTACCCAGTGTTTGCTAGTATAATGGCTTAGTAACAATGACTTTGAGTGTGCAAGGCAGAGGTGCTGCAAATAGATTTGCACTAGTGGGACACTAATGGAAGTCCAACAGCCACTTTTAGGATTCCACTAAGTTTACTCAGTGTTTGCTAGTATAATGGCTTAGTAACAATGAGTTTGAGTGTGCAATGCAGAGGTGCTGCAAATAGATTTGCACTAGTGGGACACTAATGGAAGTCCAACAACCCCTTTTAGGATGCCACTAAGTTTACTCAGTGTTTGCTAGTATAATGGCTTAGTAACAATGAGTTTTAGTGTGCAATGCAGATGTGCTGCAAATAGATTTGCACTAGTGGGACACTAATGGAAGTCCATCAGCCACTTTTAGGATGCCACTAAGTATACTCAGTGTTTGCTAGTATAATGGCTTAGTAACAATGAGTTTGAGTGTGCAATGCAGAGGTGCTGCAAATAGATTTGCACTAGTGGGACACTAATGGAAGTCCAACAGCCACTTTTAGGATGCCACTAAGTTTACTCAGTGTTTGCTAGTATAATGGCTTAGTAACAATGAGTTTGAGTGTGCAATGCAGTGGTGCTGTAAATAGCTTTGCACCAGTGGGACACTAATGGAAGTCCAACAGCCACTTTTAGGATGGCACTAAGTTTACTCAGTGTTTGCTAGTATAATGGCTTAGTAACAATGAGTTTGAGTGTGCAATGCAGTGGTGCTGTAAATAGCTTTGCACCAGTGGGACACTAATGGAAGTCCAACAGTTACTTTTAGGATGCCACTAAGTTTACTCAGTGTTTGCTAGTATAATGGCTTAGTAATAATGAGTTTGAGTGTGCAATGCAGAGGTGCTGCAAATAGATTTGCCCTAGTGGGACACTAATGGAAGTCCAACAGCCACGTTTAGGATGCCACTAAGTTTACTCAGTGTTTGCTAGTATAATGGCTTAGTAACAATGAGTTTGAGTGTGCAATGCAGAAGTGCTGCAAATAGATTTGCACTAGTGGGACACTAATGGAAGTCCAACAGCCACTTTTAGGATGCCACTACGTTTTCTCAGTGTTTGCTAGTATAATGGCTTAGTAACAATGAGTTTGAGTGTGCAATGCAGATGTGCTGCAAATAGATTTGCACTAGTGGGACACTAATGGAAGTCCATCAGCCACTTTTAGGATGCCACTAAGTATACTCCGTGTTTGCTAGTATAATGGCTTAGTAACAATGAGTTTGAGTGTGCAATGCAGAGGTGATGCAAATAGATTTGCACTAGTGGGACACTAATGGAAGTCCAACAGCCACTTTTAGGATGCCACTAAGTTTACTCAGTGTTTGCTAGTATAATGGCTTAGTAACAGTGAGTTTGAGTGTGCAATGCAGAGGTGATGCAAATAGATTTGCACTAGTGGGACACTAATGGAAGTCCAACAGCCACTTTTAGGATGCCACTAAGTTTACTCAGTGTTTGCTAGTATAATGGCTTAGTAACAATGAGTTTGAGTGTGCAATGCAGAGGTGATGCAAATAGATTTGCACTAGTGGGACACTAATGGAAGTCCAACAGCCACTTTTAGGATGCCACTAAGTTTACTCAGTGTTTGCTAGTATAATGGCTTAGTAACAGTGAGTTTGAGTGTGCAATGCAGAGGTGCCGCAAATAGATTTGCACCTGTGGGACACTAATGGAAGTCCAACAGCCACTTTTAGGATGCCACTAAGTTTACTCAGTGTTTGCTAGTATAATGGCTTAGTAACAATGAGTTTGAGTGTGCAATGCAGATGTGCTGCAAATAGATTTGCACTAGTGGGACACTAATGGAAGTCCATCAGCCACTTTTAGGATGCCACTAAGTTTACTCAGTGTTTGCTAGTATAATGGCTTAGTAACAATGAGTTTGAGTGTGCAATGCAGAGGTGCTGCAAATATCTTTGCACTAGTGGGACACTAATGGAAGTCCAACAGCCACTTTTAGGATGCCACTAAGTTTACTCAGTGTTTGCTAGTATAATGGCTTAGTAACAATGAGCTTGAGTGTGCAATGGGCAGGAGGGTACAGTGGCAGGGTTGTGGGTCAGTGGTCAGGAAAGGAAGCCTCACTTTCTATCCCTCCTAATGGTGAAAGGCAGCGAGGAAGTCCCTGACCTTAGCTACACAGACGCTGTTATCTGTAGCTGTTAAAATCTGTTTCCATGGATCTGACTGTCACCTATGGCTCTTAGCCTGCTGTTATTAGACCTTACAAGGGCTAATAGAAACTTCTATCCCTATTCTGTATAGCGCTGTGTGTAGAGCATACACAGCAGTATCGGGGACAGGAGCCACGCCAGCGGTGACTGACACCCAGACGCAGAAGAGATAATGGTGTCCAGACGGGCAGATACCCGTTTTTATAATGCAGGGACATGTGACATGGACATCCTATCACACATGCCGTTGCTTCTCTGGCTAAACGTCCACTTAGCTGTGTGTGTGTCTGGGATTGGCTGACATGCTGGCCCGCCCCACTACAAGCGCTCGCTTAGGGAAAGAAGACAAGGAAAAAAAAAAAATGTCGATCGCCATTATCCCAGCAGCAGTGATCTGAATGCGCTGTTCCCGCACACTATACGCTGAAATTTCATAATAATGTGAGTCACAGAGTGATTTACACTATTACAGCGGAAAGCCAGCTAGTAATTAGCTTGGCTTTTTGCTGCTAGAACCGAGCAAAAAGCTCGAGTTCTAGTTCGATCTAGAACAGCCGCCAAATCACTCGAACCGCGAATTGGAGAACCACGAACCGCGCTCAACTCTAGTCACCATTCGACCGGAAAAATACTTTTCGTCAGAACCACCCAGCCCCGTAAAATGAAGCATCCACCTCCAGGAAGACTTGTTTATTGACATTGGGCCTATGTAGCACAGGAGCAGAGGAGAAAGCCTGTTTTAAGGAGTAAAGCGCAGCCTCATTCTTCATAGTCAATCTTCGGATTTGCATCCTTGCAGATCATTGTTGAGATTGGGGCTGTCAGAGACGCAAAATGAGGAATGAACTGGCAGTAGTAGTTTGCAGATCCTAAAATCCATTGAATTGCTTTAATTCCAGAAGAACAAGGACATTTTAGGGTGCGCACGCTGTCCCTATAAGAGTCAAGGAACGAGCACACATCTAAGAATGCTGCCAGGAAAGCTGCATGATGTGCTCAGGCCCTGGGACAGAGAAGGCTCACCAGACCAGGCAGACAAGAGGAGCAGGGAGGACACCAAAGGCTGGCTATGGTGGTGAGCATGTTGGAGTCCCTGCTGGGAGGAAGCAATGGAGCAGTGCAGAAATGCAGGCATTATATAATCTACACAGAGGGCATTGTCCTGCTGATGCAATTCACTTAGCAGGAATCCCAATTTGTGCAGATCATTAGGAGCAATGTCATCTCCATATTCAGTTAACTTGCTAAATTTGTTTAAAAAAATCATCATAATTGAATCACATACAAAGGGCATTGTTATAGCAAAAAAGACAGAATGTTTGTTTTTTTACATTAGCCTTGGATAGCTTTAAAGAAAACCGGTCATACAAAAAATGCTATTAACCTGCATATATGAGCTTAATCTGCAGGTTAAAAGCATTCTGATGCCATGTGGAAAACACCCTGAGAAGCCTGCTGATGGGAAAGAATGAACTTTATTCCTCCAAGCAGCCTCAGTCTTTTAGTCATAGGGGAGTGGCTGCTGTGGTTTCAATTATCATCAGTATATAGTAAGTGTCAACTGCAGCCACACTCCCAACACTGACGAAAAGCTGGCTCAGCATTACATTAGTACAAAATCGGCTGTCAGTCAGTACCAGACGCGTGTTTACAGCTGCTGCTCACAATGTACTGTGCGATGACTGAAACTGTGCCAGTCGTGCCTGTATAACTGACTTTAACCGCACAGTGTTAAAACACTATTAGCCTCTTCACGACACATGACATATTGGGTACATTATGGATCATGTCAGATTAATCCTAGAACGCATACCTGGGGCCTCGCAGGCCTGCTAGGTAACTTGTTTGCTTTGGTAGATTTCTACGGTTGCGTGTTCTAGGGTTAATCCCTGCTTGCTGCCACCAGCAGCGATCGCTGCAGATGTCTGCTGATTTGAACAGCGGACATGTGCGGCTATCACACACAAGTATATTCACTACCCACTTGTGCCTGTTAACCCCTTACAGCGCACTGTGAAAATGTCACAGTGCGATGTAACAGCAGGCCGCAGTAAGCATTCACTTATCCGGCTCCATTGGAAGTCACGTGATGTGATCACGTGGATCCGTTGGTTGCCATGGTAGCACAGGGTCATGTGATGACTCCTGTAGTTATCATGAGTCAGCTCCTCTTACAGCTGGCAGAGGGCCGTGTGTGAGAGGAGAGCTGCTTTTGTGTAGATCAGAGCAAAATAAAAAAATAAAAGTTCAAATCACCTCCCCCCCACTCGCCCTATTGAAAATTAAAGGGTTTAAAAAAATGTACCCATATTTGGTATCACCGCATTCAGAAATGCCCGATCAAAATATAAAATCATTAAATCTGATCGGTAAACGGCGTAGCGTCAAAAAAATTCCAAACGCCAAAATTAAGTTTTTTGGCTGTCGCGAAATTCGCGCAAAATGCGATAACAGGCGATCAAAACGAAGCTTCTGTACAAATATGGTCCCTTTAACAATGTCAGCTCAAGATGCAAAAAATAAGCCATCACTGAGCCATGGATCCCAAAAAACGAGAATGCTATGGATCATGGAATATGGCGCAAAAAGTGCGCCATATTTTTGGGACAAACTTCTGAATTTTGTTTAACCCTTCAGATAAAGGTAAATCTATACATGTTTGGTATCTACAAACTCATACCAACCTGAGACATAACACCAACAGATCAGTTTTACCATATAGGGAACACTGTGAATAAACTATCCCTAAAACAATCATGCAGTCGCACTTTTTTTTTTGCAATTTTTTTGCACCTTGAATTTTTTTGCTGTTTTCCAGTACACTATATGTTAAAACTTATTGTTTTATTTAAAAGTATAACTCATCCCACAAAAAATAAGCCCTTATATGGCAAGATTGATGGAAAAATAAAAAAGTTACAGCTCTTGGAAGAAGGGGAGGAAAAAAAAAGCAGAAAACAGAAAATTGACGAGGGGTGAAGGGGTTAACTTGCAGATTAGGCCTACCATATATCTGCATGGTTAATAGTGGGTTTTTTTTCATGACAGATTCCCTTTGAAGATCGATAATCTAATAATAATAATAATAACCTTTATTTCTATAGCACCATGTTTCGCAGCGCTTTACAATAGTATGGAACATCCTTTAGAAATGGTGCATTATTACAAAAAATCTTCTGCTTATGTCATCTAATGCAATATCCTCTATTCATTTGCAGTGTACTCACCGATTTCTGGCACACACAGGCCTGTGACTATGAACTATGATATTCACATCAACCACTAAATGTCTCTATATATATTTGTGCAGGAGCAGTTTTGTCAGAGCTTTTTCATTACCCTTTCTGGGAAGTTGCATATAAAAGCTTAGCAAGTGAAGATTGTCTACATAGAGTGGAAAATTGCTTTTCATGGTAACCACATAAAATAGCTATTTTGCTATTGCTCTGATAGGCTCTACAATAAATTGATAGTCAATTGGATTAAATATATGAAATAAACTTTTATATCAGCAATTTTAATATCGGGAATAAGGGATAGTATTTTAAGGCAAAGAATTCAGAGGATATGTCACAGATAGGAAATATTTCCGTCCTAGTTGTTCTCAAGTCTCTAAGTGAATATATCAGTAAGTAGCACGTGGTAACTGCTTTTTGTCGGAATTATGTATTTTGTGTAAGTAGCACGTGGTCATTGCTTTTTGTCGGAATTATGTATTTTATATGTCTAAATTCAGCATCTGTTGCAGTATACACTCTACAATCTTTTAAAGGAAAACATCAGCCTTAAAAAACGGATGACAAGGATATTTAGAGCTGGAGATCTGCATAAATATACCTCTAAGGGCAGGAGCAGATGGTTGTATTTTCAGTATGAATACGATCCAACAAAATTTTGCATTGCGCTTTGACTGCTGTTAGTCTATGTGGCCAAGTATGTCAGATTGCTGCATGTCCGAGTTTGACCCAATATTTGTATTGCATTCGACCATGTGTAAATTATGTCTTGCGCCATTATGGAAGTAATGTCATGTAAATTATGATGTACTGTATAATATGTAATAGTGCTTATTGTGTTAGGCTGACGCTAGGATCAAAAGTAGTTAATAATTGGGACTAGCCCATTTGGGAGTGGCTACGATTTAGGATAAGTGCAGGTTTACTGTGCAACACTAGAGAGGGCCCAGCGATTGACAGATAAAGACCTATGGTATGAATGATTACCAAGGGGACATGCAGTGGGTGACCTGTGGTCAGAAGCAGAAAGAAGTCCTGGACAAAGATATTGTCATCCTGAAGAACAAGTCAAGACACAAGAAGAGTGGTAAAATGGACAGCATCAAGTCCAAGGACTAACCATAGAATGGAGTGAAGGGTTCAAAGAATGGACATCTAGCAGTAAGGCCCCAAGTAGTTTACGGCTTCTAAAGGAAACAGGCCAAGATGGACTAGAATGTGAGATAAAGGAATGCCAGAATGCCCTGGGTGGGAGTTCCCTTGGCCTCAGAAAGCTTTGTAGCTTTAGTCCAGCCACATCGGATTGCAGTTGCACCAGTGGAAAACTATGGGACAGTGTCCATCTGCGATTGATTTCTCGTGGACGGCTGTATCACATACGGCTCCTTATCCCACTTATCATCCAACTTGTGCTGTCTCCTCTTTCTTTTCAAGCTTTCCTCGACGCACTTCTGAATATGCTTGTACTGGGCTTGGCGACGTGAGTCCCAATCTTCTCTGAGTGCGTAGGTTTCAGGCAATTCAACCCCATCTCCAAGTCCACTAGGAGTCTTCCATGCCGAGCCCTCATCAAGAACGCTGAGGTGCACTTAGTGGATCCCACAGAAACATGGTTATATATGTCTACCAAATCCGGTAGTTTCTCAGGCCACAAATTCCGCTCCTCCAAGGGAAGGGTCTTCAGCAAGTTAATCACCAGGTGGTTCATGTTCTCGCACATCCCATTCGTCTGTGCATGGTAAAGGGTAGTGCAGATCTTCTTGCAGCCATACAGACTACAGAACTCCTGGAAGATTTCTGCCTTGATCCATCAGGACTCAGTCAGGATACCCATGCGACCTACAGAAATGGGCCTGGAATGCCTTCGCCTCTGTGCTTGCTGTCAAGTCCTTGACAGGTACTACCACCAGGAACCGGGAGTGCATACATGTACCCACTGCAACTAGGGGTTAACTTAACATGGTCCAGAGCCACAATCTCCAGAGCCTACTGGGTGATGATCGGCTAAAGTGGTGCTCACTGACTGGTGCCATCTAGCCTCCTCAGGACACAGGGACCACAGTTCCTAGACCAGGCCTCGATGGAGTCCCTCATTCCAATCCAGTAAAAGCAACTTCTTAGCAACATCTCCAGCTTTTTCCATCCAAAGTGCCTGGTTCCATCATGGTAGGCCTCAAGCACCACTGGGACGTGCGACTTGGGGACCACAATCTGGCAGATCCCCTCATGGGTCTTGGGGTTGGTCAGATTCCTACACAACTTGGTGTAAGTAAAGCTGACTCCGGTCTTGCCACAATTTTCTGGCCTCTTCTGGGGCACCTGGTCCCAAACGGGCATCGGCTCTTGATAACAGCAATTTAACTAGCTTGATTGCAGGATCCTGGTCCTGAGCTACTTGCCAGCCATGGTGAGGCAATGGGTCACAAGTTATTTCTTGCTGGTGAACACTCGTTCGAGGCCGTTCCTCTGAAGGGGGTTGGTGGAATGCAGGTAGCTCAATCTCTTCCAGATCGTCTTCATCCCCTTCTTCATCCAGAAAATGGGGCATTCTGGACAATGTGTCCGCATTAGTGTTCTTGCGGCCAGCTCTATATTTGATAGTAAAGTCATAACTAGCCAACCGTGCAACCCATCATTGTTCTAGAGCTCCCAACTTCGCCTAATCCAGGTGAGTCAGCGGATTATTGTCCGTGTACACGGTGAACTTGGCAGCGGCAAGGTAGTTCTTGAACCTCTCTGTCACAGCCCATACGAGTGCCAGGAACTCCAACTTGAAGGAGCTATAATTCTCCGGGTTCCTCTCTGTAGGTCTCAACTTCCGGCTGGCATAGGCGATCTCTTTCTCCTTACCCTTCTGCACCTGAGACAGGACGGCTCCCAGTCCCACATTACTTGCATCTGTGTACAGCACAAACGGGAGGCCATAATCAGGGTAAGCCAGGATTTCGTCCCCAGTTAGGACAGACTTCATCCATTCAAAAGATTTTTCCTGTTCTGGACCCCATTGGAACAGAGGCCCTGAGGGTCTTCCGTGTGTGGTTTGAGCCACCAGGAGATCTTGCAAGGTGGCCGTCATCTGGGTATACCCCTTGACGAACCTCTGGTAGTACCCCATAAGGCCCAGGAACTGCCGCACTTCTGTGATGGTGGTAGGCCGCGGCCAGTTCTGGATGGCTGTGATTTTCTCGGGGTCTGGTGCCACACCTTCAGCACTCACCACGTGCCCCAGGTACTGTACCTTTGGTTTGAGCAAATGGCACTTAGATGGCTTGAGCTTCATCCCGTATTTGGACAGGGCGTCAAACACCTCAGCCAGATGTTTCAGATGGGCTTCGTATGTCTTGGAGTAGACGATGACGTCATCCAGATACAACAAGACTGTCTCGAAGTTACAGTGGCCCAAACAGCACTCCATCAACCTCTGGAACGTCCCGGGTGTGTTGCATAGTCCGAATGGCAAGCTGTTAAACTCACACAAGCCCATTGGGGTCGCAAATGCGGTCTTCTCCCGGTCCTCTTTGGCGACTGCCACCTGCCAGTATCCGCTGGTGAGATCAAGAGTGGAAAAGTAAGTAGCCGATTTTAAAGCGGCTAGCGATTCTTCAATTCGGGGTAGAGGGTAAGCATCTTTGTGGGTGATTTTGTTAATCTGTCGGTAGTCCACACGCATCCGCATGGTCCCATCCTTCTTCTTTACAAGGACCAGTGGGGCGGCCCAGGGACTGCAGCTATCCCGGATCACCCCTGCTTACTTCATACTTTGGAGCATTTCTATAGCACATTGGTAATGGGCAGGTGGTATGGGCCTATACCTTTCCTTAATGGGTGGGTGAGTGCCTGTGGGTATGTGATGTTGTACCCCCTTAATCCACCCAAATTCCAATGGGTGCTTGCTAAAAACCTGCTCATACTCCCTGACAACCCTGTAGACCCCTTGTTTGTGATGTGTAGGTGTAGAGTCGATGCCCACATGTAGCTCCTGACACCACTTCTCTACTGGGTCCTGAGGACTAGCCCTAAGGTCCTGATGGGGCATGTCTGGAGAGCCGGTTGCATGGATGTCGTTGGAATTTACTGTAAACAGCTTGGTTATGGTTCCATACTTGGGTAGTGTTACTTCCTCCTCCCCACAGTTTAGTACTCGCACGGGCACTCTCCCCTTCTGGACATCGACTACCCCTCTGGCCGTAAACACTGTAGGCGAATGCTCTGAGGGCAGGGGCTCTACCACTACCTGGTAATCCTGTCCCCGGGAGCCAATAGCTGCCCTGCATCAGATCAACATTTCACTTCTTGGGGGCACCACTAGAGGAGCCACATCCATTACTCGTACACCCCCTATCTCACCTCCAGAGAGATTTACCTGTTGCTGCTGCAGGAGGGCTCGGATCTCACGTTGCAGGACTCTCTGCCACCCTGCTCCTGCAGTCTCAGACAGCTGTTGAAGCAAAAATAACACCTCACCCATGCAATTCTCTATCACATTTGTTCCTAAAATGATCTTCGGGTTCCGATCACTAGGGTCATTGGACAACAATAAGGCCTTGCTGGACCAACTCTACATGGCCCACTTTAATGGTCACCTCCTTGAACCTAATTTGAGTCACAGGTAACCCGTTGACAGCATAGTCAGGCCGTCGTCTGGCGGGTCCAAGTCGTCATCCAGCCAGAACTTCTTATATAGTACATAAGGAATAGTTGTTACCTGAGAGCCGGTATCAAGGAGTGCAGAGGTCGGGATCCCATCCAGGATGATAGAAACAATGGGCCGTCCCCCTACATACCGCTCTCTCCAATCTGCTAGGCCTTGGCAATTTATTCCTGGGGATTAGCCCTTGTCCCAGGGGTTGCTCGTTTAAAAGGACAGCTTTTTGCGTAGTGGCCGGTTTTGCTGCACTTGTAACAGACAGGCGGGCTGCACTGGTCGCCCTCCGTCCTTTGTATGCGGAGGTCCACTTCCTCATCCAGGGGACGTCCTCCGGACAGTCGGCCATTTGGATCTCCCTTGACGAGGTGGTCTTGGACTTTAGCTGCATGGCCTCAAGAATCCGGGCGACATCTCTGGTTAACTGATGTACTTGGGTAGACAAATAGTGATTTGTCTACCCAAGTACCCGGTCCCGGACGTTGTTAAAAGGGCTGGTTCAGGCAGGGCTAATGCAGGTGACCTCACTTGTAACTGGGATGCATCCACTTGCCGAGCTGGGAATGGGGAGTCAGGAGTCTCTGGGGGCTGCAGGGCCTTAATCACCCGTTCCTTCAAGGTAGCAAAGTCCAAAGCAGGATGTTCCAGGGCCCACAGCCGTAGCTGCTTGTGGTCCTCCACTGACTCAAGGCCCTGCAGGAATTGCTCCACTAGCATTCTATTTCCCTCTGGCTCTACAATGTCGTTAGTCAGCCTCAAAGTCTGCAGTGCTGCCTGTAGCTTTAAGGCATAGTCCCTAATGCTGTCTTGGGGCCGTTGCTTGCAACTGTAAAACCTCATCCGTAACTCCGCTTTTGTGCGGGTCTCAAACGCAGCTCCCAGCCTTTGGAAGATGGCGGTTACTGAGGTCCGATCCGCCTCAGTCCATGTCTCCACTTCTAGCTCAGCCGCGCCGGTCAGCTGCCCGAGCACTACCGACGCCCACTGCCGTCCATTTAGGGCATACATGTCAAGCACATTACAAATCTTCCTCTTAAATCCTTGCAGCGCGTCTGGCCGGCCGTCATACTGGAGAAGCCAGGCAGCACCCGGCACATAGGGCAGAGTTATGGGCACAAAGGTGTCAGGTTCCAGTGCCGCCGCTCCTGCAACCGGAGCAGCATTTGCCGCATCAGCATTGCCCTGGTCGGGTGGAGGCAGCGCCACCACACTCCCATCATCCGGAGCCGACATCTTCGCGCGCCCCATTGGTTTTCTCCCGGCACTCTTTCGCACACTGTGGCCCTCTGGAAACTTCTGGTTCCTGTTTAAGGCTGAGGACAAAAGGCGGGGCTTCGTCTTTGCGCACTTTCCCGAGGAAAGGGCGTTTTGGCGCGAAAAAACAGCGGAAAAATGGCGGATGTCGCGGGAAAAAGGATTTGAACCCGCGTACTTCACTTTTCAAGGTGCACGTCACCCAGGTAAGTGGCTCCTGCTCGCATCCTGTTCGTGATGCCAAGATTTTTGAGGTGTGCCACCCTCGCGACAGCCGACGGGCTGCTCGGACCCAGATCCACAGTGGCTCGAGGGGTCTCCGGACCTAAGGCAGGGTCGTGCGGCCACTCAAAATGAAAAAGGGGGAAATTTATTTATAAAGGTGGGGTGAAAAGACAAAGTTCGTGATGCCACCCACGGGTTGTGGTAATGTGGGATACCACCGATGCCGCGTTTGGGGGAGCACCCGGGAGCGATGGAGTGGCAGCTTATGATGCTAACCCCTCCATGGGCAGGGGGAAGGTGTCCTGGGGCTCGGCCGTGGGAGTTTGGGGACCCGACGGGAGGAGAGGGGCACAACGTACTCACACAGTCCAGGAATTCTGACACTGACTCCGGGTAAACCAAAGTCTTGAATGCCCTGTAGATGTTGTTGGAGCACACTGGGTCCGTGCCCTTTTGGTGTTGCTGGTTGGTCTGAAGCCTTCTCCCTTGGCACTGTGTTTACTCTGTGTGGATCCCTTTTGCCTGAAACTACACGGGTCCCGCTCACCCGTGTGGCTAATGGAGTGAGCTTGCTCTCAGGGTTCACACTTGGGATTTTCTAGACGATTTTAAGAAGTCCTATCCCTCTTGGTGCGCTATTACCCCAATTTTGGAGCAGGTGGAGAACGGCTCGTGAAGAATTCGTCCTCGTCGGGTAAATTACTGGGCTGCGTGAAGCTACTTCCCAGCCTAGGGTCCGCGTACCCTATTGTGCCCTGGCCCCTGCCCAGTTGTAGCACAAGGCTGCCGAACTGCCCTCCGTGGCAGTACCGTGCTCCTTGCCAGTACCCCTTGCGACCGGGGTTCCAGCTCCTTCCAGGCCAATGTCCGGCACCTGGGACGGGTACAGGAGCCCAGCTCCACAGCGTGACCTTTCACTGTCACTGCTGGCTGCTCTCTCTCTCTGACTACTCCTGACAATTCTGGCCCTCCTTCTACCATCCTTCCATCTGGGCGGCCATATTCCCCTCAGGCTGCCCAATGGATGCCTGGTGGGTGTGGTGCAGAGTGGTCCTCAGGATTTGTGTATACCTGTTCTTAGCAATACCAAAGGGACAGGACCCGTAACCAAGGAGGAGCAGGTACCATGCAGAAGGGCAGGTTGCACAGTTCCCTTGTGACGACCTGATAGGCCAGGGCATCACACCAATGTGAAGACTCAGCATCTGTCCAGTTGTGGTTCCCTCACCCTATGTTGTCTGCGTATTGTTCTGCCCATGGGGAAGTAGTATGGGCATTCAGTGGGATAAGCCCAGGTCTGTGCAATCTTTCTAAAGGCAGCCAGGCCAGTGGATGAGAGCACCTGCTGACCTTCATGTCTCCACAACCACCACTTGTCAAAAAGCCAATGCTGAGTTACCTTAATCCATCTTTGACAACTGTGAGGTAACCTTCTTTGACAACTGATCAAGATGTTGCATTGCGAGTCATGATAACCTTTGCTATAACTGTATTTTGATGCATTTTGCTCGGGATCAACAAAGTGTATCGTATCGTATGCTGTTGTGGATTTTTTTTATTTCGTGCTGTTGTTTCGCATTTTACTGATGGGTTAGAAAACATTTTACACCATCACAATATCTATTGTTACTTTATAATCACACTAAGAAAATGTATAATACAAATGTAACTGAAAGCAATGTCCCAACACTAGAGAGGAAGTAGATTTCATTTATGTTTATGCTCAGCCTATTGAAAGTGCTCGTGGTCTACAATCCCTGTTGTTTCTATCTACGGCAAACAGCTCCTATCAGACTTATATAACCATAATGCTTCATTATTTTATCATATTTGATTGGCAGACATAAAGTCACATCTGCTAATATGATCAAATTAATATAAATGTACTATTCTAGCTGACATACTGTGATATAAAATGGCACAGCTTGAGAAATATTGTGAAGCCTCACATAATCACTCTACAAATTCACATATTTTATCTGAAACAAAATCATTGCCAGCCAGCTAATATATACAAGGTAATGGCTTTCATTGAAGCAAAAGACATCATTTATGAGGCCTACAAAAGATTAAATCAATTTACAGTAGAATAGTAAACATTTATCCAACAGCATAAAATGTATTCATTGATGTTTAAAATGCTTCTTTTTTGCTAAAAGTTTGAATGTAATTTACTATTTCCAATCAACTTTAGAAAACAGCATCCACTATTGTTACAAAATGCATGCCAGGACCAAACGTTCTCATTTACCTAGCACCTTTTATCGGTGCCGCTCCAGTACCGGAGCACCACTTTGTGACCGCAACCTCTGAATAGCTGGAAGTCAGAAGTTATGCCATAAGGTCTCAATCCAAGTCTATGACAACCAGAACAAGACTCAGACTTGCATTGAAGGTTGACCTCGGTTTCCTCCACGAAACTTTGGAGTGATCCAGCAGGTCAAAAATTGCCTGAAACAGATGGAAGCGGCTCCAATCAAAGATGAAAACTCTGGAGGGTCAGAATAAGACTAGGAGCAGGGACCTTAGATTATAAAGTACCGCTCAAGAGGGGAAAAATAAATGCTGGCATGGTACTTTAAATATTTAAAAAAAAATGTCCCTTTGTCTCAGACAATCCTGTGACAAATCACTCTTTCTAGAAATAGGGAGCAATCTTGACAGTGTGCAAATTGCACAGTCACGGTTCAGAACTCTGCAGTACATAAAGTGATTGTAGAAATTTCTCTTGAGCCCATCAAAGTCTTAAAAGGTATCTGTCAGCAGGTTTTTGCTATGTAAGCTGAAACCAGCATGCTGCAAGGAAAATTCAGTGCTTCCTATCTAGTCACAGTCCCATCAGTTATTTGATATATTTGTTTAAAAGCAGGAACAATTATCATTGCTCAGACTACAACTCCTATGCACAGCAGTCTGAAACCTGCTGTGATTGTCACCTCCCTGTCAATGTGCAATCCCTATAGAGAGCCTGGTGTGGGCAGGGACATCTCACTGGGCTCAGCTACATGACTAAAGCTAAAAATTCTGATTGTGTCAGAAAGGCTGCACTCAGTCATCTATAGGCCTCGTCACATGCAACGACATCACTAACGAGATGACATTGGGGTCACGGAATGCGTGACGCACAAATGGCCTTGTTAGCGACGTCGTTGCGGTGACATGTACGAGCGACTGCTAACGATGTAAAATATTCACCTTATCATTGATTGTTGACACATCATCCATTTCCCAAATGTCGTTGCTCGTGCAGGACTCAGGTTGTTCGTCATTCCTGAGGCAGCACACATCGCTATGTGTGACACCGCAGGCAGGGCCGTATTTGCCACTAGGCACCCGTGGTCCCGTGCCTAGGGCGGCACGTTGCGGGGGGCGGCACTTTCTGGCAGCAAAAAAAAAAAAATAAAAATATATATACATTTTTTTTTATTTTTTTTTTACATCCCCGCCCCCCGTCCCTCCCTCCGTTACACTCGGCTGTGTTCCGGGGGGGGGGTTGGGAGAGAGGAGAGGCGCACTTCTGCTGTCTATTTAAATACATGGCGGGCGCCAGGCATAGTGAGCTGACTAACCCCGGAAGTTCCATGGCCTGCACTTCCGGGGTCAGAGGCGCGCGGGCGCGACAATCAGCTCACTGCCCCGTGCTGCGGCGTCCAATGCTGCAGATGACACACGCCGCGGAGGAGGACGCATCTGCAGCTGGAGCCAGCCAGAAGAGGAGCCAGTCAGAGCAGGACGGCGAGCACAGGAGCAGGTAAGGCAGAGCCTAGAATGTATGGGCACCTTACAGGTTAGTTGATGATCGTTGCGAATTGCGATGCCTCTTTTTGTCCACTGTAATCATGCAAGGGGAGGCTGGGGGAAGAGAGGCTGAGGCTGGGGGAGGCTGGGAAGAGAGGGAGGCTGGGAAGAGAGAGAGGCTGGGGGGAGGCTGGGAAGAGAGAGAGGCTGGGGGGAGGCTGGGAAGAGAGAGAGGCTGGGGGGAGGCTGGGAAGAGAGAGAGAGAGGCTGAGGCTGGGAAGAGAGAGGCTGAGGGGAGGCTGGGAAGAGAGAGAGACTGAGGCTGGGAAGAGAGAGAGACTGAGACTGGGGGGAGGCTGGGAAGAGAGAGGCTGAGGCTGGGGGGAGGCTGGGAAGAGAGTGAGGCTGGGGGGAGGCTGGGAAGAGAGAGAGGCTGGGAAGAGAAAGAGGCTGAGGCTGGGGGGAGGCTGGGAAGAGAGAGAGGCTGAGGCTGGGAAGAGAGAGAGGCTTAGGCTGGGGGGAGGCTGGGAAGATATTGAGGCTGAGGCTGGGGGGAGAGAGGCTGAGGCTGGGGGGAGAGAGGCTGAGGCTGGGGGGGAGGCTGGGGGGAGAGAGAGGCTAAGGCTGGGGGGAGGCTGGGGGGAGAGAGAGGGGGAGGCTGGGGGGAGAGAGAGGCTAAGGCTGGGGGGGAGGCTGGGGGGAGAGAGAGGCTGAGGCTGGGGGAAGAGAGAGGCTGAAGCTGGGGGGGAGGCTGGGAGAAGAGAGGCTGATTCTGGGGGAGGCTGATGCTGAAGGAGGCTGATGCTGAGGGAGGCTGATGCTGGGGGAGGCTGGGAGGGGGAGGGTGAGGCTTGGAGGAGGGAAGCTGATGCTGAGGGAGACTTGGAGGAGGGAGGCTGAGGGAGGAGTGAGGCTGAGGCTGGGAGGAGAGAGGCTGATGCTGGGGGAGACTGGGAGGGGGAAGGTGAGGCTTGGAGGAGGGAGGTTGATGCTGAGGGAGGCTGGGAGGAGGGAGGCTGGGAGGGTGAGGCTTGGAGGAGGGAAGCTGATGCTGAGGGAGGCTTGGAGGAGGGAGGCTGATGCTGGGGGAGGCTGGGAGGAGGAAGGCTGATGCTGGGGGAGGCTGGGAGGAGGAAGGCTGATGCTGGGGGAGGCTGGGAGGAGGGAGGCTGATGCTGGGGGAGGCTGGGAGGAGGGAGGCTGATGCTGGGGGAGGCTGGGAGGAGGGAGGCTGATGCTGGGGGAGGTTGGGAGGAGGGAGGCTGATGCTTGGGGAGGTTGGGAGGAGGGAGGCTGAGGCTGGGGGAGGCTGGGAGGAGGGAGGGGGAGGCTGGGAGGAGGGAGGCTGAGGCTGGGGGAGGCTGGGAGGAGGGAGGCTGATGCTGGGGGAGGCTGGGAGGAGGGAGGCTGATGTTGGGGGAAGCTGGGAGCAGGGAGGCTGATGCTGGGGGAGGCTGGGAGGAGAGAGGCTGATGCTGGAGGAGGCTCATGCTGGGGTAGGCTGGGAGGAGAGAGGCTGATGCTGGAGGAGGCTCATGCTGGGGGAGGCTGGGAGGAGAGAGGCTGATGCTGGAGGAGGCTGATGCTGAGGGAGGCTGGGGGGAGAGAGGCTGATGCTGGGGGGAGAGAGGCTGATGCTGGGGGAGAGGCTGCTGCTGGAGGTGGGGGGAGAGAGGCTGCTGCTGGGGGAATGGGAGAGAGGGGCCAATGCTAGAGACAGAGGACAAGGGTTGAGGGATAGAGCAATGACAATATCGATGGGGGGGGAGTGTAAGGACTCAGAATAAGAGGGGGGGCAGCATGTGTGGGCTCAGTATGGAGTGGAGCAATGTAGGGGAGTCAATATCAAGAGTGGGGTAGTGTGTGTGTGTGTGTGTGTGTGGGGGGGTCTCAGCATAAGCGCTAGTGTGGTGGTCTTAGTATGATGAGTGGGGCAGCATGGAGGTGTCATTATGGAAAAGAGGAAGGCAGCATGCATGGGACATTGTGAGGAGGAGGCAGCATGCATGGGACACTGTGAGGAGGGGGCAGCATGCATGGGACACTGTGAGGAGGGGGCAGCATGCATGGGACACTGTGAGGAGGGGGCAGCATGCATGGGACACTGAGGAGGGGGCAGCATGCATGGGACACTGTGAGGAGGGGGCAGCATGCATGGGACACTGTCAGGAGGGGGCAGCATGCATGGGACACTGTCAGGAGGGGGCAGCATGCATGGGACACTGTCAGGAGGGGGCAGCATGCATGGGACACTGTCAGGAGGGGGCAGCATGCATGAGACACTGTGAGGAGGGGGCAGCATGCATGAGACACTGTGAGGAGGGGGCAGCATGCATAGGACACTGTGAGGAGGGGGCAGCATGCATAGGACACTGTGAGGAGGGGGCAGCATGCATAGGACACTGTGAGGAGGGGGCAGCATGCATGGGACACTGTGAGGAGGGGGCAGCATGCATGGGACACTGTGAGGAGGGGGCAGCATGCATGGGACACTGTGAGGAGGGGGCAGCATGCATGGGACACTGTGAGGAGGGGGAAGCATGCATGGGACATTGTGAGGAGGGGGCAGCATACATGGGACATTGTGAGGAGGGGGCAGCATGCATGGGACACTGTGAGGAGGGGGCAGCATGCACGGGACACTGTGAGGAGGGGGCAGCATGCACGGGACATTGTGAGGAGGGGACAGCATGCACGGGACATTGTGAGGAGGGGACAGCATGCACGGGACATTGTGAGGAGGGGGCAGCATGCACGGGACACTGTGAGGAGGGGGCAGCATGCACGGGACACTGTGAGGAGGGGGCAGCATGATGTGAGGACAATGTGCAGATCATATTTCATAATCGAGGAAGGTGTGGTGGATAGTGAGGGCAGTGTGTAGTTTATTAGGGGCAGTGTGTCACATTATATAAGTGGGGACGGTGGAAATATTTTATACCCATGCTATGTTTTGATGTGCCTGTGGTGATCCCCATTGGGGGGGGGTTAGTGCCCTTCGTTTCTCATTGATACTTTTTAAAGTGTTTTACAGAGTAGATCTGCCTTAAACAGATGTCGTGTGCGAAAACTCAGTTTTACGTTGTCAATAAGGGGCGCGACCACTTAAAGTGCCTAGGGCAGCACGAAGGCAAAATACAGCCCTGACCGCAGGAATGACGAACAACACCGTACCTGCGTCCTCCAGCAACGAGGTGGGCGTGGCTTTCATTCGGCTGCTCTCTGCCCCTCCACTTCGATTGGACGCCTGCCGTGTGACGTCGCACGAACCGCCCCTTTAGAAAAGAGGCAGTTCGCTGGCCACAGCGACGTCGCTGGGAAGGCAGCGATTTTCCCGTGACGCACAAACGACGGGGGTGGGTGCTTTCACGAGCGACATCGCTAGCGATGTCGCTGCGTGTAAAGCCCCCTTTAGTGATACACCATTAGATTCAGGATCTCTTTGTCGTCACCATGCTGTTCTCAGATGAGGTAGCAAAAACCTGCTGACAGATTCCCTTTAAGTGTTAGGAAAGGGATATTGTGCAAATGGAAAAGTAACTGCACCCTTACCTAAAAACTAAATTTTTTTCCATAAATCTACCTGCTAATAATTGCTGGTAAATTAAACTGTATAGCAAAATCCTCTTCCTTAAAGAAATATTAATTCACACATTTCCGCAAAGTTTAATTCTCTATAGCTTGGCAATTTTTTTTCACTTTTGTTGTTTCGTGCTCTTGTTTAAATAGCCCTAGTTTTTTTGGGTTTTTTTGGTTACCATAACTGCATTTTGGCTTGTTTTTTTATTTTTTATTTTTGCAGTTCATTCATTTTACCATATAGTATACCAAGAGCAGGAAGAAAAAAAAATCCAAGTGGGATAGAATGGTATGTAGAAAAAAAGCAATTCTGTTAGGCTGAGAACGCACTTTGCGTTGCCCTACATGCAGTTTTGAACGCACGTTTTTGCCTTAATTGATTTGTCCAAAGTTGCCTTTTCCAGAACTTTAGTGCTTGAAACGCATGCGTATTTACCGCGTTTTAGGTGCGTTTTCAGCACTTTTTGCATGCTTTTTCACCTGCGTTTTGACAGATGCATTTTGCACATCAAGATACTGATAAATAAAGTTGAAACTGTCAAAAGTAGTGAAAAAAAGAGAAAAAAAAGGAATACATACATAATTTCAGAAATTAAAATGAAAATAGAAATATATAATGAAATTATAGCAGTAATATAGTATTTTTAAGAAAAATAGCAATATATTATTAATTTTCTTTAATTTAATTGTCGGTTTTTGTGTTTGTGTAAAGGGACATATGAAATCTTTAATTTGATGTGCAAAAAGCATGCATTTTGGGAGTCCAAAACACATGTGTTCTGCAATGAAAAAGCAGGTAAAACGCAGGAATGTGTAGGAATCTTGGTTTTTGCCATTTGTCATTGACTTCAATGTTAGCAGAACGCACCCAAAATGGCATAAACAACTGACATGCTGCTTCTTTGGATGCATGGTTTTTGCCAGAAAATAGCAAATTAAACGCAGCGTTTCTAAATGCAAAGTGCGGTCAGGAAAACATCATTTTCCATTGACTATCATGGAAAACAAAAACGCATGCCTTTTGGCATGAAAATGCTGCAGCTCAAAACGCTGCAGAAATGCAGGTAAAAACGCAAAGTGCGTTCTCAGCCTTATAGTTGGGGGCAATTAATTTTATGGTTGCACAGTAAAACTGACCAGGTTAATGGATTCTTCAATTTGGTGTGATTACAGAGATATCCCCCAAAAAAGTTGCAACTTTGCTATGACAGAAAAATACACTTCAGCTGCAATGTGTGAATGCAACTTTAGTAGTAAGTGTGCTGCAGAGTGGCTTTTCCAGTGATTGGATGCAAAACTTTAATGCTGTTAACATAAATACAGATTTAGTAACCCTTACCTTGTCAGATGGCACACCACTATATTAACGTGATTCCAACAAAGAAAAAGAGTTATTTCCCCAAAGTTTAGTTAAAACTGAGATATTTTATGAAATATACAATAAAAATATAAAGACCAGTAAACATTGGCTCCACTACAGCACAAATGAGTGGACAACTAATCCAGCAACAATTGTAAAGAGGGGAAGCAGGAATAAGCCAGTACAAATGAGATACAAAATATAGCATAAATAGCAGTTATCTCACTGAAAAGACACATGCAGCCCTGTCAATATCCATAATAATACTATCAAGAGTGAAATTGAAGGTACCCGTGATGATACCTCCTCTAAACGCTGCACAGCGAAATAACAGTGAAGGTAAGCTAACTAGTATTGTAAGAACCGCTTGCCCATACTCCACGCTGGAGACAGTCAAACACATGCCGTGACATGTGTTTCGCGTGGGCTTCCTCGAGGGGGTCACTTTCGCTGTGTGTGGGGGCTGCTTTATATATAAACTATAAGGACAATCGATATCCACAGAGTTTGAACTAGGTGCATGTGCGCCGCATCAACACGCCCGCCATGTGCGTCTCTTCTGGCTATCATGATGATGTGGCGTGTCAAGGGAAGTCCCCATTAGAGCTTCGGCAGCTCAATAGCAAACAATCTGTGGTGTGCATGCGCACAATCAAGACACAGCACAAATATAGATTGGCGCAATCTAGTCCACTGTATGGCACTGCATGCATTAATATAAGGGGTACTGAATATCTATCTAAACCAATGATGAAAAAAGAATCAAGAGTATAAGGTACAAAAATTATAAAGTTATAAATGATGTGCAGTATATAAATTATTATTATTATTATAAAGTAGCATGTGGGAAAGAATGCACACTATATTGGGGAAGCATTGGTCTATTTTTACAATTGAACCCACCCCATCTGGGGTTCTGCCTGATTTCCCATTGATGACTACAAGGAGGTCTAAAAATTTGAAGGATCATTAAGTTAGAAGCCACTGCGTGGCCAAACCTCCTCCGAACCTTTTCTATGCGGGTAAAAGAAAGTGGGGCTTCTCCATGTGGCGACTGTTTACGTTGTAAAAATCTAGTACAAATTACATCTTTTTGTTCATCTGATGCACCAGAGAAGTCCAAATTATTGAATATACTGTATATCACGCAGCAGCAAATTTGACGAGTACTATGCCACATCTACATATAAACTTATATATATAGAATTAACATCCTGTGAGTTACAAGTCCGCACTCCAGAACAAGTTAGGGACATCTTGGCGGCACATAGGGTGGAGGACATTGGTATGTTGAAGACAATACCAAAACATTTTAAAATCCATCACAATTGTAACCCCAATGATTTGTGGATTGATATAATGAGATGCGGTTCAAGAGGGCGGGACATGAAACGATTACTGTCTCAACTGGAATGTCAGTGGATTACCATTGTGGGAACATTAACCCCTGCAGGTTTTAATGATCAAAATAGTTTTGCTTAATTTTTGTGATTGTCTTGTATTTAGTTGATTTTAACTGTGTTTTTTTGTTTTGTTATATTTTTCATTAACACAATTTTATACAGTATATGATGTCTTCATATGTGATATGAAAATGATCAATATGACTACACTGTTGCAAGATCCTGAAGTCTATGTAATTGACTTGACCAAAAATCAAAGAAAAAAAATAATGTTTTACACTATTTGGTTATACTTTCTTTTTTCACTTATGTGTATTTCTGTTATCAGGAGCGATTATAATTTCTGTGACCCCCAGTCCGATTTCCAGGGACCACAATGCTCGGGTTTGCAGCTGCACATTGCTGGCTGCTGGCCTTTTAATCTCGCATTTGCAGTGTGAGCATGTGCACACAGCATTCACTCCTGATCGCTGCATGCACAAGCATTGTAGTCAGGGCCGGCCTTAGCCTGAATGGCGCCCTGTGCAAAACTGCCCTTTGGTGCCCCCCATACTGATTTTGTACCCAGTTTCCAGGAAACAAACGAGGACCAGAGGCAATTTTTTTATATCCTAAGAACATTGATTTCTTCAAATGTACAATAAAGTCCTCCAGATTTGTGCTGGAGAATCTGATTCTCAATCCACATTAATTCCACCACATCTCGTACATGCTGTATGCCTGGATATTACATTATGGATGGTACATATGGATCCCCCCAATGGGGCGCACATGTATCTGCACAATGAGGTGCTGCTGCTCTTCGTGGAGAGATGGTAAAAATTCCTATACACTTAGAGGGGCGCAGGTCGTGGTCCCATTGGTGGGATCAACATCTACTATACAAATCCTGAGGATAAATGTACCAGATGATAGCAGACAAGGCACCATGGAGCCGGCGGCCGATGCTGTGTGTACGCCGGACCAAAAAGTCCAAAATACAGATGTTAAAGGGGAATGTACGAAATTAGAAAAAAATCTCTGCTTTCTACATAATAAAGAGTCCTCAGGTTATATGTGTTGCTGCCTCTCAGCTCCAATGACCTGAACAGACTGAGGTGCAGTACCACATACACAGCGCCCCCCGTCCTTATGGTGTGTATGTGTCGCTGCCTCTCAGCTCCACTACCCTGAGCAGACTGAGGTGCAGCACCACATACACACCATAAGGGAGGGGCACGGTGTATGGAAGAACTACGGCATATATATTGTAATCCCTTTATTAACCAGACTGGGCACACCCCATTTGGCAATGCTGCAAATAATTTTGTTGGAAAATTTGTAAGATAAATCCACGCCGAATAATGTAATATGCAGAACTTCATAATGCACACCTCAGCTGCTGCAGAACCTCAAAATACACACCTCAGATGCAATAGAACCTCATTATACACATCTCAGCTGCTGCAAAATCTCATAATTCTCCTCAGTTGCTTCAGAACCCCATAAGACACACCTCAGCTACTGCAGACCCCCATAATACACATCTCAGCTGCTTCAGAACCCCATAAGACACACCTCAGCTACTGCAGAACCCCATGATACACATCTCAGCTGCTTCAGAACCCCATAAGACACACCTCAGCTACTGCAGAACCCCATAATACACACCTCAGCTGCTGCAGAACCCTATAATACACATCTCAGCGGCTGCAGAACCCCATAATACACAACTCAGCGGCTGCAGAACCCCATAATACACAACTCAGCTGCTGCAGAACCCCATAATACACATCTCAGCTGCTGCAGAACCCCATAATACACAACTCAGCGGCTGCAGAACCCCATAATACACACCTTAGCGGCTGCAGAACCCCATAATACACATCTCAGCGGCTGCAGAACCCCATAATACACACCTCAGCGGCTGCAGAACCCCATAATACACACCTCAGCGGCTGCAGAACCCCATAATATACACCTCAGCTTCTGCAGGACCTCATCATACACAACTCAGCTGCTGACAATGCATTACAATGATAGAATGGCGTCGTTCATAACAACATTAAGGCTAAGTTCACACAGGACATCTTTTGTAGCATTTTTGAGGTCACACAGATGCCCCTGCATGCATTTCCTCCTCCCAGCAAAGTCTATGGGATTGATCTTTTGCTGTCCGCACTGGGCATCTTTTGTTGGCTGCATCTTGGCTGCGTTTTTGAAGATGCAGCTGTCAGTTCTTTTTGCATTTTTGTTTTTAACCCTTCCAGTCAATAGATTAGACTTAAAAACCGCATTGGGCAAAACGCGGTAAAAAGGTGTCAAAAACACATTGCGTTTTTTTATGCATTTTTGCCGCGGTGCATTTTTGGTGCATTCTTGGGACAAAAACACTGCATATTTGTGGTAAAAAAGATGCCCCGTGTGAACATCCCCTAAACCATTCCATGTGATGTGCAGACGGCAGTGACGCCATGTAACATATGAGACTCCACTGTTATTTTCTACCAGGTAAGGAATCTGACAGCTGATTCCTCTGCACGACCCCCGCGTGGAAGGAATCAGGCACCGGCTCCATTATTGCAATCCTGTATATTTTACTCTGATGCTTACACATTTCAGATAAAACACATTTTATCTCTGCCAAGGACGATGCAACCAGGACGAGGTGCCCGGGAGGCCGGTGCCCAATGGCTTCTCCCTGCTCTGCTGCACATTGACTGGTCGAACCCCCAAAATGTGTAATACACACTGTTAGGATTTCATTTGCCAATGAAATCACTCACAAGGGATTTGCAGACTCGGGGTCATCTGCTGAATGACGTCTCCTCCTGCGTCTCTCATTGTTATCATTTTCAATTTGAGAGGAACAGGAGGAGACGTCATTCTGCAGATGACCACACACCGCATGTGAGTGATCAGGTGACAACTACTCGAATCAGCAAGTGAAATCCTAACAGAACGCATATTACACACCTATAGGATATGGCAGGTCAATATTCAGAATTACATTACACACTATACGTGACATGTACAGGGCATATGTAGGGTGTATAATCTAATATATAAAGCTGTGTGTGTGTGTGTGTGTGTGTGTGTCCAATACAGGAATTCGCACCGTCACATTTACAATCACGAAATTTTGCACAGACGCCTCATGTGACTCAGGGAACGTCATAGACTATATTTTGATGAGAAATTTTAACCCCGCACTTTACAGTTATTCGCCGCAAAAACCTGCTTACACTAAAATCAATGGCGCTGGGAACTACAAGTCATTAATAAGAGCTGTAATTGGTTGCTATAGGCAACAAAGGACATTCTTTTTTTAAGACAGGTAATGTGTCAGATAATATGATGTCAATAGAGACAAACACAGACACACACAGAGACATACAGACTGATACAGAGACAGAGATGCACAAACACAGAGACAGACACAGAAACAGAGACACAGAGAGAGATACACACACACACACACACACTGAGACTGATGCAGAGACACACAGAGACAGGGACACGCACAGAGACAGGGACACGCACAGAGACAGGGACACGCACAGAGACAGGGACACGCACAGAGACAGGGACACGCACAGGGACAGGGACACGCACAGGGACAGGGACACGCACAGGGACAGGGACACGCACAGGGACACGCACAGGGACAGGGACACAGACTGACAGAGACACACAGAAACAGACACACAGAGACCTAGACAAAGACATAGAATCACAGAGACTGATATAGAGACAGAGAAGAGACACACAGAGACAAAGAGAGAGAGAGACAGAGACTCACAGACATACAGAGACTGACAAACAGAAACTGATACAGAGACACACAAAGACACACACAGAGACAGACTGATACAGAGACACACAAAGACACACACAGAGACAGACTGATACAGAGACTGATAAAGAGACACACAGAGACATAGACACACAGACTGATTCAGAGACAGAGGCACAGAGAAAGAGACGAAGACACAGACATAGACAGAGACACACAGGGACACACAGAGGCACTCATACAGAGACAAAGACACGGACACAGAAACACAGACACATACAGAGACACACAGACAGAGACACAGAGGCAGAGACACACAGAGACAGACACAGACAGAGATACACAGACAGACACACACAGAGACCCACAAAGACAGAAACACACAGAGACACAGAGATAGACACAGAGACACAGATATAGTCACAGAGACAGAGATATACAGAGACAGAGACACACAGAGATACATACAAACACAAGCACAGACACGCAGAGACAGAAACACACAGAGGGAGAGCGGGAGACAGACAGAGAGGGACACAGAGGCAGAGACACACAGACAGAGACACAGAGGCAGAGGCACACAGAGACAGACACATAGACAGATATACAGACAGACACACACAGAGACCCATAAAGACAGAAACACACAGAGACAGACACAGAGACACAGATATAGTCACAGAGACAGAGATACACAGAGACAGAGACACACAGAGATACATACAAATACAAGCACAGACAGGCAGAGACAGAAACACAGAGAGAGAGCGGGAGACAGACAGAGAGGGACACAGAGAGTGGAGAGAGGGAGAGACAATTACTGGCACCGCCAGGTACTACAGCTAATAAATATATATATGTATCTATTACCCCCTACACATGCTCTGCACCCACTCTGGCCGCAGCTGCAGGGCCCACTGGCATCACGTCCCAGGCTCCCCCTGATGTCATTACACCTATCCAGGGCCCACAGCTGCAGAGCAAGGGTGAAACAGGGAGCCAGTGGCCATCCAGTCCTCAATGGTGTTCAACCATGCATCCGAGGAAATAGCAATGGCCCCCCATCACCGACAGGCCCAGTCACTGCCACTGTATAAATTACACAATATACATGACACATACATAGATACTATGGAAAAGATAGATTGATGCAGGGTCGGGACTGGGGTGTCTGGGGTCCACAGGAGGAGTTAACTCTAGAGGCCACACAACTATATGCAAATAGCTGCAGGAGCCCCACACAGCCTCCTATGCATAGCAGGAGCCCCCACACAGCCTCCTATGCACAGCAGGAGCCCCCACACAGCCTCCTATGCACAGCAGGAGCCCCCACACAGCCTCCTATGCACAGCAGGAGCCCCCACACAGCCTCCTATACACAGCAGGAACCCCCACACAGCCTCCTATACACAGCAGGAGCCCCCACACAGCCTCCTATACACAGCAGGAGCCCCCACACAGCCTCCTATACACAGCAGGAGCCCCCACACAGCCTCCTATACACAGCAGGAGCCCCACACAGCCTCCTATGCACAGCAGGAGCCCCCACACAGCCTCCTATGCACAGCAGGAGCCCCCATACAGCCTCCTATGCACAGCAGGAGCCCCCACACAGCCTCCTATGCACAGCAGGAGCCCCCACACAGCCTCCTGCGCACAGCAGGAGCCCCCACACAGCCTCCTATACACAGCAGGAGCCCCCACACAGCCTCCTATGCACAGCAGTGGCCTCCACATAGCCTCTTATATACAACAGGAGCCCTCACAGATCCCATATAGACATAAAAAAATTATACTCACCTAATCCTTATTTCCAGCACTGCAGCCTCCATATTCTCTTCTATGGTGGCCTGCGGAGGCAGCGCAATGCAATGATGTCACTGCAGTGCCCTTGTGGATATACGGTCTCCTAAGACACAGGCCTGCAGCGGTCTGTGGCTTAGGAGACGGGCAGTGATAGAGCAGGGAGCCCTCTGTTCTGTCACAGGATTGAACTGTATTGGGGTGACGCCGACATAGTTCAGTGCGGTGGTTGCAGAAGATTCGGGGCTCCGGCCAAGAAGTTCTGGGTCAGAGCTCTGGATCTTTGATGCCAGTGGTGCCCCTGCCGGCGGGTCCCTTTTATGTTCAGTTAGGCTGCTTTCACACATCATTTTTTTGCTGAGCGGCACAATACGGCGCTTTGCAGACAAAAAACGCAACCGTTTTTTTTGCCGCCGGTTGCGTTATTTCCGCATAGACTTGCATTAGCGCCGTATTGTGCCACATGGCCTTGCGTTGTGTCCGTTTTTTGCCGCATACGGCATATTTAGCAAAAACCGCATGGCGCCGGATCCAGCGCGATGCGGTACGATTTACAATGCAAGCCTATGGACGCCGGATGCGTTTTTTTACACTGCGTATGCTCAGTATCAAGCCGCATCAGTCAAAAAACGGATGGGCCGCATGGAAAAACTTATGCAACGGATCCGTTTTTTTTGCCGCATCTGTTGCATAGGTTTTGAAGCCGGATTGAGCCGTACTGCAAAAAACGGGTGTGTGAAAGCAGCCTTAGAGCACTTTCTGGGGCATTAACTGGTGTCTGTGTACCAGACCGACGCTGGATAGATGATAGGCAAACATATCAGACAGATAGATAGATAATAGAAAGATAGATAGATAGATAGATACAGTTAGGTCCAGAAATATTTGGACAGTGACACAAGTTTTGTTATTTTAGCTGTTTACAAAAACATGTTCAGAAATACAATTATATATATAATATGGGCTGAAAGTGCACACTCCCAGCTGCAATATGAGAGTTTTCACATCCAAATCGGAGAAAGGGTTTAGGAATCATAGCTCTGTAATGCATAGCCTCCTCTTTTTAAAGGGACCAAAAGTAATTGAACAAGGGACTCTAAGGGCTGCAATTAACTCTGAAGGTGTCTCCCTCGTTAACCTGTAATCAATGAAGTAGTTAAAAGGTCTGGGGTTGATTACACGTGTGTGGTTTTGCATTTGGAAGCTGTTGCTGTGACCAGACAACATGCGGTCTAAGGAACTCTCAATTGAGGTGAAGCAGAACATCCTGAGGCTGAAAAAAAAGAAAAAATCCATCAGAGAGATAGCAGACATGCTTGGAGTAGCAAAATCAACAGTCGGGTACATTCTGAGAAAAAAGGAATTGACTGGTGAGCTTGGGAACTCAAAAAGGCCTGGGCGTCCACGGATGACAACAGTGGTGGATGATCGCCGCATACTTTCTTTGGTGAAGAAGAACCCGTTCACAACATCAACTGAAGTCCAGAACACTCTCAGTGAAGTAGGTGTATCTGTCTCTAAGTCAACTGTAAAGAGAAGACTCCATGAAAGTAAATACAAAGGGTTCACATCTAGATGCAAACCATTCATCAATTCCAAAAATAGACAGGCCAGAGTTAAATTTGCTGAAAAACACCTCATGAAGCCAGCTCAGTTCTGGAAAAGTATTCTATGGACAGATGAGACAAAGATCAACCTGTACCAGAATGATGGGAAGAAAAAAGTTTGGAGAAAAAAGGGAACGGCACATGATCCAAGGCACACCACATCCTCTGTAAAACATGGTGGAGGCAACGTGATGGCATGGGCATGCATGGCTTTCAATGGCACTGGGTCACTTGTGTTTATTGATGACATAACAGCAGACAAGAGTAGCCGGATGAATTCTGAAGTGTACCGGGATATACTTTCAGCCCAGATTCAGCCAAATGCCGCAAAGTTGATTGGACGGCGCTTCATAGTACAGATGGACAATGACCCCAAGCATACAGCCAAAGCTACCCAGGAGTTCATGAGTGCAAAAAAGTGGAGCATTCTGCAATGGCCAAGTCAATCACCAGATCTTAACCCAGTTGAGCATGCATTTCACTTGCTCAAATCCAGACTTAAGACGGAAAGACCCACAAACAAGCAAGACCTGAAGGCTGCGGCTGTAAAGGCCTGGCAAAGCATTAAGAAGGAGGAAACCCAGCGTTTGGTGATGTCCATGGGTTCCAGACTTAAGGCAGTGATTTCCTCCAAAGGATTCGCAACAAAATATTGAAAATAAAAATATTTTGTTTGGGTTTGGTTTATTTGTCCAATTACTTTTGACCTCCTAAAATGTGGAGTGTTTGTAAAGAAATGTGTACAATTCCTACAATTTCTATCATATATTTTTGATCAAACCTTCAAATTAAACGTTACAATCTGCACTTGAATTCTGTTGTAGAGGTTTCATTTCAAATCCAATGTGGTGGCATGCAGAGCCCAACTCGCGAAAATTGTGTCACTGTCCAAATATTTCTGGACCTAACTGTAGATAGATAGAAAGAGGGATAGATAATAGAGATAAATAGATATAGACATATATAATAGAGAGATAGGCAGACAGATAATACATAGATAGATAGATATAGGATAGATAATTGAGATATATAGACAGATATATAATAGCAAGATAGGCAGACAGACGGATATACAGATGGACAGACAGATATACAGACAGACATTGCACAGTATACAGGACACACGTTATACATAACACACACACAGCGCACACACACAGCACATAATACAGCACATAATACAGCACATAATACAGCACATAATACAGCACATAATACAGCACAGATATGACACACAGCATGTTATACTCACAGTCACTTCCTGGCTGCAGGAGTTCAGTGGGGCTTTTATAACAGCATCTCCGGCATTGCTGCTGCTGCCCCTCCCCCCCTCTCTATGGTAAAGACAGGAGAGGCCACAGAGCAGGTGAGGGCGACCCCTGCCTGAGGCTGTGCCGAGCGGTAGGAGACCAGACGCAGGGCACATAGGAGGGGCGCTGCGTGCTGGAGGATGTGTAGGGAGAGGAGGGCGCCCCCTGCCTGAGGCTGTGCCGAGCGGGAGGAGAGGAGACGCAGGGCACAGAGGAGGGGGAGGGGCGCGAGCAGCAAAGTGAAAGTAAACAGCTGCTCCCTGCGGCGCCCCCTTTGATGTCTGCCTGCCGGCGCCCTGTGCGGCCGCACAACTCGCACATGCCTAAAGCCGGCTATGATTGTAGTACTGCATTAATCTGTGGGCGGAGTAAGTGTGCAATACACTACTGTTCCATGATCAAGAGGAGCCACAGTGCTGGCATTCTCCAGAGCTGTATGCTCCCTAGTGCTGTATGCCACCTAGTGCTGTATGTGACGCACCCCAGGGCTTTGGAGTACTCGGTCCCGGGCTGTATATTACTGGGATATATCTCTGGGTGGCCGATGCCCGGTTCCATGACCCTGGGGGTCGCTTAAAAGGGGATTTGTACAAAAATAAAAGTAAAAATTTTTTGTGACGCCACTTGCGGTATGCGGCTATATGGGGAAAGCCACCGCTGCAAAGTCTCTCACTGCTGGGGCTTGTGGTATTGGGCAGTTTGGATGTAATGACTCTCTGCAAGTAGAGCTAGGCCCCAGTGGAGGATGATGGTGGTTGTGGTATATACAGTGCCTACAAGTAGTATTCAACCCCCTGCAGATTTAGCAGGTTTACACATTCGGAATTAACTTGGCATTGTGACATTTGGACTGTAGATCAGCCTGGAAGTGTGAAATGCACTGCAGCAAAAAAGAATGTTATTTATTTTTTTACTTTTTTTTTAAATTGTGAAAAGTTTATTCAGAGGGTCATTTATTATTCAACCCCTCAAACCACAAGAATTCTGTTTGGTTCCCCTAAAGTATTAAGAAGTATTTCAGCCACAAAGAACAATGAGCTTCACATGTTTGGATTAATTATCTCTTTTTCCAGCCTTTTCTGATTATTTAAGACCCTCCCCAAACTTGTGAACAGCACTCATACTTGGTCAACATGGGAAAGACAAAGGAGCATTCCAAGGCCATCAGAGACAAGATCGTGGAGGGTCACAAGGCTGGCAAGGGGTACAAAACCCTTTCCAAGGAGTTGGGCCTACCTGTCTCCACTGTTGGGAGCATCATCCGGAAATGGAAGGCTTATGGGACTACTGTTAGCCTTCCACGGCCTGGACAGCCTTTGAAAGTTTCCACCCGTGCCGAGGCCAGGCTTGTCAGAAGAGTCAAGGCTAACCCAAGGACAACAAGGAAGGAGCTCCAGGAAGATCTCATGGCAGTGGGGACATTGGTTTCAGTCAATACCATAAGTAACGTACTCCACCGCAATGGTCTCCGTTCCAGACGAGCCCGTAAGGTACCTTTACTTTCAAAGCGTCATGTCAAGGCTCGTCTACAGTTTGCTCATTATCACTTGGAGGACTCTGAGACAGACTGGTTCAAGGTTCTCTGGTCTGATGAAACGAAGATCGAGATCTTTAGTGCCAACCACATACGTGACGTTTGGAGACTGGATGGCACTGCATACGACCCCAAGAATACCATCCCTACAGTCAAGCATGGTGGTGGCAGCATCATGCTGTGGGGCTGTTTCTCAGCCAAGGGGCCTGGCCATCTGGTCCGCATCCATGGGAAGATGGATAGCACGGCCTACGTGGAGATTTTGGCCAAGAACCTCCGCTCCTCCATCAAGGATCTTAAGATGGGTCGTCATTTCATCTTCCAACAAGACAACGACCCAAAGCACACAGCCAAGAAAACCAAGGCCTGGTTCAAGAGGGAAAAAATCAAGGTGTTGCAGTGGCCTAGTCAGTCTCTTGACCTTAACCCAATTGAAAACTTGTGGAAGGAGCTCAAGATTAAAGTCCACATGAGACACCCAAAGAACCTAGATAACTTGGAGAAGATCTGCATGGAGGAGTGGGCCAAGATAACTCCAGAGACCTGTGCCGGCCTGATCAGGTCTTATAGAAGACGATTATTAGCTGTAATTGCAAACAAGGGTTATTCCACAAAATATTAAACCTAGGGGTTGAATAATAATTGACCCACACTTTTATGTTGAAAATTTATTAAAATTTAGCTGAGCAACATAACTTGTTGGTTTGTAAGATTTATGCATCTGTTAATAAATCCTGCTCTTGTTTGAAGTTTGCAGGCTCTATCTTATTTGCATCTTATCAAACCTGCTAAATCTGCAGGGGGTTGAATACTACTTGTAGGCACTGTAGATGCAGGCGAGTAGGAAGAATTCAGACAGTACAGGGACTGCGGTTTAACTTGTGCTTTACTCACTGGTTTGGAGTTGCTGCAACCCGGCTGGTGCTAGTCTTTACCAATCCAGTATTCTATTTGTTTCAGTACTGGTATAGTGAACTGGTGAGCTTTACTTCCATGCACCCGTCTGTAAGTGGTTGGTCCCCGTGGCTTGGAGCGTTTTGGGGTCCCCTCCTGTTGTTTCCGTCCTGGCCCATACGGCAGGCAGCTTGAACCTCTCTTGGGTCAGACCTCTGTTCCCGTTCCCAGGTTCCCTCTCTGCTGCTGTGCCCTGGACACTAACATCGGTAAGGTCCTTGATGGTCCCCTCATCGGTCAGATTGTTATCAGGTGAGCCTGATGCGTCTTCCTGAACTAGGGCTCTGTACCCCGTCAGCGCTCGGTCCAGTTAGTACTTGCACTGTACTCTCCCTGGCAACCTTACCCCCTTTTTTTCAGTAGTCACTTTACACTTTTCTGTCAGCATGTCAACTTCCGACTGACTGTCTTTTCACTGTCTTTTCTCTCTCTCTGACAAGATGTCCGTCATCCATCCACTCCACTGACTAGCCTCTCCTCCTCCCAGGTTTCTGACTAGTAGATTGGATGCGTCCCAACCAATAGGTGAGCACCCGTCAAGTCCATCTCTAGCCTGTTACCCAGTCTGGGGAAAAGGGCGTGGTTTGTGTGTGTATTGTGGTGTTTACCAGTACTGGTCTTCCAGGAATCCAGGGTTAGATGTAGTACACTGTGGCACCTGACACTCAGGGGCGCCACATATGTCCCCCACCCCAGTAATGGCTTTGCCTCGCCAGTGCTATATGTCTCATCAGAGCTGAATGTCCCCCAGTGCTGTATGCCTTTACACCCCAGTAACATGTATGCTCTTCAGTGCTGTATGACGCTCAGTGCTGTATGCCTCCCCAGTAATTTGTATGCCCCCAGTGTTGTTTGCCCCATCTCAGTATTGGGTAAGCCCCCATTGCTGTATGCCACCCCACCCCAGTAACATGTATGTCCCCCAGTGCTATATGCTCCCCACCCTAGTAACGTGTGTGCCCCTAGTGCTTTGTACTCCCCAGTGTTGTATGCACACCCACCCCAATAACATGTATGTCCTCAGTGCTGTATGGCCCCCAAGTAATGCCTATGACCCCCAGTGCTGTTTGCCACACAGTAATATTTATGCCTCCAATAATGTGTATCCCCTCGTAATGTGTATGTCCCCCCAGTAATGTGTATGAACCCACCCAGTAATGTGAATGTTCCCAGTAATGTGTATGTCCCCCCCCCAGTAATATGTATGCCCCCGAAACATGTACGCCCCAGAAATTTGTTTTCCTCTCCAATAATGTGTATGCCCCTCAGTAACATGTATGCACCTAGCAATGAGTATGCCTCCCTCAGTAATCTGTATGCCTAGTAATGTATATGCTCCCTAGTAATGTCTTTGCCCAGTAACATATATGCCCCGCAGCAATGTGTATGCCCACAGAAACCTGTACGCCCCCTAGTAATGTATAATTAATTGGGAAAAAATCATATATGAGTCACCTAAGGAAGACTAAATAAGTGATCCATATGGTGAAAAAAAACACTATGTAACATTCAAAACAGAGGAGAAAAAGGGGAATTCAAATTGCAAGACACAAATAATTATCATTTATTGAAGCAAGTGCACACATACAGTATATCAGAAAATAGAGTAAAAAATTGGATGATGGAAAACACTGCTGCTGGAAAATTACATTGCACAACAAAAAATCACATGAGTAGCTATAGGATCTGTGAAGAATGAACTGATAACAGGTTTATAGACACAGTGGTCGCACAAACTTATAAAGGGTGGTGTCACACACAGCGACGACGACAACGACGTCGCTGCTACGTCACCATTTTCTGTGACGTTGCAGCGACGTCCCGTCGCTGTCGCTGTGTGTAACATCCAGCAACGGCCTGGCCCCTGCTGTGAGGTCGCCGGTCGTTGCTGAATGTCCAGCTTCATTTTTTGGTCGTCGCTCTCCCGCTGTGACGCACACATCGCTGTGTGTGACAGCGAGAGAGCGACGAAATGAAGCGAGCAGGGAGCAGGCATCTGGCAGCTGCGGTAAGCTGTAACCAGGGTAAACATCGGGTAACCAAGGGAAGACCTTTCCCTGGTTACCCGATATTTACCTTCGTTACCAGCATCCGCCGCTCTCGCTGCCAGTGCCGGGCTCCCCTCTGCACATGTAGCTGCAGTACACATCGGGTAATTAACCAGATGTGTACTGTAGCTAGGAGAGCAGGGAGCCAGCGCTAAGCAGTGTGCGCGGCTCCCTGGTCTCTGCCCATGTAGCTGCAGTACACATCGGGTAATTAACCCGATGTGTACTGTAGCTAGGAGAGCAGGGAGCCAGCGCTAAGCAGTGTGCACGGCTCCCTGCTCTCTGCACATGTAGCTGCCTGCAGTACACATCGTCTAATTAACCCGATGTATACTGTAGCTAGGAGTGCAGGGAGCCAGCGCTAAGCAGTGTGCGCGGCTCCCTGCTCTCTGCACATGTAGTACAGCCACGCGTGTCGTTATGATCGCTGCTGCATCGCTGTGTTTGATAGCTAAGCAGCGATCATAACAGCGACTTACAAGGTCTCTGTTGCGTCACAGAAAATGGTCAAGTAACAGCGACGTCGTTGTCGCTGTCGCTATGTGTGAACCCAGCTAAACGCATGTTCACAGAACAAATAAGAACAAACATAAAATGAGACATACCAGTGTTAGAAGAATATTACTGTAGATGCAAAGTAAAGTGCCAGCAGTGCAGAATAGAAATGCCAACTAGGTTCAGTAATGTGGATGCCACCAGTAATGTGTATGCCCCCCCCAGTAATGTGTTTGCTACTAGCCTCCTCTATGATGCATAAACAGCAGTCTCAGTGTGCACTGTGCGGTCACGTCTATTAAAGTGATGGCCTTTAAGCAGCGCAGCCTGCACAGCCACATATCTCATGTCCCACAATCCGGCAGCAGGTTCCACTTTCACTGAGAGCAGTGTGACCTCTGCTGACCTGACTTCCGGATTGTCAAATTGCTGTGGCACCATGTTCCGCAATCTGACAGTGCACCAATCTGGCAGCTTTAAGAGAGCCTTTAAGTTTTTAGGTAGAGAAGGGACCAATAATCATGGACCTTCCCAGCCTGATTATATCAGCTCTCAGCTGTCTGCTTTACTTTTGCTGGTTTCATAAAATTGAATTGACCCCACTTCGTTTTATCCATTTATTAATTTATTTATTTATTTATTTAAGTTACACAAGTCTAAATAGCTGTAGAATAAACTCCACATGAAAGGCACTAAAGTGTCTGCATAGACTTACATTAGTGCCCTATTGTGCCGCATGGGCTTGCGTTCGGTCCGGTTTTTGCCGCATGCGGCAGATTTAGCCGATGTGGCGGCCGGATCGAACGTTTCCTGCAACGTTTTTTGCTCCGGCAAAAAACACCGCATCGCGCCGCATCCGGCCGCTGTGGCGCATTTTTCAATGCATACCTATGGAGGCCGGATGCGGTGCGATGCGGAAAAAACCGCATCCGGTCTCCGCATACGTTTTTTTCCACTGCGCATGCTGAGTAGCATGCCGCAACCGTAAAAAAACGGATGGGCCGCATGTAAAAACGTATGCAAAGGATGCAGTGTTTTCGCCGCATCCGTTGCATAGTTTTCACAGCCGGATTGAGCCGCAGTGCTCAAACCGGATGTGTGAAAGTAGCCTAACTGTATCTGTATCCAGCATACTGATACAGTTGAAGGAGCAGTGCTGGGTGGAAAGGGCTGTGCTGTTCGTACCTTGCTTCCTTCCTACTCCTGGTCCTCACAGCGATCACATAGTCATTAGCAGTAAAGTTACTAAATCACTGCATCCTCAACAAAAGTGACAGCTCTGCGATTCGGTCTGCAAGAGGTGATGTATGATAAATCAATCAATCTATCTATCTAACTATCGATATACACAGTATATCACAAAAGTGAGTACACCCATCACATTTTTGTAAATATTTTAATACAACTTTTCATAGGACAACACTGAAGATAGGACACTTTAATACAATGTAAAGTCGTCAGTGTACAACTTGTATACTGTAACAATGTGAATTTGGTGTGGCCTCTAAATAACTCAACACAGTCATTAATGTCTAAACTACAGACAACAAAAGTGAGAACAACCCTAAGTGAAAAATGTCCAAATTAGCCATGTTCTCTCCCCGATGTCATGTGACTCATTAGTGTTGCAAGGTACCAGGTGTGAATAGAGAGCAGGTGTGATAAATTTGATGTTGTTCACACACTCTCTTATACTAGTCACTGGAAGTATAACATGGCACCTCATGGCAAATAATTCTCTGAGGATCTTGCTCTACATAAAGATTGCCTAGGCTATAAGAAGATTGCCTACACCCAAAACTGAACTTCAGCTTTGTGGGCAAGATCATACAGTGCTTTAACGAGATAGGTTCCAGAACAGACCTCTCCATGTTCAACCAAAGAAGTTGAATGCATGTGCTCAGCATCATATCCTAAGGCTGTTTTTTCAAAATATACATATGAGTGCTTCCAGAAGTTAAAGACGTGTGGGGTCAGCCCGTTAGTGCTCAGACCATGCGTCACACACTGTATCAAATTGGTCTGCATGGCTGTCATTCCAGAGGCAGCCTCTTCTAGAGATAATGCACAAGAAAGCCTTGAAACAGTTTGTTGATGTCAAGCAAACATGGATTATTAGAACCATGTGTTGTAGTCTGATGAGACCAGCATAAACTTTTGTTTGGTTCCGATGATGTTAAGCTTGTGTGACAACAATAAGGTTGAGCAATACAAACAGAGAGTGTTTTGCCTACAGTTAAGCATGGTGGTGGGAGTGTCATGGTTTGGGACTGCATGAGTGCTGACTTCTGTGGGGAGCTACAGTTCACTGAGGGATTCATGAAAGCCAAAATGCACTCTGATATTCTGAAGCAGAGCATGATCCCTTCCCTATCAGAAACTGGGCAGCAGAGCAGCATTCCAATATGATAACGACCCCAAACCACCTCCACGATGACCACTGTCTTGCTAAAGAAACTGAGGATAAACGTGCTGTCTCCAGACCTAAATCCTATTGAGCATCTGTGGAGCATGATCAAATGCAAGACGGAAAGAGTGCAAGGTTTCTACTATCCTCCAGCTCCATAATGTTGTCATGGAGGAGTGGAAGAGGATTCCAGTGTCTCCTGTGAAGCTCTGGTGAACTCCATGCCTGATAGAGTTAAGGCAGTGCTTGAAAATGATGGCTACCACACAAACGTTGCCACTTTGGGCACAATATGGCCATTTTCACTTAAGGGTGCTCTACACACTGCGACATCGCTAGTGATAGCACCCGCCCCGTCGTACGTGCGACATTTGGTGATCGCTGCCGTAGCAAACATTATCGCTACCTGTTCAGCGACGTCTCTGTGACTGCGACGTCACTAAGCAGCCGTCTAATAGAAGCGGAGGGGCGGAGGTGAGCGGGACGTAACATCCCACCCACCTCCTTCATTCCGCATTGTCGGTGGACGCAGGTAAGGAGATGTTTGTCGTTCCTGCGGTGTCACACATAGCGATGTGTGCTGCCGCAGGAACGACAAACAACATCGTACCTGCGGCAGCAACGATATTAAGGAAAGGAGTGAAGTGTCAATGATCACCGTTTTTGGATGATTTTGAGATCGTTGATTGTCGCTCCTTGGTGTCACATGCTGCGATGTCGTTACTGGCGCCGGATGTGCGTCACTAACGACGTGACCCCGACGATATATCGGTAGCATTGTCGCAGCATGTAAAGCACCCTTTAGGGTGTACTCACTTTTATTGCCAGCAGTTTTTACATTAATGACTGTGTGTTGAGTTATTTAAAGGGCAGGGCAAACTTACACTGTTGTACAAGTGGTACACTAACTACTTTACATTGTATCAAAGTATCATATCTTAAGTGTTGTCCCATGCAAAGATATAAAATATGTACAAAAATGTGTTGGGTCTACTCAGTCTTGTGATATACTATATGTGTGTGTGTGAGTGTGTGTATATATATATATATATATATATATATATATATGCATATATATATATATATATATATATATATATATATATATATATATATATATATATATCCACAATGAAGAGATGAAAGGTCGCACTCCAAAGGTCGAATAAAATATTTTTCTTTTTATTCCACGATCACATCAGGGGTACAGGTAGTGAGGGAGGATGAGGGTGTGCCACGTCGGACGACGGCAGCCGTTTCGCAAGTAACCTTGCTTCTACGGGCGCAGGATTTTGAAAATTTTGTGTCATATCTAAATAATGATAATTCCTACAACATGTACTTTACACATGTTTTTGGGGACCAAAAATTGGATTTTTTAGATGTCACACTCAGTATATCGGATGGTATTATTGACAGACAAGTATATAGAAAACCAACTGCAGTGAACACTCTGCTGCATTTTAATAGTGCGCACCCCTCCCATACAAAGAGAGCCCTTCCATATGGACAATTTTTGCGGCTAAAAAGAGTACACAATATTTCTGAAACCTTTCTGCATCAAGCATCAGACTTGAAAAAACGTCTATTAGAACGAGGATATCCCATATCAGTTATCAATTCTGCCTTCGAAAAATCCTTAAATTATGATCCAAATGATAAAAATAAGAATAAAGAATACAAAAATAAAAGTGGAAATAAGAATAAAAATGTAAATGCATAAGTAGACCCCCCAGAATGACCAAGAGACAGCACACTCCAAATACGATATGACAACGACAAATGAGGAGTAATTACGTGCAATGAAATTAATTTTATTGAATTTGTAAAAAAAATTGTAGAAAGGACAAAGAAGCACAGGATAGGGAACATACACCAGGGTCCCGTGAACCACAGGCACTTATTCCTCATTGAAGAAGCGGTTTCTCATATTGTGAAATGGCCGTCGAAGGTCCCCTCCTGGACTGGCTCCCCTGAACCATCTTTGCCTTGGGTAAGCTTCTAATTCTTGGCTCAACATTATGAGTCGATAATTGCACTGATCACTTAAGCTGGTGATACTATCCATATAGGTCCATTTACTTTTTCTCACCGCCTGTGATCTTTTTCACTTTAACCCTTTATACTACGAGCCTTGGTTGTAGCTTTGCCAATATCACTTCTCATTTTGGTAATGACATCCATCCAGTAACATCTTTTTCACTGTTGCCACATATTTTCTAGTACAGGTGATACCTCCCAGAATTTCTGGTATTTGGATCCCTGGAACCATTTTTTTGTGCTTAAAAGCATTTTTTGTGCTTTAGGATATTTATATTTTATTTTTGATGTATAATAACCTATATACTATACCTATATACTATACGCTATTCTATATATTTTTACTGTAATACTGGTACATATTGGTATTTCTTGATTCCAATAAACACATATGCATATTTTATAATATCTTTTATAAATGTGTTGCTGTATAGAAGTTTTTTTACATCAAAATTCTGAAAATAACTATATATACCTAGCACTTTGGCACTTTAGAACAAATTTTTTTGTATGATTCGTAGCCTTAGCGATCCTGTGGTTCACAGGACCCTGGTGTATGTTCCCCATCCTGTGCTTTTTTGTCCTTTCTACTATTTTTTTTTACAAATTTAATAAAATTAATTTTATTGCACGTAATTACTCCTCTTTTGTCGTTGTCATAATGTGTATATATACAGTGTATATACTGTATATATATATATATATATGTATATATACAGTGCTTTTTTTGCGGTGGTACGCGCCGGTAAGGCGCACCGGAAAATCTGAAGAGCGCCTCTGGCTCTGTCCACATGGCTAATTTGTAAACTATACAAGTTAGCCATGTGGAGCAAAGGCACAAGCCAGAGGCGTCTCCAGGGGGCGCTGTCGGGCTGCCTGATGCGGCGGTGTGGAAGTCTGCCGGGTGGGAGCCGCTATTCTCTGAGCGCAGCTGTCACACTGACAGCCGCACTCATAGAAAGTGCAGCGCGCGGCTCCCACTGCTCAATTATCCTAGTATCTGTCAGACGCGAGGACAATTGAAGCGGTGACGCTGGCACTGACTTCCAGGTCAGCCCGATGGCTGTCATGTGATCAGGTCAGCTGATCAGACTGCTGACCCGGAAGCCAGCGCCGCAGTGCAGAGGTGGCAGAGAAACACTGAGAAGTGCTCCACTGTGGAGCTGAAGAAGACACGGACGGAGGAACATTATGGGGTAAGAAGGGAGTATTTATGAAACAGTATGCGGGAGAGAGGGGGGGGAGCTATTTGTGGACACACTTTGGGGGGACAGAGGGTGGGGGAAGGAACCATCTGTGCACACACTATGGGGGGGACAGAGGGTGGGGAGGGAGCAATATGTATATACACAGTATGGATGGGGAGGGAACTATCTGTGGACAGAGTATGGGGAGAGAGAGGATGAGATTTCATGCATGGGGAGAGAAATGATGAGGGGTGATGTATGGGGAGAGAGAGGATGAGGTTTCATGCATGGGGCAGAGGATGAGGGGTGATGTATGGGGAGAGAGAGGATTAGGTTTCATGCATGGGGACAGAGGATGAGGGGTGATGTATGGGGAGAGAGAGGATTAGGTTTCATGCATGGGGAGAGAGGATGAGGGGTGATGTATGGGGAGAGAGGATGAGGTTTCATTCATGGGGAGAGAGGATGAGGGGTGATGTATGGGGAGAGAGGATGAGGTTTCATTCATGGGGAGAGAGGATGAGGGGTGATGTATGGGGAGAGAGAGGATGAGGTTTCATGCATGGGGAGAGAGGATGAGGGGTGATGTATGGGGAGAGAGAGGATGAGGTTTCATGCATGGGGCAGAGGATGAGGGGTGATGTATGGGGAGAGAGAGGATTAGGTTTCATGCATGGGGAGAGAGGATGAGGGGTGATGTATGGGGAGAGAGGATGAGGTTTCATTCATGGGGAGAGAGGATGAGGGGTGATGTATGGGGAGAGAGAGGATGAGGTTTCATGCATGGGGCAGAGGATGAGGGGTGATGTATGGGGAGAGAGAGGATTAGGTTTCATGCATGGGGACAGAGGATGAGGGGTGATGTATGGGGAGAGAGAGGATTAGGTTTCATGCATGGGGAGAGAAATGTTGAGGAGTGATGTATGGGGAGAGAGGATGAAGGGTGATGTATGGGGAGAGAGAGGATGAGGTTTCATGCACGGGGAGAGAGGATGAGGGGTGATGTATGGGGGGAGAGAGGATGAGGTTTCATGCATGGGGACAGAGAGGATGTGGAGCGAACTGGAAAGAAATGTTAAGGACACAGAATAAAGAGTGACATGGTATGAGGAGCAAGTGGGCAGGATGGGGAGTGAGGTGGAAAAGTATATGGACACACAGGAGGAAGTGAGGAGACAGTAAGGGATGAGACGAATGTGAGGGGCACAGAATAAAGACTGGGTAGGGGAGAGGGTGGTATGGAGAGGGGGCAGAATGGGAGGACAGTGTGAGGTTATAGCAAAGAGGGGGAGTGTGATGAGGGCACAGTATAAAGATGGTGCAGTATAAGGGGACACAGTGTAAAGGACACTGTAAACAGTAGGCTCAGTTTGGAAAAAAAAATATGGAGGGCATGTACCATAAGAGCGACAGTGTGGGTCATATTTTGTGCAGAGAATACTGTGAGGGGCCATTATTTATTCTGGGACACTGCGTAGGGCAGATATTTTTAAGTAGAAGTATTATAATCATTCTGCTATTTTAGGGGCATCGTGTCAGGATGTGTTACAGAAGACCGGAGAAGATGGAAATCTGCACAGACGAGATGTGAATGTGAAAAGTCATCATGGCGTCAGGACAAGATGAAGCATAGAAAGAAATGACTAGAGACAACATCATCTATAAGGTACGTGAATGTAAATGTTTATTTGTGATACTGACTATGTCTTATCATTAGGTCTTGGTCCCACTTGCGGATTGCTTCTGATGTGATCGCAATGGGACCCCCACTGATCAGCTGATTATGGTGCAGGTGTCCGGAAATGCTTATTTCTGGATCTGCTTCGTCCTCTGATGGTGTCTGCGGCCGGGTACTGCACATCCGCCTCATTGATTTTAATAGGAGACTGCAGCCACTATCAGAAGACAGAGCAGATCCAGAACTGAGCACTTCCGGCCACCTGCCACCACCGGCACCTAGTGTAGGGAATTGGCGAGGGTGCCAGGTGCCGGACCCTGACCAGTCAGACATTGGGGATCTATCCTAAGGAAAGGTCATTAATGTTAAAATATTGGACGATCTCTTTAATAAAGTCTTGTGCCGTCTGACAAGTTAAGGGTTACTATGTTTTTATTTATGTTGTTAGGAACATTAAAGGGGTTGTCCAAATTTGTGATGAGTCTGCAGTCACTCTGTGTCACTCTGTGACTGCAGCCTTCTGAATTCTCACAGTGTGCACTCTGCACGCTGTCAGGATTCTCTGGTGCCGGCGATGAGAGTGGGAGGTTATGAAGCTGCAAGTATGCGATTTACGTAGATGTGGTCACGTGCTGAACAGACATACTCAATGAAAATGAATTGACTGAGGCTGGACACATCAATTCAGAATGTGGCCAGAAGTGTACAAATGTCGTGCTCACATGATCATCCACTCTCTCCACTGGCACTGGCATACCCCGCCGCAGCCCCGCTACTCAATGTCGGCCGGCAGCGCGCCTGACAGCACCCCCAAACCCCACCCGCTCTTCGCCTCAGAGATGCGTACCAGCAAATATTTTTTTTACAAAAAAGCACTGTATATATATATATACATATATATATATACAGTTAGGTCCAGATATATTTGGACAGTGACACAATTTTCGCGAGTTGGGCTCTGCATGCCACCACATTGGATTTGAAATGAAACCTCTACAACAGAATTCAAGTGCAGATTGTAACGTTTAATTTGAAGGTTTGAACAAAAATATCTGATAGAAATTGTAGGAATTGTACACATTTCTTTACAAACACTCCACATTTTAGGAGGTCAAAAGTAATTGGACAAATAAACCAAACCCAAACAAAATATTTTTAATTTCAATATTTTGTTGCGAATCCTTTGGAGGCAATCACTGCCTTAAGTCTGGAACCCATGGACATCACCAAACGCTGGGTTTCCTCCTTCTTAATGCTTTGCCAGGCCTTTACAGCCGCAGCCTTCAGGTCTTGCTTGTTTGTGGGTCTTTCCGTCTTAAGTCTGGATTTGAGCAAGTGAAATGCATGCTCAATTGGGTTAAGATCTGGTGATTGACTTGACCATTGCAGAATGTTCCACTTTTTTGCACTCATGAACTCCTGGGTAGCTTTGGCTGTATGCTTGGGGTCATTTTCCATCTGTACTATGAAGCGCCGTCCGATCAACTTTGCGGCATTTGGCTGAATCTGGGCTGAAAGTATATCCCTGTACACTTCAGAATTCATCCGGCTACTCTTGTCTGCTGTTGTGTCATCAATAAACACAAGTGACCCAGTGCCATTGAAAGCCATGCATGCCCATGCCATCACGTTGCCTCCACCATGTTTTACAGAGGATGTGGTGTGCCTTGGATCATGTGCCGTTCCCTTTCTTCTCCAAACTTTTTTCTTCCCATCATTCTGGTACAGGTTGATCTTTGTCTCATCTGTCCATAGAATACTTTTCCAGAACTGAGCTGGCTTCATGAGGTGTTTTTCAGCAAATTTAACTCTGGCCTGTCTATTTTTGGAATTGATGAATGGTTTGCATCTAGATGTGAACCCTTTGTATTTACTTTCATGGAGTCTTCTCTTTACTGTTGACTTAGAGACAGGTACACCTACTTCACTGAGAGTGTTCTGGACTTCAGTTGATGTTGTGAACGGGTTCTTCTTCACCAAAGAAAGTATGCGGCGATCATCCACCACTGTTGTCATCCGTGGACGCCCAGGCCTTTTTGAGTTCCCAAGCTCATCAGTCAATTCCTTTTTTCTCAGAATGTACCCGACTGTTGATTTTGCTACTCCAAGCATGTCTGCTATCTCTCTGATGGATTTTTTCTTTTTTTTCAGCCTCAGGATGTTGTGCTTCACCTCAATTGAGAGTTCCTTAGACCGCATGTTGTTTGGTCACAGCAACAGCTTCCAAATGCAAAACCACACACCTGTAATCAACCCCAGACCTTTAACTACTTCATTGATTACAGGTTAACGAGGGAGACGCCTTCAGAGTTAATTGCAACCCTTAGAGTCCCTTGTCCAATTACTTTTGGTCCCTTGAAAAAGAGGAGGCTATGCATTACAGAGCTATGATTCCTAAACCCTTTCTCCGATTTGGATGTGAAAACTCTCATATTGCAGCTGGGAGTGTGCACTTTCAGCCCATATTAAATATATAATTGTATTTCTGAACATGTTTTTGTAAACAGCTAAAATAACAAAACTTGTGTCACTGCCCAAATATTTATGGCCCTGACTGTATATATATAATATATAAAAAGTCACAATCAGTATATAGACCAGTTCACCTGTCTGAGCTCTTTTCAGCATCTGATGAGTTCTCCTGTTTCCCACTATAGTGCACAGATCCTGGACTGGGTGAATATCCTTGGCAATGAAGAAAATAGGAATGGATCCATCAAACACTCGGGAAGTCCAGATAGGAGTAGAGATGAGCCACCACCCTAGTGTTCGGGTTTGGTTCGTTGAACGGTGGGTGTGTTCATCGAACGTTCGTCAAACACCAACGAACCCCATTGAAAACAATGACAGCTGGAGATGAGCCACCCCCCTAAAGTTCGAGTTCGGTTCGGTTCGTCGAACGGTGCCCCGTTCGACGAACCGTTCGACTAGCCGTTCGACGAACCACTCGAACCCCATTGAAAACAATGGAAGGCAATCACAAACACATAAAAACACATTATAAATGTACACATACAGTTAATAAACATTGCCATAACACTTACCGGTGCCCACGATGCGTCCTGCACGCTGTCTCCCGACGCTTTTCCATCTGTAATTGCTGCATCCTCCGATAACCAGCAGTGATGACAGGACCTATCGTGACGTCAAAATAGCCATGTGACCAGTCACGTGTCTATTATCTCATTGGCTACAGACTGGTCACATGGCTAGACGTCATGTCCTGTTCTAGGTCCTGTCAGTGCATCTCTCCAGTACGCGGTGATCGTTTGTGCATCTCTCTGTACCGGAGACATGCTCTGGCACACGAACGACTCCCCGTTCCTCCATGGGGCGCTCTTTACAGAGTCAGCCCACATGAAAGGATTGGCTGTCACAGCCAGTAAATAGTGGGATCGGGAATCACGTGATTGGAGAACCGTTGCTATGGCAACCTAGCTGTGAGCGGTGAAGTCACCGCTAACAGCCGGCAGCCTGTGGTCACTCTCACTGAGTGATTTCTGCATGGGGCAGCAGCGTCTTTCTCCCATGCAGTGAAGCCTAATGTAGCAGAGCTGCATGGGTTGAAGAAGAAAGAAGACAGAAGACCATGGATCGTAGACGGGTGACAGGGAGTAATAAACATGGGTCTCTAATGTGTCTGTGTATTTATTTCTATTAAAGTATTTTTTTTCTGTGTGTTGTCTTTTTTTTAACCCTTTATTGGAGATTCTTAATGGCCGGGTCAAACGTGCCTGACATTAAGAATCTCTGGCTTAATACTAGCTAGTAAAACAAAGCTAGTATTAACTCATAATTACCCAGCAAGCCACCGTCACCAGGGCAGCTGGAAGAGTTGGATACAGAGCCAGATGATGGTGCTTCTATGAAAGCGCAATTTTCTGGGGAGGGAGCAGAGGCACCCAGAAACCTTGGGCTAACCTGTGCTGCGGATTCCAATGCCCAGCTGCCTAGTTGTAACCGGCTGGACACAAAAATGGGGAAAAGCCCACGTGTTTTTTTTTTTTTTTAATTATTTCATGAAATTCATGAAATAATTAAAAAAAGGGCTTCCCTATATTTTTAGTTCCCGGCAGGAAACAAATAGGCAGCTGGGGGTTGGGAGCAGCCTGCACCTGCCTGCTGTACCTGGCTAGCATACAAAAATATGGCAAAGCTCACGTCATTTTTTTTTTTTTAGTTTTTTGGGAAAAAAAATAAAAAATGTGTCCCTGGATTTTCCATTGACAGTGAAGGTAACACCAAGCAGTGGGGGTTAGCAGCCAGTAGCTGCTTGGATTTCCCTTATCTAGCAATACAAAAAATGCAGCGGGAGCCCATATATTTTTTTTTATTATTATTTATTTAAATATTTTTTAAAAAAAATGGCTTCCCTGTATTTTGATTGCTGGACATCACAGTGCTGTAAAAATAAATCATTAAAAAAAATGATGTAGCGCCCCTCGGTATTTTTGATTTTGATTTGGTTGCCACCCCCATCTGCCTGGCGTTACCTTGGCTGGCAATCAAAATACAGGGAAGCCCATTAATTTTTTTTATTTAAAAAAATAGTTAAAAAAAAAAAATGACGTGGGGTCTCCCCATTTTTGATAGCCAGCTAGGGTAAAGCAGACGGCTGTAGCCTAAAAACCACAGCTGGCAGCTTTACCGTGGTTGGGGATCCAATGTGGAGGTCACCCCAGGCTCTTTTTTATAATTATTTTATAAATAATAATAATTACAAAAAAAGTAGGGTCCCCCACAAATTGGATCACCAGCCAAGGTAAAGCGGACAGCTGTGGTCTGGTATTCTCAGGGTGGGAAGGTCCATAGTTATTGGCACTTCACAGCCTAAAAATAGCAGGCCGCAGGTGCCCCAGAAGTGGCGCATCCACTAGATGCGCCAATCCTGGCGCTTCACCCCAGGTCATCCTGTGCCCTTGTGTAGTGGCAAACGGGGTAATAAATAGAGTTGATACTAGCTGTAAGGTCACCTGACATCAAGCCCAGCAGTTTGTGATGTTATGGCGTCTATCAGATACCCGACATCACAAACTGTCAGTACTAAGAAAACAAATAGACAAAAAAAATGTATTTCAAAAAACACTCCCCAAAACATTCCCTCTTTCACCAATTTATTGTAAGGGAAAAAAATAAGGGAGTCCCACGACGACTTTGGACCGTCTAGAATATGGGGGGGACACGCTCAGGGAACGTATCCCCCATTTTCTAGGAGTGCAGACCCTCCATGTCAGGAGTGTGGGTGCAATGAATCTGCACCCACTCTCCCCGGGTCCACAGCAGCAGAGTCCATGTCGTAACTGTTGCTACCAAAGCTGCAATGCCCTGCTCATGAGGTAAGGGCATGCCTAATCAGGAGAACTATTCTATATTTCCAAATATTGGTATTTGCTGATATTATTGCTATTCCCACTACTATATATTGGGGATAGGATCTTGGAGATGGAATGCCCCTTTAAGTCCAGTTATCCAGCTGAATGAATACTAAACAACAGAGCTCGCTATTTAGATGTGTTTTCTTGTGGCGTATAACCGACTCTCATGTTTGGTAGTCGTTCAGCAGGGCAACTATAAAATCAAATACCTCCATTTGGAAATATAGTGTAGCTCTCCTGATTAACTATGTTCCTTACCTCATGAGCAGGGCATTGCAGTAGCTTACAGATGCATGGTTACCGCCACTCACTGTGTCTGAACACAGGAAGCTGAGCTGACAGCCGCTCTGTGCATGCGGCAGCATCTATTGTGAAGGAGGGGCCGCGGGGGATCAACGCTGCACAGGTACCGTGGGACACCGGGGAACACCGGTGGGGTTATAAGGGGTGACCTGGCAGGGCCTGGGGAGGAGTTTTTTGTCGCATGTGTCATGGCACATGCGACAGAAATCAGAGGAGTAGGGTGAATGCAGCCGGCGCGCTGCTGTGTGCGCGGCCATATTGGATTTCCGGGAGGGGGTCAGGGGGGCACTTTGGCGACACCGGGGGACCGGAGGGGTATACCAGTGATCACGTGAGCGGGGACCGGAAAAACCGTCCTGAATCATGATCTCCAGGGTCTCAGCTACCCCCTGAAACCCCGGAGATTTTCTGACGCTGGGGGGCGCTATTCACTTATTTCTGCCTGCTGTTTATAAACGGCAGATCAGAATAAGGCTACATTCACACGACCAATCCATTTTTGCGGTCCGCAAAAAACGGTCCGTTTTTTTCACAGGTGCATCCGTGTGGCATCCGTTTCCGTTCCGTATACGGTCCGTATGTCATCTGTTTGTCATCTGTGTGCCTTCCGTTTTTTTTTTGCGTACTACATGTTCACTCCAGTGCTCTTTTCTACTGCTTTTCACAGCGCTCTGGTGATTTTCTTGTGCTTGTACACTTCATATCAGTCTTTTCTGTCATAATGGCAGAAAGACACATAATGTCCCACTCTCCTGCATTTTGTAATTTTGCACCCTTTGGTGTCTTTCATGTGGCACTAAGAGGTGCTTAGCCTTGTATTTAGGCTAAAAAATAAATAAATTTTAAAAAAAATGACGTAGGGTTCCCCCTATTTTTGATAGCCAGCTAGGGTAAAGCAGACGGCTACAGCCTGCAGACCACAGCTGGCAGCTTCACCTTGGCTGGTAATCCAAAACTGAGGGCACCCTACGCTGTTATTTTAAATTAAATAAGTAATTAAAAAAAAAAACACATGGGGGTCCCCCCAAAATTGGATCACCAGCCAAGGTAAAGCAGACAGCTGGGGTCTGATATTCTCAGACTAGGGATGTCCATGGTTATTGCACTCTCCCCAGCCTAAAAATAGCCGGCCGCAGCCGCCCCAGAAGTGGCGCATCCCTTAGATGCGCCAATCCTGGTGCTTCGCCCCAGCTCATACCGTGCCCTGGTGTGGTGGCAAACGGGGTAATATATGGGGTGAATACCAGATGTGTAATGTCACCTGGCATCAAGCCCTGGGATTCGTGAAGTCAGGCATCTATCTGATACCCGACATCACCAACCCAGTCAGTAATAAAAAAAAAATAGACGACAAACACATTTTTATTTGAAAAAACACTTCCCAAAACATTCCCTCTTTCACCAATTTATTAGAAAGAAAAACTAATCCAGGTCCGGCGTAATCCAAGGGGTTCCCATGACGATCCATACCATAGTCAATGTCCCAGTCAATGAAGAACAGAATGTTCCATATTGGCTGGGAGAGCAATGCAGTGACCTGAGCTAACATCAATAGGTCAGCCCAGGTCACTGCAGGGTATGACAAGTTCTGCTGTCAGGAGCGAGGTACATTACCTGCGGTGACGATCTCCTGCACTGCTGATAACAGAGCTGTCACTGACTTCAATGACCGCCACCTTCACAGCCAAGTATCGCGAAAACCTGTGACGTCACCGCTAATCACAGTCTCGGGTCGGCAGCGAGAGGAGGAGATGTGACAAGCATCGGCCATGGAGGACAGTGACAGCGCTGAGGTCGGGAGGGCAGGACTTCATCACCGCAGGTAAGCCGAGCAGGGTAATGTGTGCGGAGTGTGAGGTGGGTGGAGCCAAGCAGGGTAATTTGTGCGGAGTGCGAGGTGGGTGGAGCCAAGCAGGGTAATGTGTGTGGAGTGCAAGGTGGGTGGAGCCAAGCGAGGCAATGTGTGCGGAGTGTGAGGTGGGTGGAGCCAAGCGAGGCAATGTGTGCAGAGTGCGAGGTGGGTGGAGCCAAGCGAGGTAATATGTGCAGAGTGTGAGGTGGGTGGAGCCAAGCGGGGCCATCTGTGCGGAGTGCGAGGTGGGTGGAGCCAAGCAAGGTAATGTGTGCGGAGTGCGAAGTGGGTGCAGCCAAGCAGGGTAATGTGTGCGTAGTGCGAGGTGGGTGGAGCCAAGCGGGGCAATGTGTGCGGAGTGCGAGGTGGGTGGAACCTAGCGGGGTAATGTGTGCAGAGTGTGAGGTGGGTGGAGCCAAGCAGGGTAATGTGTGCGGAGTGTGAGGTGGGTGGAGCCTAGCGGGGCCATGTGTGCAGGCGGCGGAGTGCTAAGTGGGTGGAGCCTAGCGGGGCCATGTGGCTCTGAGGACATCAGTGTCGGGAACTGCATGGCTGGGGACAGGTGAGTGTGAGTGTGTGTGTGTGTGTACATGCCGAGTGTGGGGAAGTGTCGGCTCCCTGCACACGTAACCAGGGTAAATATCGGGTTACTAACCAAAGCGCTTTGCTTGGATACCCGATATTTACATTGGTTACCAGCTTACCGCAGGCTGCCAGTGCTGGCTCCCTGCACACTGTAGCTGTAAAAAGCCCTGCTTTTGGTGATTGAACCGTTCTCAAACGTAACTCGAATTGTCGAGCTTTTAGCAAAAAGCTGGAGTTTGAGTTCGATCTCGAGCACCCCCAAAACACTCGAACATGAAATTGGCGAACCTCAAACATCGCTCATCTCTAATGACAGCCAAACACAAACACATACAAACATGCACAAACACAAACGCACACACACATATTATGCTCAGTGAGCATAATATGCTCACCTTACTTTCCGTTCCATCGCCGGCCTCCTGGGACTTGCAGTTCGCCGGTGCAAGATGTGTATCGGGTAAACATCGCGGCTGATACCGGAACTTCCGCTGACAGAGCGCAGACATCAAAGGCAGGTGCCGCTTGCCTCTGATTGGCCAGCGCGCTGCCTTTGAGTAGCGTCTGACAGAGGGAGGAAGTTCCTCCATCGTCGCTAAGGTTACCCGATACACGTAGTTTGCCGCTACAGGATGTGTATGTCGGAACTTCCTCCCTCTGTCAGATGCTACTCAAAGGCAGCGCGCTCGCCAATCAGATGCAAACGGCTGCTGCCTTTGATGTCAGCGCTCTGGCAGCGGAAGTTCCAGCATCGGTCGCTATGGTTACCCGATACACATCTTGTACCGGCGAACTGCAAGTCCCAGGAGGCCGGTGATGGAATGGAAGGTAAGGTGAGCACAATATATGTGTGTGCGTGTATGTTTGTGTATGTTTGTGTGTCTTTGTGTGTGTTTGTGCATGTGTGGAATGGCACAATAGGGGACCAGGATGGGACATTTAACAAGTTGTGGAAGGAATTGTTTGCATTGCAATGATCTCCTATGGGAAATTTTGCTTTGCTAAATGAGTAACTTGGTTAACAAGCACACTCCCAGAACGGATTGTTCTCGTTAACCAAGGTTCCACTGTATTAACATTGAATGACAGTATTGTTGTGAAAAGCCAGCTAGTAACTAGCTACGCTGTTGGTGATTGAACCGTTATTGAATGGTAACTCAAACGTTAAGCAAATCGTTAGAGTTCGTCAAACGCCTCGAACATCGCCCAAAACAACTCGAATTTGAAATTGGCGAACGGTTCGATTCGAACATCGCTCATCTCTAGATAGCAGTCAATCTTTTTTGGCAAATTTATTGATAAAGTTAAAAATGTACAGAGCTGGAAACAATTAATATACGCAGGACACACGCAACCACGGACAATGTGTTTCAGCGGTGTAAACCGCCTTCCTCATGGTCCAAGCCAAAACCGTGAAGAAGTCGGGTTACACCGCCGAAACGCATTGTCAGTGGTTGCGTTGTCATTGACAGTGGTTGCGTGTGTCCTGAGTATATTAATTGTCTCCAGCTCTGTACGTTTTTAACTTTTTTCAATAAATTTGGCAAAAATTTGTACTGCTATCTGGACTTCCCGAGTGTTTACTGGATCCATTCCTATTTTCTTCATATATATATATATATATATATATATATATAATTTATTTTTTTTATTTCCTCCTTCATGCTGGCATTATCCCTTTCTACCTGCTGTCCTAGGCACTGCACCTCCAGTGCCTAATGGCAAATATGAGTCTGTCAACAACTCCTTTCAAGTTCAACATTGCGGTACAGAGCAGAACAAATGAGGAGCACTGGTTCCCAACGAGACTTTTCTGAAAAATATATATTCTTTATATGTAATCTGTGCATTATTTTGTAGAGAGATTTTAAGACTATTTTATGATCTTTTCTGATTTTTGTGCTGCATATTTTTAAAAATGGCTTTTTCTGGTATGCATGCTTGTGAAGCTGCAAGTTCTGAGCTCAGTGCTGACACTTGTTGGGTCAGTTTGACCAAATAAAAATTTGCTTCCAATGGATTTAAAATTACAAAGAATGATAAATATTCTGTCAGGAATATCACAAACTAACTTAAATAAAAATGATGTCATGAATTTCTTTAAAGCCATATGAATTGTTTTCTCTAAATTCTTGAAGTTATTATAGCAGTATATTGGGATAAGTACAGTAATGTGCGGTACTGAGTTCTCTATTGATTATACTATAAAAAAAATCCAGACAGATATGTGATTTGTTATTCAATTATGTTCTATCTGTTTGCATACACAAGCAATATCAGATGATTTAACATAATGCTCCATAGTGTGTAGACATTGTTAAGAAAATAATGCCATGATACACATTTTTTTATACCTGACTGTTTGTTGACTTTCCTTTAGGCTTTTTCACAACCACTTTTTATTTTAAAAAATATAACACAGATTTCATGTACTTTTTATAAGTATTTCCTGGTTAGATAATTTTATTTTTTTTTACAATATAAATTTGAAATGCATTCTGTTAATTATTAATCCTTCTTAATAGAGCTCTATAGTAAACTCAAAGTAGGTGTCGCTGATCACATGCCTATCCTTGTTTTTCCCTGGACTCATCCCTGTTTAGTGAGCAGGGCAGCGGGAACGCTGGTCCAGCTTTAGGTTAAAAACACAGAAAAGATTAGACAAACAGGGGTAAAATAAACAGCAATCATGCAAAGCACTCCATACAACAGAAGGGGTAATGAGGAAAGGACCACAGAGCTAAAACCAAAATGGAACAGGAAAAGGAAAAACACAACTCAGCTTTTAAAAAGAAAATTCTAGCAACAGATCTCTGAATGACTTCCTGGTCCAGAGCTCACAGGCTCTCTCCGGAGCCAAGCTAAGCAGAAGCTATCACCAGCAATTACCTGGGCTGGGGGAGGTGTCTTTATAGCAGAGGTAATTAGCAATACAAAACAGCTGGCCATAGCTTTCATCCAGAGTTTAGGAGACCAGAGAAACTACTTAACCCTAGCAGCACTGGATAAAGGAGAAACTGCACAGCCAGCAGTATTAATATGAGCATCTCTCATGAAGTCCACTTTGGCTCAAACAACGATTGATGATGCGATCTCACACTGATGCTCCTTGAGCTTGAAGTTCACCTTTAATCTCTTTAGAAGTTTTTCTGGGCTTTTATATGTCCATTCGTATTATCCATCTCTTTGATTTGTCATTAATTTTCCTCCTGCGGCCATGTCCAGGGAGGGTGGCTACAGTCCCATGGATCTTAAATTTCTGAATAATCTGTGCAATGGTAGTCACAAGAACATCAAGCCGCTTGGAGATGGTCTTATAACCTTTACCTTTAACATGCTTATCTATAGTTTTCTTTCAAATCTCCTGAGACAACTCTTTTCTTTGTTTCATCTGGTCCATGTTGAGTGTAGTACACACCATGTTACCAAACAGCACAGCGAGTATCTGTAGCCCTATATACAGGTCCACTGACTGATTACAAGATTGTAGACACCTGTGATGCTAATTAGTGGACACACCTTGATTTAAAATGTCCTTTTTGTCACAATATTTTCAGGGTTACCATCATTTCTGTCCAGTCCTATTTCATGAGTTTTATTTTTTTTTAAATTCTGTGGAAGCATGGTTGAAAAGCAATGTCTGTCTCTCATTTGTTAATTTCCATAGTTTTTTTTTTTCTCTAGTATTACCTCTGTCACATTCAAGTTATTTCTGTGACCATTGTGGGTTGTTCTGTCATTAAACGAGGGGTACCAACAATTTTATATATATATATATATATATATATATATATATATATATATATATATGTATATATATATATGTATATATATATATATATAATATATATTTCAGTACAGACCAAAAGTTTGGACACACCTTGTCATCTCTAGAACAACTGTAAAGAGGAGACTTTGTGCGGCGGGCATGGTAAAATAGCTGCTCGGAAACCACTGCTAAGGACAGGCAACAATCAGAAGGGACTTGTTTGGGCTAAAGAACACAAGGAATAGACATTAGACTAGTGGAAATCTATGCTTTGGTCTGATGAGGCCAAATTTGAGATCTTTGGATCCAACCACCATGTCTTTGTAAAAAAAGGTGAAAGGATGGACTCTACATGGCTGGTTCCCACTGTGAAGCATGGAAGAGGAGGTGTGATGGTGTGGGGGTGCTTTGCTGGTGACACTGTTGGGGATTTATTCAAAATTGAAAGCATACAGAACCAGCATGCCTACCACAGCATCTTGCAGCAAGCATGTTATTCCATCCGGTTTGCATTTAGTTGGACCATCATTTATTTTTCAACAGGAAAATGACCACAAACACACCTCCAGGCTGTGTAAGGGTTATTTGACTAAGAAGGAGAGTGATGGGGTGCTACGCCAGATGACCTGGTCTCCACAGTCACCATACCTGAACCCAATCGAGATGGTTTGGGGTGAGCTGGACCGCAGAGTGAAGGCAAAAGGGCCAACAAGTGCTAAGCATCTCTGGGAACTCCTTCAAGACTGTTGGAAGACCATTTCCGGTGACTACCTCTTGAAACTCATCAAGAGAATGCCAAGAGTGTGCAAAGTAGTAATGAAAGCAAAAGGTGGCTACTTTGAAAAACCTAGAATATAAGACATATTTTCAGTTGTTTCACACTTTAAGTATTTCATTCCACATGGTTTAATTCATAGTTTTGATGCCTTCAATGTGAATCTACAATTTTTAGAGTCCTGAAAATAAAGAAAACTCTCTGAATGAGAAGGTGTGTCCAAACTTTTGGTCTGTACTGTATATAAAATGGACACCTATGGTTTGAAGTCTTTAGGCCACTTTACACGCTGCGATCTCGCTAGCGAGATCGCTAGCATGCGTACCCGCCCCCATTGTTTGTGCGTCACGGGCATATCGCTGCCCGTGGTGCACAACATCACGCGGACCCGTCACACATACTTACCTGCATAGCGACGTCGCTGTGACCAGCGAACCGCCTCCTTTCTAAGGGGGCGGTTCGTTCAGCGTCACAGAAACGTCACTAAGCGGCCGACCAATCAAAGCGGAGGGGCGGAGATGAGCGGCCGTAACATCCCGCCCACCACCTTCCTTCCTCATTGCTGGCGGGACGCAGGTAAGGAGAGGTTCCTCGTTCCTGCAGTGTCACACGTAGTGATGTGTGCTGCCGCAGGAACGAGGAACAACATCGTTACTGCAGCAGCAACGATAATTGAGATTAGGGGGGATGTCACCGACTACCGATTTTGAATGTTTTTGCAACGATTCAAAATCATTAATAGGTGTCACATGTCACGACATCGCTAACGCGGCCGGATGTGCGTCACAAAATCCGTGACCCCAACGATATCGCTTTAGCGATGTCATAGCGTGTAAAGCCACCTTTTGTCTATGCACATTGGATGAATTGTCATTAACATATGGTGAAAGGTTCATATCAATAGCACCTCTAGAAATATATTTACTTAGCAAATTGGTGATGTTTCCAGCACAAAACGTCAATGTTGGTATGATGTTTTTGGGATGATATGCAGTGCCTTTTAGCATCCAAACATAGTGTGTATTATGCCATCCAAAGAGTTCAATTTTGGTCTCATCTGACCAGACTATACTCGCCCAGTATTTCACAGGCTTGTCTAAATGTTGTTGAGAAAACATTAAACACACTTGAACATGCTTCTTCTTCAGCAATAGAGTCTTCCATGGTGAATGTGCATACAGGCCAAAAAGGTTGAGAGCATTACTTATTAGTTTCTTTGAAAGACTTGTACCTGCTGATTCAAGGTCTTTATTTAGTTCTCCACAGGTGGTCCTTTGCTGTTGGACAATCTTTCTGATAATTCTTTTCCCTCTGTCTGAAATCTTGAAGGGAGCACCTGGTCATGGCCAATTTGGTTAAATGATGTTCTATCCACTTCTGTATTTTGGCCCCAACAGTTCTCACTGGAGTTTTCAGTAGTTTAGGAATTCATTTATCTGTAACCAATGCCAGCAGAATGTTTTGCATGCATGGCCTGTATGCACACTCACCACACAAAACTCCATTGCTAAACAAAAATCTTGTTCAAGAGCATTTACGTTTGCTTATCAACATTTAGGCAAGCCTGTGAAATACTGAGAGAGCATAGTCTGGTCAGATGGAACCAAAATTGAACTCTTTGGATGACATAATACACACCATGGTTTTACCCATCATGAGATGCTTTTTGTGAGGCACCTTGGTAATGAGTAGAGATCAGCAAAGTTGTTTGAAAAAGGTTTGCTAATCTCAAATTAAGCCTAAAGGCTACTTTACACACTGCGATATCGGTCCCGATATCGCTAGTGTGGGTACCCGCCCCCATCTGTTGCGCGACACGGGCATATCGCTGCCCGTGCCGCACAACATCGCCCAGAGCCGTCACACATACTTACCTGTCCGGCGACGTCGCTGTGACGGGCGAACCGCCTCCTTTCTAAGGGGGCGGTCCATGCGGCGTCACAGCGACGTCACTGAAACGTCACTGAACCGCCGCCCAATCGCAGCGGAGGGGCGGAGATGAGCGGGACGTAACATCCCGCCCACCTCCTTCCTTCCGCATAGCGGCCGGGAGGCAGGTAGGGAGAGCTTCCTCGCTCCTGCGGCGTCACACGCAGCGATGTGTGCTGCCGCAGGAACGAGGAACAACCTCGTTACTGCTGAAGTAACGATAATTGGGAATGGACCCCCGTGTCGCCGATTAGCGATTTTTCACTGTTTTGCAACGATGCAAAATCGCTAATCGATGTCACACGCAACGGCATCGCTAATGCGGCCGGATGTGCGTCACGAATTCCGTGACCCCAACGACTCCGCATTAGCGATGTCGTAGCGTGTAAAGCCCGCTTAAGCCTTGCCCATTCGGATTTTTGTTCAGAAACCCAAGCATTATTCTCAAACATCATGTTATACTTTGTTCTGTAATTGTTTACAGTTGCATTAATGCTTTTCTTCTATGTTATTATGACTTTGGCTTGGATAATGGTGCAGTATGATCAGCGGGGGGGTGCTTGATGAGGGATAGGGGTAGGGAGAGGTCAGAGGAGCGGCAAACTATTTATTTTCTTGACTTAATATGTGGATGGTCCGACAGCCAATCAGGGCGCAGAAACTATCCACAACATTCAGAAACAAAGACTTGTGTCTTGGCTGCCTAAGTCACAGGTCCCTCTGCATATAAGAAGTGGACATGCAGCATTGGCACAATTTTGAAAATGCTACAGATTGGGTATAGTGCTGCTGCATATAAATGCAGATAAATACAAATTCATAATAACTCTGTGCTCCTGGCACCAATCAACATTTCAGCATCTAAATCTTGATTGCTAATTCTGTGGTCCTGCCAGTGATTTAAATTTCAAAATCTAAATTTGTGGTCCAGACAAAAATTGCAATTTCAACATCTAAATAGTGATTTGTTCTTCTGTGGTCCTTGCACAAAATGCCATTTAATCAGTTAAATAGTAATTTATACTTCTGTGGTCCAGTCACAAAATTACCATTTCATCTTCTAAATAGTGATTTCTATTTCTGTGGTCAAGCCAAAACTGCCATTTCATCATCTAAATAGTGATTTGTATTTCTGTGGTCCAGCCAAAAATTGCCATAAACCAGAGTTCCCCATACCCCAGTTCTCAAGGATCGCTAACAGTCCATGTTTTCATGATTTCCTCAGCATTGCAGAGGTGTTGGAATCATTACCTGTGCAGGTGATTAAATTATCACCTGTACAATACTAAAGAAATCCTGAAAACATGCACTGTTGGTGAGCCCTGAGGACTGGAGTTGGGGAACATTGAAAATAGTGTTTTCTAATTCTTTGATGCAGCTAAACATTGCCATTTCATCATCTAAATAGTGATTTCTACTTCTGTAGTCCAGCCCAAAATTGCCATTCCATCAGCTAAATACTGATTTCTACTACTGTGGTCCAGCCCAAAATTGCCATTTCATCATCTAAATAGTGATTGCTACTTCTGTGTTTCAGCCAAAAATTGCCACCTCAGCATCTAAATATTGATTTCTACTTCTGTGATCCCGCCACAAATTGCCAGTTCATCATCTACATAGTGATATCTACTTATGTGTCCCAGCCCAAAATTGCCATTTCAGCATCTAAATAGTGATTTTTAATTATGTGGTCCAGCCACAAATCGCCATTTCATCATCTAATTAGTGATTTCTACTTCTGTGACTTAGCCCAAAATTGCCATTTCATCATCTAACTAGTGATTTCTTCTTCTATGGTCCAGTCACAAACTGCCATTTCATCATTTAAATAATGATTTCTACTTTTGTGGTCCAGCCACAAATTGCCATTTCATTATCTAAATAGTGTAGTGATTGCTACTTGTGTGGTCCAGCCCAAATTACCATTTCATCATCTAAATCATAATTGCTACTTGTGTGGTCCAGAAACAAATTGCTATCTCAGCAAATAAATAGTTTGTAAGTTCTCCCCATGTTTGTGCGTGTTTCCTCTGGAAATGCTTGCTTCCTCCCATATACTCCAAAAACATAGGGACACATGGGTCAATATGTTTCACTGAGTCCCCTGCACCCAAAGCACAGTCAGTGATCCATTATAAGGGGTGCTCTTAGAGCCGCTTTCCTCTTCCTGTGTTCACAGCTGGCCAGCACCCTAACTTCACTGGGTCCCCCACTACTATACAGCAATGGACTACTATTTTATTGGTTTCTTCCTTCTTACAGGCCTCACTCAACTTGCTCATCGAACTGGATCACTGTCACCTAAAAGTTTCTTTATGGTCCTAGCTGCTTCTGTACTCCCAGCTATACATCACATACCAGCTTCAATAGGACTGGTTCTTCATTCACCGGTGTTTTCCCTAGTGTCCTCACCACTTCTCTCTCACAACCAGCAAATGCTTTTACCCTAATCTCTCAAACTCCCCCCTGGCTGACTCAGTGATAACCTTCTCTTCCCTGAACACCGGGTGCTACAGCCCATAAAGTATTACAGCATATAAAACGAGGAAATAAGTAACCTCTTGTGGGCGTCAATTACAGGTCACGTAGCTGATACAAACAATTCTACAATACAAAAATGTGGTCAATATCTTCAGGGGGAAAATGTCAGCTGGACCACCTCCTTACACTAGTGGTGACCACCTCTGCACAAGGTAATTATTGATAATGTATTAAAATCAAAGTTTAAAAAAACAGCAACAGTCCTAAATAAGAGGACATGGATAAAACAGCGATTCCACAATTTTTGATCAATTATTAAAAGGAATCTGTCACCACATTTTGGTCACCTAATCTGAAAGCAGCATAATGTAGGGGCAGAGATCCTGCTTCCAGCAGCGTTTCACTTACTGAGCTGTTTAGTGTAGTTTTGATAAAATCACTGATTAATTAGCAGTAGATTATCATTAGAGGACTACTTGACGTGCTGCCAGGTAGTCCAGCATATGAATGAGCTCTGTAAAACTGCTAGATCTGCAACAGAGAAAACATTGATTTTATCAAAATAACAGCAAAGGGCGCAGTAAGTGACACATCGCTAGAATCAGGGTCTCTGTCTCTGCCTTATATTGCTCTCAGATGAGGTAGCAAAAACCTGGTGACAGATTTCCTTTAATCTATATGGACAGGAGTCAATAGTTACACTTTTACAGTTACACAATTTCATGAACAGTAAGGTGCAAATAGTGTATAAAGTGCAGAATGCATAATGTAATTGCACTACTGTATGTAAAAAGATATTTTGTTGTTGTAAGTATAGCAACTATTGCACTGTGCCCTGCATATGACTATAATCTCACCTAGCAAAGGGGTAGCCTATAACTAAATGATAACAAGTAACTATAATACATATATTACTACTGATGGTAGGCAATAATCAAATAATCTTGAACTAAATAAGTTAAACATAAATACGGTAATTTACCTGTATCTGATAAAAATAAGGTGCTCACTGCAGTGTCCAATGTTTCTCCACCCCCGACGTATGTTTCACAAAACATATGTCGAGCTGAAGGGCAAAATGTACATTGGGGTGGAGAGATTTTAATACACTATCATTAAAAATTAAATCTTTTACTATGGAAGCCAGTAGCTTTATTTTTTCTGGGTTTCTTTATCCAGATATTGTTTAAATGTACTAAAGTTGAAGGTTTGCTATTCTGGGAAACTGTTTTCTTTCATCTACACTTTGTGATATTCATTAAGATGTTATAGCTGCAGGTATTATTCGTAAGACCAGGCTGGAACACAAGCGCTTGCTGATGCTTCAACAGGGTAGGAAATTGTGCAGGCCAAATTTTTTTGAGTGTGTTTGTGCTTTTTTGGTAACATGAATCGAATTTTAAAATGTTCAAAGTTTTACAAAACCACAGATTTCTGGAAATTCAACCCAAACTTGATCCTCCGCAGATCTATCAGCTCATCATTAGTTGTCACTTTATAGGTTGCCAGCAACTACACTACTTATTTTGCCACTCATTTGTCCCATGCTAAGACTAGCCTGCTTAGTAAATTACACACATACATAAATACATAGGTATGATATCCTTTTGGCTACATGCAGCTATGTCATATTTACTTACTACAGATTCACTGACTAAAAAGAACTCTGTAAGTTAACTTATAAAAACTAAAGTTTTAATAAAAGAGTGGTTCGAATTATGTATTTTATCCTTTATATAAAACACAGGCTTGTCTTTTTATGTCCTCTATTACCTTAGACATCCTTATAAACTTTTATCTTGACAGATCATTTTAATCTCCAACTCAGTCTTCTGCAAAATTGAGTATCATCCATCTGGAATCAGAGATTGCTGTTAGACTACTTTCGAGAATCATTTTGATAGTGACAAGTAAAGAGTTTGAACTGAAGATCAGAATACATGCCTTGTTCACATCTGCCAAACAACACTATCAAAAAGCCAGCTTGAGTTAGAAAACGTTCAGATAGCATGATATAATTGGCAGCTTTTGTTGATCGGAATTACACATCAGGAAGATAGGTAAGTCTAAGAAAAGAAAGAATTGTTACTTTTATGTTCATGTTTTGTAAAGCAAGATTTTCTGCACTGGTTTTATTATTTCACATTAAGGGCAATTTACATGATTAATCCAGGACGAAGGAGTTTTACTGTAAGTCATTAATATCTGGATTTTCCATTCATCCCATTGCCATGCATGTATAAAATCCAAACCCTGGCCATGTATGCTGCCTTTTCAAACATATGTGAAAAAATGGAAACGACTATGCAAATGGCCATTGCGCTAATACAGATTAAATGGAAAATTGATAAATAGAGACCGGGAAAAATATCTGTTGTATTCCACAAGACGAACGAAAGCCTGAACCAAAACTTTTCATATATGAACACTAGTCCAAATAGATAGAAAGTAATAAGTATGTACTAGGACGCAGTGTGTCAATCAGTGCTCATACATGATAGCCACTGAAACAAGGTTATCATTAGGGGAAGAATGAATAATGTTTATATTGCTAATGTTAGTAATAGACACATAAGCATAAATATAAATCCTTAGTGCAATAAACCATTGGTGTAAAAAAGCAACACTGTCAGTAACATAGTAGCATTGCAGTATATACATTACAAGAGAGGCTTTAGGCTACAGTATATACATCACAGGAGTGGCTGAGGGCTGCAGTATATACATCACAGGAGGGGCTGGGAGCTACAGCATATATATCACAAGAGAGGCTGGGGCTACAGTATATCCATCACAGGAGAGGCTGGGAACTACAGTATATACATCAAAAGAGAGGCTACAGTATATACATCACAGGAGGGGCTGAGGGCTATAGTTTATACATGACAGGAGAGGTTGGCGGCTACACTAAATACATCAAAGGAAAGGCTTGGGGCTACAGTATATACATCACAGGAAAGGCTGCAGGCTACAGTATATACAACACAGGAGTGGGTGGGGGCAAAAACATAACTAGGGGTGCATACACATAACTAGAGGGCATATACATTACTGGCGGGCATAAATATTACTAGGGGGCATAAACATTACTAGGGAGGCATACACATTACTAGGGGGCAAACATTACTGGGGGCATACACATTACTAGGGGCTCATACACATTACTGGGAGGCATACACATTACTTAGGGCATAGACGTTAGTAGGGGGCATAGATATTACTGGGGGCCATAGACTTTAATGGGGGGCATAGACATTACTGGGGAGGAAAAGATGTTACTGGGGGAACATGCACAATACTTCTCTGGGGGATGGCCCATACAGCTTTGGGAGGCCCATATTGCTCTGGGGGTTAGGGCCCATACAGCTCTAGGGGGCCCATACTCCTCTGGGGAGTGGCTCATACAGCTCTGGGGGATACATATAGCTCTGAGGGGGCACATGTAGCTTTGAGGGGGCACATAATGCACTGAGGGGGCCATACATCTAAAAAGAAGCGGGGAGCACATACAGCTCTGGTGATGCTGCCTGGCACTGCAACTCTTGTCTCACTTCCTCTGTGGGACAGTAGAGCACAGTGCCCTAGCTCCTCGCACAATGAACTTGAACTATCTATTTGGACCAGTGTTCATATATGAAAAGTTTTGGGTTAAGGGTTTAGTTCATCTTATAGAATACAACAGATTTTCTTCCAGGTCTCTATTTATCAAATTTCCATTTAATGTATATTAGTGCAAGAGCCATTTGCATAATTGTTTCCTCTATTGTACACTTTTGACAGGAGTGTTTTATACCACGCTGCTGCAGACACATTGGTTTTATCAGGGTATTTGGCGCAGATGTACTATTATTGATTTATATGTGAAAAAATGGATCGCTTTAAAGAGAATTACAGTGTCACCCTATAGTAGTGACTTTTATAACAAGTCGTGGCATATTATACACTGACCAGAAAAGGGTATTAAAGTTTTGAACTTTTGAATTTCAGCCTCCATATCCACTACAGCTTTGAGTGTGAGTCTTCCCTCATTTTATAGACACTTAATTTGGCTATATCATACATAAATTTGACTTGCAATTATTTACTATATGATTAGTAATGCAGATTCTTGTCATGTCACTGCTTTGTTACTGTGCTGCTCCTAAAAATGTAAATGTAAATTATTATTTTGTTAATAATTTGTAAATTTACCTTTGACTTTCAACAATGCCTGAATCCTTCAGTTCATGCTCTCTATCAGATTCAAGCATGTGTCGACAGAAATCTGATCCCAGGTCTCGTCTACACATCTCCAATGTTGGTGCATAGTGATCAACTCACTTGGGTATGTATACAGTTTTTTCTTCAGCTCTACCCACAAGTGTTCAATCAAGTTGAGGACTGGATGCTGTGAGGGACAATCCAGCTTCTCTACTTCATTGTCATTGAACCATTTATTCCCCAATTTTGACATGTGCTTCGAGTCGTTGTCCTGCTGGAACACTATATCATTCATTTCATGCACATAGTACTCAAGTGTACAAAGTAACTCATCTTGTAAGAAACTCACATATACTCAGCATTGAGACCACCATTGATCCTGGTCAGGTATCCAATGTCTTTGGCTGTGAAACAACTGTAAATCATTAAGCTTCCTCCACCAAACTTGACAGTTTCTTTTATTTCTTGATCCAGTAGCCACTTTTTCCTTGCTTCTTCCAGATCAATTTGCACTCATCAGAGCCTAGTCTACTGACTTCCATCCCATTGCTCCAAATCACCAGTTTCCAAGATTTTACTGTCCACTTTACGAACTTCTTTGCAAACTTGTGCCGACATTTCTCATGATGATATTGAAGCTGGACCTTCTTCACCTTTTTTCAGGTGAGGATATGAGACTTGAGTGACATATGTCACATAGTTCTTGAATGGACATCTGTGATTTCTCTAATATAAAGCATACAAGCCACCTCTACGGCCATGTTTTTTGAAACAGAACTGATAGACCTTGTAATGAGCTGACTTGCTGACTCTAATATTTAGTCTCAACATCCCCCTCTTGGCTTTTGAAGGGATGGACGGACTTCATTTCATATTGTTCCAACTGTCATGGCACTCATATAAAGCAGTTTGGTAATTTTCTTAGCTGAGAGACCGCTATTCATGAGCTAGATGATAATGTTTATCTTTTCTTAGGAAATCTGAGCTATTTGGGAATGTGACAATGGTGGTAATTTGTAGTATACCGGAAGAAAAAAAATTTCAAACACCAGGACCAAAACAGTAACAATGCAGTAACATGACCAGAATCTGCATAACTAATCATATGCCAAATAGTTACAAGTCAAATTTATGTGTGAGATAGTCAAGATGGTTTTCTATAAAGTGAAGGTAGTCTCACGCTCAAAGATGTAGCAGATTGTGAGAGATGGAGCCTGAGTGTTAAAAGTTCAAAACATTGTTACCCTTTTGCTCATCACTGTATTCCATGATCAACTGTAATTGTTATTATTGAAAAGTTGAAGGATTTTTCTAACCTCAGAAATTGGTTCACAAAGTGTCAGACCATGTAAAGCTGCAGTGTAAGGTCCCTAAGTGCTAAGGCACATAGTGCAGAAAAGTCACCAATGCTCTTCTGACACAGTAAGTGCAGCATTACATTTCTCTTCTGACGTTAACATTAGCACAAACTCTGTGATTCTGGAGCATCATGACATAGGTTTCTGTGACGCTCTGGCAAAACCAGGTAGTCACAGATGTGTACATTCTCCTTGTTACCATCAGAAACTCGCACTTAGACATAACACACAGCCATTAAATCCTAGCCACCGCCTCATGATAATAGGGACACACCAGTGGGCGGGATCAGGCAGATGAGAACGCTCACCTAGGGGTCCTGAGGTGTCAGAGGCTGGAACACAGTAGTCTAGCCTGGAGAGTTGAACCCAGTAGTCGAGTTCTGACAGTTGACAGTGGTAGTCAGGGGTAGTGGCCCTTGGACTACTTGGCTAGGTGGCAGATGGTGAGCAGAGCCACAGGCGACAGAGATCCGGTCACGGGAGACCTAAAGTGGACCGGGGCAGGGTTGTAGCCCGCCGGTGCCGACAGCAGGAATCCGGTCCGAAGATCGTGCACAGTTGGGGTGCCTGGACCCTACGGTGGGGAAGGTTGCAAGCCCCTCTCCAATTGACCAGCCGGTGACAAGGTTCCAGACATTGTCCCAATTTACTGCCCAGATAGAGTGAAACAGAAGCCCAATGCGGGGGATAGAGTGTCCACCAAGAACCCACTGAAATCCCAAGGGTCAGCTTTCACGGGCCACAGCTCCCAATACAAATAGAATCGGGAGTGGACTTCTCCGTTCCATGTGAAGTTGTCCAAAAGAGAAGGAAACACAAGGTGCAGGAGGAAGGGATATATGTTCATCAATCTGGGTGCGGGACCCGAATGCACCCACCAAGGGCAGTCGGCCACTGGCAACTTGGTTTACTACTGGACTTGTGTGAAGTTATTGAACTGTGAGTACACCACTGTCCACTGGTCCGGTCCGGCGTGCCACCTCCAGCAGCCATCACTCCCGTGTTCGACCCTCGGGCCTCGGGACTACACCTCCGCTACCCGTGGAGGGGATCCCATCTTGCTGCCCCCCTGCTCCATCAGCCCCGGGCGCCCCATCAACCGGCAGCAACGGTACCAACATCCCTCACTGCAACCCACAGGTGGCGTCACAGACAATCTCCCTTATAAATATCCCTTTCTCCGACGGTTGAGAGGATGGGTGGCCGTGCGAACCCGGGTCCGGTCACTACTCAAGCCGCAGCAGCGAACCCGGATCTGAGCAGGCCCCCGAGAGAAGCGGCAGCGGCCCCCGCCAGCAACATTTCCATGGCCGAGAAGCTGCGTGCAACCCTTACATCACTAAGCACAATGACAAACATTGGATGGAGTTTGTGTAAATCACACTACAACTAGACACTGGAGCCATGAAAATATGAACCAAAAGAAAAGCAAATCAGCGGCACATCCATCCCAATAAAATTGATACTTTATTCAAAACTCCATACAAAAGGTTAGTCCATGAAACCTTATGCGTTTTTAGAGCATTTAGCGCCATTAATCATAGGATTAATTAATGCTCTAGAAATGCATAGGGTTTCATGATGTTTTATGGACTTACCATTTATATGTGCCGCTGATTTGTTTTCCTTTTGGTTCATGAGGGAAAGATTACTCTTCTCTATCTGGCAGGCTGATGGATGAAGCAGAACATTACTTCAGCTATAAATTGGTTGGAGAAGAGAATGTTATGGGGTTGTTTCTCAGGGGTAGGTCTAGGCCCCTTAGTTCTAGTCAAGAGAAATCTTAGTGTTTCTGTATACTAAAAGATTTTGGATAATTGTATGATTTATATGCTTTAAACTTTGGAGGAACAGTGTGGGGAAAGTCCTTTTCTGTTTCAGCATAATTGTGGACCCAGTGCCCAAAGCAAGGTCCATAGAGGCATGGTTGGGCATGTTTAGAGTAGAAGAACCTGACTGGCTGCACCGAGCCCTGACCCCCAATCACATTGAACACTTTAACGATGAACTAGATAGGTAATTGCAAGCCAACTTGTCCCAATTCAGTATCTAACATCACAAATACTCTTCTGGATAAATGAGAAAAAAATTCAAACAGACACACTGCAAAATCTTCAAAATTTGTAGAAAACCTTCCCAGAAGAGTGAAAGCTTTTATGGATGCAAAGTGGAGACCAACTCCATATAAATGTCTATGGATTTCGAATGGGACGTCATAAAAGCTCCAGTGAGTGTAAAGGCCACGTCTCACTAAGCAACATCGCTAGCAACATCGCTGCTGAGGCACGACTTTTGTGACGCAACAGCAATGTTGCTAGTGATGTTGCTGTGTGTGACATCAAGCAACAACCTGGCCCCTGCTGTGAGGTCGCTGGTTGTTGCTGAATGTCCTGAACCATTTTTTAGTTGTTGCTCTCCTGCTGTGAAGCACACATCGCTGTGTGTGACAGCGAGAGAGCAACAACTGAATGTGCAGTGAGCAGGGAGCCGGCTTCTGCAGACGCTGGTAACCAATGTAAATATCGGGTAACCAAGAAACCCTTTCCTTGGTTACCCGATATTTACCTTCGTTACCAGCGTCCGCCGCTCTCATGCTGCCAGTGCCGGCTCCCTGCTCCCTGCACGCGTAGCAGTAGTACAGATCAGGTAATTAACCCGATGTGTACTCTGGCTAGGAGTGCAGGGAGCCAGCGCTAAGCAGTGTTGGTTACCCGATATTTACCTTAGTTACCAAGTGCAGCATCGCTTCCACGCGTCGCTGCTGGCTGGGGGCTGGTCACTGGTTGCTGGTGAGATCTGCCTGTTTGACAGCTCACCAGCAACCCGTGTAGCAAAGCTCCAGCGATCCCTGCCAGGTCAGGTTGCTGGTGGGATTGCTGGAGCGTCGCTTAGTGTGACGGTACCTTAATGTATGCAAGATATGTACATGATTTTTAATGAAGAATTCAAAAATGTTGTTCTCTATTTTTGATATATTTTGTTATGATCAACATTATGACCTTAATGTCATCACAAATACTCATATCATGAAGCAGCAGAGAAGAGACCTGCATCTATAGGACATTTGCAGCAAACCTTCTGCCTCGTGCATATGATATACATGGAAAAGATAAGGTTAACCTTTTAGAGTTTATTACAATAGCAAAATGTTTTTGCAGCTATTTGACCTGGTAGCCAGATTAGTGAAAACTCAATGCACCATATCCAGACAACAGACTGTTTATCCTGAAAGGTTTTCTGGGATCACCGCCTAAATTGCTGGAGCAGCGAGATTAACTAATTACAGTATTTTTTGGTTTTGGGGGTGTTTTTTTTATAAACAAGTATATACCAAACTACAATAATTGAACATAGCAAAAACAACCAATAAGGTCATTACTATAACATGAAAGTTTGAAATTATACAAAATTGGCGCTTGATCATTTGTTAGCACAAAGTTATATATGAGGTCCCTTGGGTGTGTTTGGGTATTACCAGAGTAAAAATATGGTATTGCTGTCTTTGTCCCAGACAACAAATTAAAACTGCCTTAGTGCACATGCAAGTCTAATATTTCCAGGACCTGCCCGATCTCATGTTCAGTAACTTTTCATTCATTTTTAAAGAGGTTGTCTACTACTTTTACATTGATATCCTACCGTTAGGAATAGAGATGAGCGAACCGGTCGCGGTTCGGCTCGAGGTTGGTTCGCCGAACGGACCTCCCGTTCGAGTTCGGTTCGTCGAACGTTCGACGAACCGAACTCGAACTGCATAGGAAACAATGGCAGGCAATCACAAACACAGAAAAACACCTAGAAAACACCCTCAAAGGTGTCCAAAAGGTCACAAACAACTCACAACACATGGGAAAGTGACAAGGACATATACTCATGCGAAAACAAAAGAGCTGGACAAGGAAAAAGAGGAGGACACACAGATATATGAGTATATGCAAGGAAACATCGATTCCATTAATGTGCAACTTGAGCCCTGCTCATTCTTGGCTTCCAATCTTGATAAATTGCCTGAGCTCGCCACGTACGTCTTGGGGATCTTGTCGTGTCCTGCAGCCAGCGTTCTCTCGGAACCTGTCTTCAGTGCTGCTGTGGGTCTGCTGGCAGATAAGCACACGTGTCTGTCCACTGACAATGTGGACATGGCTCTCAGAGGACTTTTCTTCCCCTGGGTCAGCCAGGGGACGGGAAAGGCACGCGTATTTTTGAGAGTGCTTCATGCAAAGCATCTTTTTCTTTTTCAAATGGGAGCTCAACCGATGCCAGTCAAGTGGGGTGTGTGTGGCCCAGTGAGTGGCAACCAGGGAGACTGTGGTTGGAGTCCCCTCGCTGTGTCTCTAAAAGAACCAAGATGAACAAGTCATGGCTCTCAGAGGACTTTTCTTCCCCTGGGTCAGCCAGGGGACGGGAAAGGCACGCGTATTTTTGAGAGTGCTTCATGCAAAGCATCTTTTTCTTTTTCAAAAGGGAGCTCAACCGATGCCAGTCAAGTGGGGTGTGTGTGGCCCAGTGAGTGGAAACGAGGGAGACTGTGGTTGGAGTCACCTCGCTGTGTCTCTAAAAGAACCAAGATGAACAAGTCATGGCTCTCAGAGGACTTTTCTTCCCCTGGGTCAGCCAGGGGACGGGAAAGGCACGCGTATTTTTGAGAGTGCTTCATGCAAAGCATCTTTTTCTTTTTCAAAAGGGGGCTCAACCGATGCCAGTCAAGTGGGGTGTGTGTGGCCCAGTTAGTGGAAACGAGGGAGACTGTGGTTGGAGTCCCCTCGCTGTGTCTCTAAAAGAACCAAGATGAACAAGTCATGGCTCTCAGAGGACTTTTCTTCCCCTGGGTCAGCCAGGGGACGGGAAAGGCACGCGTATTTTTGAGAGTGCTTCATGCAAAGCATCTTTTTCTTTTTCAAAAGGGAGCTCAACCGATGCCAGTCAAGTGGGGTGTGTGTGGCCCAGTGAGTGGAAACGAGGGAGACTGTGGTTGGAGTCCCCTCGCTGTGTCTCTAAAAGAACCAAGATGAACAAGTCATGGCTCTCAGAGGACTTTTCTTCCCCTGGGTCAGCCAGGGGACGGGAAAGGCACGCGTATTTTTGAGAGTGCTTCATGCAAAGCATCTTTTTCTTTTTCAAAAGGGAGCTCAACCGATGCCAGTCAAGTGGGGTGTGTGTGGCCCAGTGAGTGGCAACGAGGGAGACTGTGGTTGGAGTCCCCTCGCTGTGTCTCTAAAAGAACCAAGATGAACAAGTCATGGCTCTCAGAGGACTTTTCTTCCCCTGGGTCAGCCAGGGGACGGGAAAGGCACGCGTATTTTTGAGAGTGCTTCATGCAAAGCATCTTTTTCTTTTTCAAAAGGGAGCTCAACCGATGCCAGTCAAGTGGGGTGTGAGTGGCCCAGTGAGTGGAAACGAGGGAGACTGTGGTTGGAGTCCCCTCGCTGTGTTATACATGCTTTTAGAAGGGCATGACATGGCTTGGAGGTTGACTTTCATAAAATGCAAACTGTTGGCTACCAAAATGCTGCCTTTCCAACAACTGTGGTTATAGGCAATGAGGAACATACTGATGAAGATGAGACGCAGATACCCGATTGGGATGACAACTTAAATATTCGGTCAGGGCAAGAAGAGGCTCAGTCTGAGGGGGAGGGGAGTGCAAACACAACAATTGATGATGAAGTTCTAGATCCCACCTACTGTCAACCCCCAGTCAGGCACTCGAGGAGGTCAACAGAGGCGGTGGAGGAGGATGCAACCGACGACGAAATTACCTTGCGCCTTCCTGGACAGAGTCGGAGCACTGGTAGCACGTCTACAACTGCATCCTCAGCCACCACTCTGCCTATGAGCATTATTCGGGGTGCATCAACAGGTCGCATGGCCTCTAAGCCTTGCCTAGCCTGTTCCTTTTTTGACATAGAAAAAGATCGCCCAAATCATGTGATATGTAAAATTTGTCATGATTCTCTTAGTAGAGGTCAAAACCTCAGCAGTTTGACAACTTCTTCCATGAATCGTCACATGAATAAATATCATAGGTCCCGGTGGGAAGCTCACTGTGCTGCAATGCGGCCTAGCGGAGCGAACCATCCACCGCCCGCCCCTTCCAGTGCATCCGCGCGCTCTTCATCTTCTAGGACTGTGGGGACAGCTGTCACACCTGTTTTTCCACGCAAAACTTCCACCACTGTAACCGCAACAGGCAGTTTGCTTGGTAGGTCGTCAGTTGGTTTGGAAGGGGAAACAAGTGAGTGTGTACAGCTCTCTCAGACATCGATAGCACCTACGTTGGATGAAGGCAACATCATGTCTCCGCCTGCACTTTCCTCACAAACCTGCATTTTTCCAGGGACACCCTACTCAACACCGTCTACACACAGCAGCCAGATCTCTGTCCCTCAGATGTGGTCAAATAAAAGGCCACTTCCTCCGACCCATGACAAAGCTAAGAGGTTGACTCTATCCCTCTGTAAGCTGTTGGCTACCGAAATGCTGCCTTTCCGCCTAGTGGACACACAGGATTTTAGAGACCTTATGTCTGTCGCTGTGCCCCAGTACCAGATGCCTAGTCGCCACTACTTCTCTAAGAAAGGTGTGCCCGCGCTACACCAGCATGTCGCACACAACATCACCGCTTCCTTGAGAAACTCTGTGTGTGAACGGGTGCATTTCACCACCGATACTTGGACCAGTAAGCATGGACAGGGACGTTACATGTCGCTGACTGGGCACTGGGTAACTATGTTGATAGATGGTGAAGGGTCTGCTGCACAAGTCTTGCCGTCCCCACGACTTGTGTGTCAATCCTCTGTCTGTCCAAGTTCCGCCACTGCTTCTGCATCCTCCACCTCATCTGGGTCCTCCACCTCCGCCCCAAGCCTGCCTGGTCAGGCCACCAGTGTTCTCACTGCGCAGAAGGAATCACGCACCCCTCATTACTATGCTGGCAGCAGAGCGCAACGGCATCAGGCGGTCTTTAGCTTGACATGTCTTGGGAATAAGAGTCACACAGCTGAGGAGTTGTGGTCAGCTCTGCGGTCCGAGTTTAATAAATGGTTGTCTCCACTCAACCTGCAGCCTGGTAAGGCCGTGTGCGACAATGCTGCAAACCTGGGTGCGGCCCTTCGCCTGGGCAAGGTGACACACGTGCCTTGTATGGCTCACGTGTTGAACCTTGTTGTCCAGCAATTTTTAACACACTATCCCGGCCTAGATGGCCTTCTGACCAGGGCACGTAAACTGTCTGCAGTGCTCACTTCCGCCGTTCAACCGCCGCAGCTGAGCGACTTGCATCGCTCCAGAAGTCTTTCGGCCTGCCGGTTCATCGCCTGCAATGCGATGTGGCGACACGCTGGAATTCAACTCTCCACATGTTACAGCGACTGTGGCAGCACCGGCGAGCCCTGGTGCAATACGTCATGATGTATAGCCTGGGCCAACGAGATGCAGAAGTGGGGCAGATCACCCTGATGGAGTGATCTCAGATCAAGGACCTATGCACCGTTCTGCACAGTTTCGACATGGTGACGAATATGTTTAGCGCTGACAATGCCATTATCAGCATGACGATTACAGTCATTTACATGCTGGAGCACACGCTAAACACTATTCGGAGTCAGGGGGTGGGACAACAGGAAGGGGAGGAACTACAGGAGGATTCATATGCGCAAGACACAACAACATCACCAAGGTCCAGACGTTCATCATCACCAACGCAGCAGGCATGGGACCATGGGGGACAGGGATCAACAAGGGCGCATGGTAGCAGGCAAGATGTTGAGGAAGGTGCAGGAGGACATGAAGATATGGAGGACGAACTGTCCATGGACATGGAAGACTCAGCGGATGAGGGAGACCTTGGTCAAAATTCAGTTGAAAGAGGTTGGGGGGAGATGTCAGAGGAAGAAAGAACGGTTAGCACCTCTATGCCACAAACACAGCGTGGACTTGGTCCGCATGGCTGCGCAAGACACATGAGTGCCTTCTTGTTGCACTACCTCCAACATGACCCTCGGATTGTCAAAATTAGAAGTGATGATGACTACTGGCTTGCCACACTATTAGATCCCCGGGACAAGTCCAAATTTTGTGACATAATTCCACCCATAGAAAGGGACGCACGTATGCTGGAGTATCAGCATAAGCTGTTACTCGATCTTAGCTCGGCTTTTACACCAAACAACCGTGCAGGTGAAGGGAGTGATTCTCCCAGTTGTAACTTGACAAACATGGGACGGCATCATCATCTTCAACAGTCTACCCGTACCAGTAGGACCGTATCTGGTGCTGGTAACAGCAATTTTATGGAATATTTTCATAATTTTTTTAGACCCTCCTTTGCAAGGCCACCAGAGACAACAAGTCTGACACATAGTCAACGGATGGAGAGGATGATACAGGAGTATCTCCAAATGAACATCGATGCAATGACTTTGCAAATGGAGCCTTGCTCCTTTTGGGCTTCAAATCTAGAAAAATTGACAGAGCTCTCCAGTTACGCCTTGGAGATTTTGTCGTGTGCAGCTGCCAGCGTTGTCTCTGAACGTGTCTTCTTCAGTGCTGCTGGGTGTGTGCTGACAGATAAGCGCACGCGTCGGTCCAGTGACAATGTGGACACACTGACGTTCATCAAAATGAACAAGTCATGGATCCAGAAGGAATTTACTACCCCTGTGTCATCCTGGGGAGAGTAAATGCTTGTGGATTTGGAATGTGCTTGATGCAAATCAAAACATCCTGTTTGCAACTAGGGCACAAGTGCTGCCACTGATGGGGTGTCTGTGTGCCCAATGTTGGGAAAAAAGGTAGACTCCGCTTGGAGTAACCCTTGCTTGATGTGTTTTTTAAAAATGATACAAGATGAACAGATCTGAAGGCAAGATGAAGGCAACATCATGTCTCCGCCTGCACTTTTCTCACAAACCTGCATTTTTCCAGGGACACCCTACTCAACACCGTCTACAGACAGCAGCCAGATCTCTTTCCCTCAGATGTGGTCAAATAAAAGGCCACTTACTGCGACCCATGACAAAGCTAAGTGGTTGACTCTATCCCTCTGTAAGCTGTTGGCTACCGAAATGCTGCCTTTACGCGTAGTGGACACACAGGATTTTACAGACCTTATGTCTGTCGCTGTGCCCCAGTACCACATGCCCAATCACCACTGCTTCTCCAAGAAAAGCATGCCCGCGCTACACCAGCATGTCGCACACAACATCACCACTTCCTTGAGAAAATCTGTGTGCGACAGGGTGCATTTCAACACAGATACTTGGACCAGTAAGCATAGACAGGGTCATTACATGTCACTGACTGGGCACTGGCAAACTATGGTGAGAGATGGAGAAGGGTCTGCTGTACAAGTCTTGCCGTCCCCACGAGTTGTTTCAATCCTTGTTCTGTATGTAGAAGTTAATACACTGCTTCTGCCTCTTCAACCTCGTGTGGGTCCTCTACCTTGGCGCAAACCCTGTGTGGTCAGGCCACCCTTCCTTGCAACTGCGCACAAGGACTACCACACACCTCCTTACTATGCTGGCAGCAGAGCTCAATGCCATCAGGCGGTCAAAGCTTTACTTTGAAATGTATGGGAAATGTGAGTCACACCGCTATTACAGAGAATAGTAGTCAGGCAGGGTCAAAACATTAATTGAGGAACAGGAACAGAATGGGACGGCCAGGAAAGAATCAGAAAACAAGCAGAGTTGAAATGCGTATCAGCCAACAAGGTACATAAACAGCAAGCAGGAAAAGTAGTCAGGTAACAAGCACACAAAATCATAAAACTGAACTGGGGGTAAAATTAACCAGAGGTTCATAGCTATGTCTGGCAGTGGTCTGCAGACAGGATGGGCATAAAAAAGGGTGTGGTGTCTTCCCATTGGTTGTAGCTGAATGATGGTATTTCATCTGTGAGATACCCACCAGCTACATTCAGCCAGAGATTCTGCATCTGTCAAGGTAATGCAGCCCAGTGGGTGAGCATAACCTGCGTCCACCTGCGCCGCTGGCATCGACTACTCTCACATCATCAGCACTATTCATGAAAGGAACACGTTGTCACCTGGCAACCGGAGTACAAATTGACGGAGCGGACTACGTTGGTGACTTAACAGCCGTGTGCGGCAATGATGCAAACCTGGCTGCGGGCCATCCTCAGGGCAATGTGACACACGTGCCTTTTAGGGCTCACGTGTTGAACCGAATTCGCCAGCAATTTTTAAAACACCATCACGGCCTACATGGCCTTGTGCAGTGGGCACGCTCGCTATGTGCTCACTTCCATCGTGCGCACACAGCAGCTCAACAACTTTCATCACTCCGGAAGTCTTAGGGTCTGGCAGTTAAACGCCGTAAATGCGATGTTACGACACGCAGGAATTGGAATCTGCACATGTTGCAGCGTGTGTGGCAGCACCGCAGAGCCCTGCTGAAATACGGTAAGACATATAGCCTGGGATAACTTGATCCAGAGGTGGTGCAGATCACGCTGCTGGAGTGGTGTCAGATCAAGGACCTATGCACCCTGCTACACAGTTTTGAAATGTCGACGAAGATGTTTAGCACTGGCAATGTCATTCTCAGCGTGACAATTCTGGTCATCTACATGATGGAGCACACTGTAATTATTATTCTGAGTCAGGTGTTGGGACAAGAGGAAGGGGAGGAAGTACAGGAGGAGTCATATGCGGAAGGGATAACAAGATCTACGAGGTCCAGATGGTCAGCGGCACCTATGCGGCATTCATGGTGAGGGAGAGGGATTAACAAGGGCGCATAGTATCAGCAAAAAGTGTTGATGAAAGTGCAGGAGCCCATGAAGAAATGGAGGACGAACTGGCGATGGGCATGGAAGACTCAGCAGATGAGTGAGAGCTTGCTCACATTTCGGTTGTGCGAGGTTGTGGGTAGAGGGCAGAGGAAGGATGCACGATTCTCACCTCTCTGCCACCAACACACCAAGGACTTGGTCCTCCTGGATGCACAAGACACATGAGCGCCTTCTTGCTGCACTACCTACATGACCCTCGGATTGTATGAATTTGAACTAATCCTGAATACTGGGTTGCCACACTGTTAGATCCCCGGTACAAGACAAAATTTGGCGAACTAATTCCTGCCATAGAAATAGACGCACGTATACAGGAGTATCTGCAGAATGTGGTACGCAATCTTAGATCTACTTGTCCACTAAACACCAGTGCTGCACAGAGTGAATCTCAACGCTTTGTCATGGATAGGAGGAAATGGTCTTTTACTTGTCCACATCGGAGGGACCGAGGGATGGCTGCTGTGCTGAGATGGCGTTGAGTACGGTGTCCCTGCACAGTTGCACTTTTGGTCATATCCCAAAATGAGTTGAAAAAGGACAGATGCTGTTGGAAAGGGGAACAGGTGTGTTGGAAAGGGGAAAAAAGTTTTGGTCTGTGGATTTGGTGGTTAAGCAACTGTAACATTTGCTGAAGAAACAACATCTGTTACAGTGGGACTGGCAGATTTGGATAAAGTGGTATATAATCTGTGACCGCTATATAACGAAAATTAATAAGAAAAGAAAGAGAAAGGTATATATCCCCATCAGCAGTCAGTGTCCACCGTGCTCCCAGTTGGAAAAGGAGAGGTTGGCAACTTGAAGGTTTGGTGGAGGATACAGAGCTGTGTGGCTATGAAACTAATAGTAGCCTGAACCGAGTTAGACGCCATTCGGATCTGGAGACTGTGAGCCCTGTTAGCGTCACAGGGTCCACATGCCCACCCAGCCCAGGAACTCCCTGTTAACAACACAGGGGCCATTGAGTACGCTGACCGTGTGCGTAGGGGCCACACCTGTGGACAGCAGGCGCATCAGCAGCAGCAGGCCCGTTAATGCCACTGGGCTGCACAAGCAGGACTGTTAGGACAGGAGCTGGTCTTAACCGTTCTGCGTTACCAACTGTGGTGGTGGCCTGCATCCACCACCCGATCCCTGCCTACCTCTGGCCTAAAGCCGCAATGGGTTCAACACATGGAGGTGTGCTCTTTCGGAGCATAATAGAAGACTGCGCACCTCCTTGTTGGCTCCAGCCCCTTTTATAACCTGGGTCCGCCCCAAACCAGGGTGAACCACAATGCACCTCCTGGAGACAAAAGTAGAGTGACACATCATGAGTGGCATAACTAGCGTCCTATTTGGAAACGCAACTTCAATGATGACCTCATGGCTGCCATGACCCAAACACCTCACCAGTCATCGTCTGAGCATCAATAATGCGGTGACAAGTCATAGGTGTGGGCCTCTGCAAGCCATTTGGGAGGACACCTGATGCCCTGTGGTCTATATGGGACCCCCACATCAGGGCCAGGGCCAAAGAGTTCATTACCGGACCTAGTCTCTGATGCAGGAAGTGCCTGAGCATGCTCAGTAGCATGAAATACAGTCTCTGAAAAAAGACTATCAGCTTTAGCATGGTGTCTATGCCCAAAACAGGACTTAGACCCGGCACGGAATGCAAGCACCTGTGCAAAGAGGCTTTTCACACTTAGTGTGGGAGCATGCGCTGTATCCCGAAATGAAAACTTAGCGTCAGGAATGGCACAGTCAGGCTGAGCATACTCACTAGGCGAAACACTGTAATTATGCTGCAGCTGGGGTACATCGGCACACGCATGCGCACTAGCTGCCTCTCCACACTTAGACGTGGAGGGGAAATTTGTCTTGGAGATGCTGTCTATGAACAGAAGGAAAAGCTAAAGGAAGCCTGACTTTCTATCCCTCCGAATTATGAAATGCAGCAATGAATTCCATGAGTTTGCTATAACATTAGCGTAGCAAAATGTGCATGAGGGTGTGATGTAGAGGTGCTAGAAATAGCTTGTCACCAGTGGGGCACTAATGGAATACAACAGCCAGTTCTATGATGCCACAAAATGGCAGTATTTTGTGCTATCATTATAGCTTATTAAAAACAGAGCACGAGGTTGTCATGCAGAGGTGCTGCACATAGATTTGCAGTAGTGTGAATTGACAAAAGTACAATAGCCACGTTTAGGATACAACTAGGTACAGTGAGTGTTTGCTAGTAAAATTGCTTAGTTTAAAAAAGTTGTAGTGTGCAATGCAGGCAGACGTGCTATGCAAATGTCTTTGCACTAGTGGGACTATAGCAAAGTCCAATAGCCACGTATAGGATGCCACTAGGTACACTGAGTGTGTGCTAGTATAATGGCTTTGTTATAATTTGTTGGAGTGTGCAACGCAGGCAGATGCGCTCTGCAAATGTCTTGGCACTAGTGGGACTATAGCAAAGTCCAATAGCCACGTATAGGATGCCACTAGGTACACTGTGTGTTTGCTAGTATAATGGATGAGTTTAAAAAAGTTAGAGTGTGCAATGCAGGCAGACGTGCTGCAAATAACGTTCCAATACTGTGAATTGACAAAAGTACAATAGCCACGTTTAGGATACAACTAGGTACAGTGAGTGTTACGTGCTGCAAATAACGTTCCAATACTGTGAATTGACAAAAGTACAATAGCCACGTTTAGGATGCCACTAGGTACACTGACTGTTTGCTAGTATAATGGCTGAGTTTAAAAAACTTGGAGTGTGCAATGCAGGCAGATGTGCTCTGCAAATGTCTTGGCACTAGTGGGACTATAGCAAAGTCCAATAGCCACGTATAGGATGCCACTAGGTACACTGAGTGTGTGCTAGTATAATGGCTTCGTTATAATTAGTTGGAGTGTGCAACGCAGGCAGATGCGCTCTGCAAATGTCTTGGCACTAGTGGGACTATAGCAAAGTCCAAAAGCCACGTATAGGATGCCACTAGGTACACTGAGTGTTTGCTAGTATAATGGCTTCGTTATAATTAGTTGGAGTGTGCAACGCAGGCAGATGCGCTCTGCAAATGTCTTGGCCCTAGTGGGACTATAGCAAAGTCCAATAACCACGTATAGGATGCCACTAGGTACACTGAGTGTTTGCTAGTATAATGGCTTAGTTATAATGAGTTGGAGTGTGCAACGCAGGCAGATGCGCTCTGCAAATGTCTTGGCACTAGTGGGACTATAGCAAAGTCCAATAGCCACGTATAGGATGCCACTAGGTACACTGAGTGTTTGCTAGTATAATGGCTTCGTTATAATTAGTTGGAGTGTGCAACGCAGGCAGATGCGCTCTGCAAATGTCTTGGCACTAGTGGGACTATAGCAAAGTCCAATAGCCACGTATAGGATGCCACTAGGTACACTGAGTGTTTGCTAGTATAATGGCTTCGTTATAATTAGTTGGAGTGTGCAACGCAGGCAGATGCGCTCTGCAAATGTCTTGGCACTAGTGGGACTATAGCAAAGTCCAATAGCCACGTATAGGATGCCACTAGGTACACTGAGTGTTTGCTAGTATAATGGCTTCGTTATAATTTGTTGGAGTGTGCAACGCAGGCAGATGCGCTCTGCAAATGTCTTGGCACTTGTGGGACTATAGCAAAGTCCAATAGCCACGTATAGGATGCCACTAGGTACACTGAGTGTTTGCTAGTATAATGGCTTCGTTATAATTTGTTGGAGTGTGCAACGCAGGCAGATGCGCTCTGCAAATGTCTTGGCACTTGTGGGACTATAGCAAAGTCCAATAGCCACGTATAGGATGCCACTAGGTACACTGAGTGTTTGCTAGTATAATGGCTGAGTTTAAAAAACTTGGAGTGTGCAATGCAGGCAGATGTGCTCTGCTAATGTCTTTGCACTAGTGGGACTATAGCAAAGTCCAATAGCCACGTATAGGATGCCACTAGGTACACTGAGTGTGTGCTAGTATAATGGCTTAGTTATAATTCGTTGGAGTGTGCAACGCAGGCAGACGTGCTGCAAATGTCTTGGCACTAGTGGGACTATAGCAAAGTCCAATAGCCACGTATAGGATGCCACTAGGTACACTGAGTGTTTGCTAGTATAATGGCTTCGTTATAATTTGTTGGAGTGTGCAACGCAGGCAGATGCGCTCTGCAAATGTCTTGGCCCTAGTGGGACTATAGCAAAGTCCAATAGCCACGTATAGGATGCCACTAGGTACACTGAGTGTTTGCTAGTATAATGGCTGAGTTTAAAAAACTTGGAGTGTGCAATGCAGGCAGATGTGCTCTGCTAATGTCTTTGCACTAGTGGGACTATAGCAAAGTCCAATAGCCACGTATAGGATGCCACTAGGTACACTGAGTGTTTGCTAGTATAATGGCTTAGTTATAATGAGTTGGAGTGTGCAATGCAGGCAGATGTGCTCTGCAAATGTCTTGGCACTAGTGGGACTATAGCAAAGTCCAATAGCCACGTATAGGATGCCACTAGGTACACTGAGTGTGTGCTAGTATAATGGCTTCGTTATAATTAGTTGGAGTGTGCAACGCAGGCAGATGCGCTCTGCAAATGTCTTGGCACTAGTGGGACTATAGCAAAGTCCAATAGCCACGTATAGGATGCCACTAGGTACACTGAGTGTTTGCTAGTATAATGGCTTCGTTATAATTAGTTGTAGTGTGCAATGCAGGCAGATGTGCTCTGCAAATGTCTTTGCACTAGTGGGACTATAGCAAAGTCCAATAGCCACAGATAGGATGCCACTAGGTACACTGAGTGTTTGCTAGTATAATGGCTTACTTAGAATGAGTTGGAGTGTGCAGAGGACAAGAGGGTACAGTGGCAGGATTGTGGTGCTCTGGGTAGAGGAATGGAAGCCTGCCTTTCTATTCCCTCCTAATGGTGAAATGCAGGGAGGAAATCCCTGACCTGGGCTACACAGACGCTGTTGCTGTTTGCAGGACCTGTCACCTATGGCTCTCTGACCCTGCCGGTACGAGCCCTTAAAAGGACTGCTAGAATGTGCTCTCCCTAAGCTGTCTAACGCTGTGTATGCAGCGCATACAGCTGTATCGGCGATAGGACAAAGGACGGAACTGCGACAGTGATGTCTGACACCAAAGACGCAGAAGGCAGATAATGGCGATCGTGAAGAAAATGTCCGGTTTTATAATGCAGGGACATGTGACATGCAGATCCTATCACACATGCCGTTGCTTCTCTGCCTCAAAGTCCACTTAGGTGTGTGTGTGTCTGTGATTGGCTGACATGCTGGCCAGCCCCACAAGACGCGCGCGCTTAGGGAAGGAAGACAAGAAAAAAAAAAAAAAAAAAATGGCGATCGCCATTATAGAAACAGCAGTGATCTGAAGGCGCTGTTCACGCACACTATACACTGAAATGTGATAATAGTTTGATTCACAGAGTGACTTACACTATTACAGCAGAAACCAAGCTAAGATTTAGCTGTTTTTTGGCTCCTAGAACCGTTCTCGAACGTTTCTAGAACTATCGAGCTTTTGCAAAAAGCTCGAGTTCTAGTTCGATCTAGAACATGCCCCAAAATCACTCGAGCCTAGAACTGGAGAACCACGAACCCTGAACCGCGCTCAACTCTAGTTAGGAAAGGTCATCAATGTCTAGTCAGCCGGGGTCCGACATCAGACACCCCTGCCTATCAGCTGTTGTCAGTGACAGCGTCTGTAGCAGGCGGCCAAAAATGATCAGTTCCGAAACTGCCCCGTCAACTGATAGTGGCCGCAGGCAGGTACTGTACATCTGCCTATTTATTTGAATGGGAGACGGATGTGCATTACCCAGCTGCGACCACTTTCGGAAGATTGGGCAATTCCGGAACTGAGCATTTCTGGCCAAATGCTGCCGCCACCGACACCAGAAACAGCTGATTGCTGGGGGTGCTGGGTGTTGGACCTGGCAAAACAGACATGCCACTATTATTTTGTGATTAGTACAACAGACAGTTTACACTTGATAACAGGCAGCTAATAAGTTTGACAGGAGCATTACACCTAGAAACTGGTACTTTGAAGTAATTTTTCAAGTTGAAAAGATCATTTTGGATGAAGAATGCAATTTTCATAATGTATAAGCATTGAATTAGTCATCAGATTAACCGACATTTATGAAAACAGCAGTGATCATTTCATTATAGCTGTTTGTTCTGTAATTTAATATAACTTTCATAACTGTAACTAAGTCATTTATTTTATGAATAACACTTGCTAAAATACACTACAAGTAGAGCTCTATTAGAATTAGCACTGTCATTCAAATGTTCACTAGCAAAAAAAATCTATATTTCATAGAATTCATTTTAAGAGCTTTATAATAATATAGAGCAATTGCGATGACAGGCACATAATACACGTAATTACTGTAAATTGAAAAAGCTGCTACTTGCAATTAACACATCTTCAATGAATGAGGAAAAATTAGTTTGCAATTAGTGACGTTAATTGTTACTTCTTTGGAATATATCAAAACATATTCTTAGAACGTATTCAGATTTTTGGAAAGGTGTTACAAAACGGTAACATGAAGGTAATCTCTACTTATCAAAAGAAAATGATGGGTAATATATGTCCAACAATTCAGGTAACATAAGTTATAGAAGCAGAGAGGAATCAACGTCTCTGTAGACATGCCGATAACTTGTCTCCAAGAATGAAGACACAGGTCGAGTTAGTTCCCGAGGAACAGGAAGAGCAGGAAAAATACTTAGAATTCTGTAGAATTAGAAAGTTTATGAAACAGTTCAACTTTATTTCAACAGTAAAATGCAGTGTGCACATCAGAAAACATTTGCTTACGTTTATTTCCAACGGAATGGATGATAAATAAGAACCATTAGAGCTTTTTCACTCATGGGACCTGATTCATCAAGACCAGCATTGATCTCCAGGGTCTTGATGAGAGGTCATGCTGGAGTCAGACATTCCTGATTCATGAAGAAGTGCTCTCCTCTTCATGGTTCAGCAGTGTCTGATGAGTTGCGTTGGTACACTACTTCAGAAATGTCACTCCAGTCAGGTACGGAAGTGCCATATCTGGCATGTGGTACACCACAACTCTTCATGAACTAGTCAAGCTGTGGCATCACACCTCCACTGTGCCCCGTTCTGCCATGATCTCCACTACACCTACTAGGAATGCCGAATTCATGAAGTGGCGTGCACCTCTAGCTGAATCCAGCGTCTTGTATTTTGTCAGGACTGACATAGCACAAGCTTCCACTTTGCCAGTCTTGATAAATCCCTACCAATGAGTTTTTGGGGCATTTTTTTCTGTCAGTGGTGTGTTTTTTAACTAAAAAAAAAAAAGTACTCTCGTTGTATATGTTCTTTATGGCATTTTAACATACACTGCTCTACAGGACTTAGAAAGTTCCAGGGCAAAAATGTGTGCAAAATGTAATAAAATAAAATAAAAAAGAACACCAAAAATGCTTGAAATTCACAGCTTTTAAACCTGGACTTTACAAATACTGAATTCAAATTGTATAAGAATGAAGATTTAGTCTGCTTGTATTCTTCTGCATTTCACAGGAGGTCAGCTATTTACTCAAAATCCTCAGACCAGTCATCTCTCTGGCTGCACTGTCTCCACTGTAAACCCTCCACATATAATGGCTCTGCCTCTTATTCAGATAACTGAGTGCTGAAGATACAGGGGATTGAGATAGAATTTGAAACATTTCTACAAGACTATTTTAGCAACATAGAGAAAAAATTGTGGACAAACCTAATTTATCATTCAGTTCTAAATTTAGGCTATGTGCCCACGGGAGCTTGCTTCTGCGGATATTGCCGCGGAAAACCTGCAGATTTATCTGGATTTTCAAGATAAATCCGCAGGTTTTAGCATGTACAGACACTCCCCATGTTATCCTATGAGACATGGGGAGTGTCTGTGTCCACGCTGCGGAATGTGCAGCTGCAGAACATGCTGCGGATGTCCCGCAGCCACACGAGGCTGCATGTCAATTATTCCTGCGGAATTACCCGCGGAAATCCCAGCCCTCTACTATGGAGATAGAGGCCGGGACGTCCGCAGGTAAATCGCATAAAAGTCCGCAGGATTACCGCAGCTATATCGCTGTACTACCGCAGCTAAAAATAGCTGCGGATGCCGGTGGGCAGCTGCGGGAAACCTGCGGCCGTACCTGCGGATACATCCGCAGGTGCGATCTCCCATGGGCACATGACCTTACAGTTCAGTTAAATAGCTATAAAGCTATGTGCCCACGCTGTGGAAAATTCGCGGAATTTGACACAATTTTTTCGCGGAAATTCCGTACATTTTTCAAAAATCCGCAGTACAGTGAGTCCCCAGCCATTTCTATGGCATTTGGGGACTGCTGTGACCATGCTGCATGTTTTTCTGCAGCGGAAATAATGCGGATTTCCCTGAGGAAAAATCTGCAGCATGTCAATTATTCCTGCCGATTTCTCCGCAGGGTCCCATACTTACCTGCCTTGATAGCAGACACCGGAGTCACTTTCTCCATCCGGTGCACAGGAGCGCGGTGGAGCCAAGAGCAGGAAGGAAGAGGTGGGCGGGGCCTGCACAAGCTCCGGTCATGTGACAGCCAGAGCTAGTTCAGGCCCGCCCACCTTCTCCTGCACAGTGCACACACGGCTGGAAAGTGAAGTGCTGCGTGATGGAGGTAAATATAAATTTCCCAATCACTGAGCACTTGTTCTGCATTGAGGATGCAGTGCCAAAGTCGTGGTACTGTATCCTCAATGCAGAATACCGTAGCATATCCGCAGGGCATTCCGCAATAAAACCGCAGCATGTAAACAGACAAAGTTGTGCTGCAGATTTCTGGGAGCTCCTGCGGAATGTCCTGCGGATATAGCCGCAGAACACTGTCCCCGTGGGCACATAGCCTAATAGTGTCTCATGCTCACAAACATATTAGGAATCTTTATCTTTTGGACCCAAACACAACATAAAACCAAATAAGTAAACTTGCTGTCATTTTGATAAAAATAAAAAAAAAATCTTTATTTTTATATAGCGCTAACATATTCCGCAGCACTTTATATTCATCCGGAACACTGTCCCCATCGGGGCTTAGAATCTAAAGTCCCTATCAGTATGTCTTTGGAGTGTGGGAGGAAACCGGAGAACCCGGAGGAATCCCCCGCAAACACAGGGAGAACATACAAACTCCTTGCAGATGGTGTCCTTGGTGGGATTTGAACCCAGGACCCCAGTGCTGCAAGACTGCAGTGCTAACCACTGAGCCACCGTGCCACTGTTTCATTTTCTACAGACCTAGCAGTTATCTGAATACTGCTCTGTGTATAACCCCGCCCACACCCCTGATTGACAACCTTCTGCCCATATATACAGTGCTTTCCAAATGTATTAGCACCCCTGCAATTCTGTCAGATAATACTCAGTTTCTTCTTGAAAATTATTGCAATCACAATCACATGTTATTATTATCATCTTCATTTAATTTGCTGCAATGAAAAAACACAAAAGAGAATGAAACAAAAATCAAATCATTGATCATTTCACACAAAACTCCAAAAATGGGCCAGACAAAAGTATTGGCACCCTAAGGGGCACTTTGCACGCTGCGAAATCGCAGGCCGATGCTGCGATGCCGAGCGCGATAGTGCCCTTCCCCGTCACAACTGCGATATCCTTGTGATAGCTGCCATAGCGAACATTATCGCTACAGCAGCTTCACATGGACTCACCTGTCCTGCAACTGTCGCTCTGGCCGGCGATCCGCCTCCTTATTAAGGGGGCGGGTCGTGCAGCGTCACTGCGACGTCACACGGCAGGCGGCCAATAGGAGCGGAGGGGCGGAGATGAGCGGGATGTAAACATCCCGCCCACCTCCTTCCTTCCGCATATCCTACGGAAGCCGCGGTGACGCCGGTAGGAGATGTTCCTCGCTCCTGCGGCTTCACATACAGCGATGTGTGCTGCTGCAGGAGAGAGGAACAACATCGGACCGTCGCGTCAGCGTAATCATGGATTACGCCGATGCTGCACCGATGATACGATTACGACGCTTTTGCGCTTGTTAATCGTATCATCGAGCCTTTACACACTACGACGTCGCATGCGATGCCGGAAGTACGTCATTTTCAATTTGACCCCACCGACATCGCACCTGCGATGTCGTAGTGTGCAAAGCCCGCCTTAGCCTAATACTTGGTTGCACAACCTTTACCCAAAATAACAGCGAACAACCGCTTTCGGTAACCATCAATGAGTTTCTTACAATGCTCTGCTGGAATTTTAGACCATTCTTCTTTGGCAAACTGATCCAGGTCCCTAGAATTTGAAGGGTGCCTTCTCCAAACTGCCATTATGAGATCTCTCCACAGGTGTTCTATGGGATTCAGGTCTGGACTCCTTGCTGGCCACTTTAGTAGTCTCCAGTGCTTTCTCTCAAACCATTTTCTAGCGCTTTTTGAAGTGTGTTTTGGGTCATTGTCCTGCTGGAAGACCAATGACCTCTGAGGGAGACCCAGCTTTCTCACACTGGGCCCTACATTATGCTGAAAAATTTGTTGGTAGTCTTCAGACTTCATAATGCCATGCACACAGTCAAGTAGTCCAGTGCCAGAGGCAGCAAAGCAACCCCAAAACATCAGGGAACCTCTGCCATGTTTGACTGTAGGGACCGTGTTCTTTTCTTTGAATGCCTCTTTTTTTTCCTGTAAACACTATGTTGATGGCTTTTCCCAAAAAGCTCTACTTTTGTCTCATCTGATCAGAGAACATTCTTCCAAAACGTTTTAGGCTTTCTCAGGTAAGTTTTGGCAAACTCCAGCTTGGCTTTTTTATGTCTCGGGGTAAGAAGTGGGGTCTTCCTGGTTATCCTACCATACAGTCCATCTTCATTCAGACGCCGACGGATAGTACTAGTTGACACTGTTGTACCCTCGGACTGCAGGGCAGCTTGAACTTGTTGAATGTTAGTCAAGGTTCTTTATCCACCATCCGCACAATCTTGCGTTGAAATCTCTGGTCAATTTTTCTTTTCCTTCCACATCTAGGGAGGTTAGCCACAGTCCCATGGGCTTTAAACTTCTTGATGACACTGTGCACCGTAGACACAGGAACTTTCAGGTCTTTGGAGATGGACTTGTAGCCTTGAGATTGCTCATGCTTCCTCGCAATTTGGATTCTCAAATCCTGAGACAGTTCTTTGGTCTTCTTTCTTTTCTCCATGCTCAATGTGGTACACACAAGGACACAGGACAGAGGTTGAGTCAACTTTAGTCCATGTCAACTGGCAGCAAGTGTGATTTAGCTATTGCCGACACCTGTTAGGTGCCCCAGGCAAGTTACAGGTGCTGTTAATTATACAAATTAGAGAAGCATCACATGATTTTTCAAACAGTACCAATACTTTTGTCCACCCCCTTTTTTATGTTTGTTGTGGAATTCTATCCAATTTGGCTTTATGACTTTTTTTTTTTTCATTGAAGACAAATTAAATGAAGATAATAATACCAAAGAATTTGTGATTGCAATCATTTTCAAGAAGAAACTGAGTATTATCTGACAGAATTGCAGGGGTGCCAATACTTTTAGCCAGCACTGTAGTGTACACAAAAAGATGACAATCAGTAGAGGGGGGTTATACAGTGGTCATGAATATGCGGTCTACCTAGCCACAGGTTTACTCTTCCTCTAATGATAATCTCCTGCTGATAAAGCGGTGATTTTATTAAAACTACACTAAGCAGCCCAGTAAGTGACAAATAGATGGAAACAGGGTCTCTACCTTTTGATGCTCTCAAATTCATTAACAGGTCTTAAAACTGTAATGTCTCTTAAGAGCAGCATGCCCAATACAGACTCATGGTATGGCTTATACTGGAGAAGTAGAAATATATGTCTCTTATAAGGTGGCAGTCATACACTAACTGTATTTCTGCTACATTGGGCTATTCTCCCTCAATATTAAAAACCAAAGATAGTCCTGCAGTAACAAACACAAAATAATAGCTTACATTATTGCCAAGAAAAGACAAGGTAGCAATGTTTAGTTCCTACACAAGTATGAATAACAGAACACTGAGAGCAGGGTGAGAGTTATTTCATATTACTAAGGCTACTTTCACACATCCAGTTTTTTTTGTCAGGCACAATCCAGTATGTACCTGATGCAACGGATCCTGTGCAGATTGTGTAACACTGATGCGATGGATCCGGTAAAAAAACGGATCCATTGTAGCAGATTGTACCGAGAACCCAGATGTGGCCACGGGTAACCTGATTGACGTCACTGCTGACAGCGCGGCTCACTTCAGTCACTGGGGCGACTTGCTGTCACAGTTGGATGATCCAGCAGTGGCCGCGGGTAACTTGAGTGTCGTCACAACTGACAGAGCATCTCACTTCAGTTGCTCTGTGGAGATCACAGTGAGCAGTCGTGTTCTACGCCTGCTGTTGTCAGCTGCCGATGAGGCAAAGCTGAAAGCGTTGTGGGACCTCATGTGGATTATGTTGGACCTAGAGGGGTATTTGGGGATTTTAATAAAGTGGTGAAAGAAGGTGGGTTTTTTTGTCTTTTATTTCAAATAAAGGATTTTTCGGTGTTTGTGTTTATTTACTTTCACTACAGATTAATCATGGAAGGTGTCTCATAGACGCCTGCAATGATTAACCTAGGACTTAGTGGCAGCTATGGACTGCTATTAACTCCTTATTACCCTGATTGCCACCACACCAGGGCAATTCGGGATGAGATGGGTAGAGTCCCGGGACTGTCGCATCTAATGGATGCAGCATTTCCAGGCGGCTGCTGGCTGATATTTTTAGGCTGGGGGGCTCCCCATAACATGGAGCTCCCAATCCTGAGAATACGAGCCCTCAGCTGTGTGGCTTTACCTTGGCTAGTATCAAAATTGGGGGGACCTCACGCCATTTTTTTAAATTATTTATTTATTTATTGTACAGCAAGATTTAGACCCACCCACTGGTGGCTGTGATTGGTTGCAGTGAGACAGCTGTCACTCAGCGTGGGGGCTCATGTGACTAAAATCAATTATAGGCACCGGTGGGTGGGGGAAGCAGTGAATATGAGATGGAATAATAAGCGGCCAGCATTTTCAAAGCAGGAGAAGCTGCGGGAGCTTTGTGACAGCTGTGCATCACCGCGTTCGGTGATTGGTGAGTTTGAGAGGGTGAGAGGAGACCGACCAACATCGACAGAGAGACCAACATCGACAGAGAGAGACCGACCAACAGACAGAGAGAGAGACTGACACCGGCAGAGAGAAAAAGAGACCGACAGAGAGCAAGAGACCGACAGATAAAAAGAGAGAGACCAACAGACAGAGAGAGAGAGAGATTTTCTAACCAGAAAGGAATTTACACATCTGAGCATGCTCAGTTAAAAATCCCGGATCCATCGGTGGGATGCATTTTTTGCCATACTGCGACAGATTCGGTGCCCATTGGCTTTCATTTTACAACACGCTGCACAGCGCCAGATCCGGCTCGGTTCATTTTTTTGCTGGTGACAAAAAACATTCCCTTGTGCGTCCTTTCTGGCAGCCGGACCCAGAAATTTCACCGGATCCGTACACGCCGGATGAAACGCAAGGGCATCAGGCACAAGCTGGCGCTAATACAATTCAATGAGGATAAAAAGGCATCCGGTGCCGGTTCCGTTTTATCCAGTATTCACCGGATTGTGCCTGACGGCAAAAGCCAGATGTGTGAAAGCAGCCTAAAAGGATTGTTCCACTACTTTGATATTGATGATCTATTCTTAGAATATGTTATATTATTACTGTGTTTCATGCTCATTATGCATCTGTTATTATTAGAAAGATATTAAGTGCTATCAGTCTTATTTCTTCTTCCTATTCTTAGGATAAGTCCTCAATATCTGAAAAATAACAGCTGTACAGATCAGCTGTTGATTGTTCGCAGTTACAGAATAACATCTGGATTGCACAGCCCCGTCAAGTATTTAACCCTTTAAGAAAAATAATGAAGATCCTTGATTTGGTCACTTCAATGGCATGTGAGTAATCTAAACTGGGAAACAGGACTAATCTAATGGCATGAGAATGACCAATATGTTCCTAAACAGTATGGTATAGCATATGTAGTTAGATAGGGGAAAAGCACAATGGGTAATGAATAGGGATGATCGAATATCACGAGTATTCGGCAATATTCGACAAATAGGTCACCGCTATGCGAATATTCAATGCGCAATGTAAGTCTATGGGAAGCCCGAATAGTTGCCGTTCGGCAACTATTCGGGTTTCCCATAGACTTACATTGTGCATCGAATATTCGCAAATAGTTGAATAGCGGTGACCTATTCGTCGAATTTGGGCGTAGCCGAATATTTCAGGTATTCGATCATCCCTAGTAATGAATTTGAGCGGGACAAGGCACATTGGGAAATTAGTGGCTCACCACTCCAAAGCAGGTATCTCCAACTTCTGGTCCGGTGCACGGAACAAGTGGTTTCTATTAAGACATGTTCAGATGTGGTTAAATAGAATGCGGCATTTGCCGTTTTATTTTAAGGGGTAATTAATTCTATGATAATAGAGGTAAAAAAAAATGTGATGCAAAAACACAGAACTATTACAGTACCGACCATGTGGTTTTTATGACAATTTGAGCTGTCATGTACAGTACTGACCAAAAGTTTGGACACACCTTCTCATCTCTAGAACAACTATTAAGAGGAGACTTTGTGCAGCAGGCCTTCATGGTAAAATACCTGCTAGGAAACCACTGCTAAGGACAGGCAACAAGCAGAAGAGACTTGTTTGGGCTAAAGAACACAAGAAATGGACATTAGACCAGTGGAAATCTGTGCTTTGGTCTAATGAGTCCAAATTGAGATCTTTGGATCCAACCACCTTGTCTTTGTACGGAACGGATGGACTCTACATGCCTGGTTCCCACCGTGAAGCATGGATGAGAAGTTGTGACAGTGTGGGGGTGCTTTGCTGGTGACACTGTTGGGGATTTATTCAAAATTGAAGGTGTACTAAACCAGCATGGCTACCACAGCATCTTGCAGCGGCATGCTATTCCATCCGATTTGCGTTTAGTTGGACCATCATTTATTTCTTAACAGGACAATGACCCCAAACACACCTCCAGGCTGTGTAAGGGCTATTTGACTAAGAAGGAGAGTGATGGGATGCTACGCCAGATGACCTGGTCTCCACAGTCACCAGACCTGAACCCAATCGAGATGGTTTGGGGTGAGGTGAACCGCAGAGTGAAGGCAAAAGGGCCAACAAGTGCTAAGCATTTCTGGGAACTCCTTCAAGACTGTTGGAAAACCATTTCTGGTGACTATCTCTTGAAGCTCATCAAGAGAATGCCAAGAGTGTGCAAAGCAGTAATGAAAGCAAAAGGTGGCTACTTTGAGGAGCCTAGAATATAAGACTAAAGCAGGCTTTACACGCTACGATATATCTAACGAGATGTCATCGGGGTCACGTCGTAAGTGACGCACATCCGGCATCGTTAGTGATATCGTAGCGAGTGACCACTACGTGCAACGGTGAACGAGCAGAAATACTCACCTTCTCGTTCATCGTTGACGCGTCGCTGATTTTCAAAAAATCGAACGTCCGATTGTTCATTGTTCCCGAGGCAGCAAACATAGCTCCGTGTGACACCTTGGGAATGATGAACTGCACCTTACCTGCGTCCCGCCTGCTCATCTCCACCCCTCCGCTTCTATTGGCCGGCCGCTGTGTGACATCGCTGTGACGCCAAACATCCCTCCCCCTTCAGGAAGTGGATGATCACCGCCCACAGCAAGGTCGTTTGGAAGGTAAGTACGTGTGACGAGGCAACAAATTACCCGTGCCGCACAAACGATGGGGGCGGGTGCGATCGCAAATGCGATCGCACGATTAATTGCAGCGTGTAAAGCAGGCTTTATTTTCAGTTGTTTCACACTTTAAGTATTTCATTCCACATGATTTCATTCATAGTTTTGATGTCTTCAATGTGAATTTACAATTTTTAGAGTCATGAAAATAAAAAAAACTCTTTGAATGAGAAGGCGTGTCCAAACTTTTGCTCTGCACTGTATATTATATAGGTTGTACTGTATGAAGTATATTAAAGAAAAGATCTGGTAAATATATATTGGTAGCCACATCTGATCTCTAAACAAGATCGTACAATCTAAGGGGTACTTTACATGTTGCGACATCGCTACCGAAATATCGTCGGGGTCACGGTTGTTGTGACGCACATCAAGCGCCGGTAGTGACATAGCAATGTGTAGATCCTAGGAGCGTCGATGAACGAGCGCAAAACAGTCAAAAATCGCTGATCTGTGTCACGTCGTTCATTTTCATAATGTCGCTCCAGCTGCAGGTACGATGTTGTTTGTCGCTCCAGCGGCGTCACACATCGCTGTGTGTGAAGCCGCAGGAACGACAAACATCTCCTTACCTGCATCCACCATCAATGTGGAAGGAAGAAGGTGGGCGGGATGTTACGTCCCTCTCATCTCCGCCCCCCCGCTTCTATTGGCTGGTCGCTTAGTGATGTCGCGGTGATGTCGCGGTGATGCCGCACACACCTCCCCCTTGAAGGAGGGATTGTTCAGCGGTCACCGCGATGTCGCCGACCAGGTATGTGCGTGTGATGCTGCCATAGCGATAATGTTCGCTACGGCAGCAATCACAAGATATTGCATGTGCGACGGGTCGGGTACTATCGTGCTCGACATTGCTAGCCGATGCTAGCAATGTCGCAACATGTAAAGTACCCCTTAGGCCTGTTTTAAGATATCAGGGAGGTTTATGGGGGAGATGTGAATTTTCTGCAATTTTCAGGGTATTGAGAGGGTTAATGGACCTTATAGAGAAGGAGATTGGTAGAAACCTCTTTCAAGGGAAGCATATTGGATCCCTAAGCTGAATGCATGCTATTTAGGAGAACTAAATCACTGCTTTGATTCATTGTATATATATTAAAATGAAAATGTCTTTTATCTAATATTGATTTTATATTTCTGTATGTTTGTATTTCTAATATTTTTGAATGTATTATCTCATTTATATATAAAGTGAGCACTATTTTGTTGGTTCTGTATGTAGATCTGGCTCAGATGAGGGGCATAGGTATATATATAACCTTGGCTACTCATTCTGATTATGTTGCTTATGAATAAGGAGTCTACTTTCTCCAAAACACATCAAGCGTAAATATATTCTGCACTTGGTTGGAATTACCGTATTTTTCGCTTTATAAAACGCACTTTTGATTCCCCAAATTTTGGGGGAAAGTAGGGGGTGCATCTTATAATCCAAATATACGGGTCCAGGGGAGGTAGGGGCAACTCTAGAGCGGTGCTGGGGGCTGCTGGGGGCTGGTGGAGGCTGGTAGAGGCTGGTGAAGGCTGCAGCGAGAGATCTCCTGCTCCCGCTCATATAATATGCACTGCCGCTGTCCATCATCGTAGTGCTGAAACCGCACCACGGCGATGGGCTGGGGGAGAGGCGCATATTATATCTGCCTGCGTCCCCCTTTGATCGCACATGCCCCCCCCCCCCCCGTGTTAGGTATGGCCCCCATGCTGCTGCCCATCCTAAAATAAAAAAGCTTTACTTACCTCCTCCAGCATGTCTCCCGGTGTCTCCCTGATCTCACTGCTGCCGCTGTGATCAGGCACGCAGAGATCATGTCACTCTGCTGTGCCGATCACATGACCGGCACCGAGAACCAGGAAGTGCAGGAGCTCAGCAGAACGGAGGGAGACACAAGGGATTACAGTGCTGGAGAAGGTAAAGTAAAGTGTTTATTTTACTATGGGCAGCAGCATGGGGGCCATATCAAACACAGGGGGACGTGTGCCAGCAATAGGAGACCTGTGTCAGCTGTATGGGATGTGTGCCAGCTATAGGAGACCTGTGCCAGCTGTATGGGTTGTGTGCCAGCAATAGGAGACCTGTGCCAGCTTTAGGAGACCTGTGCCAGCTATAGGAGACCTATGCCAGCTATAGGAGACTTGTGCCAGCTATAGGAGACTTGTGCTAGCTATAGGAGACTTGTGCCAGCTATAGGAGACTTGTGCCAGCAATGGGGGACATATGGCATCACAGGGGGACGTGTGCCAGCACAAGGGGGCTATAATCACTATAAAGGGGCCATATCCAGATTAAGGGGACTAATTAGAGGATGGGGGAGCTATAAGAGACATATACCCTATATGATTTGTTAGACGGACACTGGCATTATAAGATGGACCCCATTTAACATTAACAAAAAAAAAATCTCTTTTCCTTCACCGAATTTGGGGGTACGTCTTATAATCAGGTGCGTCTTATAAAGCGAACAATACGGTACTTTTTTATAAATTTTGAATAAAGAATTTTTTTATTACATCGGTGCTGGATCTTCTCTCCTCCCCTCCTCCTCTTGATGTGACTAATTAATTTATATTTCTATTCAGTAGGGGAAAAGTGACTCATTAATTCCTAGTTAATAGCGTGTTGCACAATGCTGGCTTATTAAGTTATATATTCAAGGAGGGCACAAAGTGGCTAATTATATATTAATAGTATGGTGCAAATTTGTATTTAGAGACTCAGTGTGGGACATTTTAGAAAGGGAACCGGTCACCAGGTTTTCCCCATATAAAGTGCAGCAACCACCTGTATGCCCTTATATACAACATACCAAAATGCTGTATATACAAATGCATCTCAATAAATTAGAATATCATCAAAAAGTAAATTTCTTTCAGTAATTAAGTACAAAAAAGGAAACATATATTATATTGAGTCATTACAAACAGAGTAATCTATTTCAACTGTTTATTTCTGTTAATGTTGTTGATTTTGGCTTACAGCCAATGAAAACCCAAAAGTCATTATCTGAGAAAATTAGAATAATTGCCACAAAACACCTGAAAAGGCTTCCCAGGCATTTAAAATGGTCCCTTAGTCTGGTTCAGTAAGGTACACAATCATGGGGAAGACTGCTGACTTGACATATATCCAGAAGGCAGTCACTGACACACTCCACGAAGAGGGTAAGCCACAAAAGGTCACTGCTAAAGAAGCTGGCTGCTCACAGAATGCTGTATCCAAGCATCTTAATGGAAAGTTGAGAGGAAGGAAAAAGTGTGGTAGAAAAAGCTGCACAAGCAACCGAGATAACTGCAGCCTTGATAGGTTTATTAAGAAAAGGCCATTCAAAAAATTGGGGCAGATTCACAAGGAGTGGACTGCTGCTGGAGTCAGTGATTCAAAAGCCTCCACACACAGGTGTATCTATGATATAGGCTACAACTGTTGCATTCCTTCTGTCAAGCCACTCATGACCAATAGACAATGCCAGAAGTGTCTTACCTGGGCCAAGGAGAAAAAGAACTGGACTGTTGCTTAGTGGTCCAAGGTGTTGTTTTCAGATGAAAGTAAATTTTCAATTTCATTTGGAAATCAAGGTCCCAGAGTCTGGAGGAAGAGTGGAGAGGCCACAATCCAAGCTGCATGAGGTCTAATGTGAAGTTTCCACAGTCAGTGATGGTTTGGGGAGCCATGTCATCTGCTGGTGTAGGTCCACTGTTTTATCAAGACCAAAGTCAGTGCAGCCGTCTACCAAGACATTTTAGAGCACTTCCTGCTTCCTTCTGCCGACAAGCTTTTTGGAGATGAAAATTTCAGTTTCCAGCAGGACGTGGCACCTGTCCACACTGCCAAAAGTACCAATACCAGGTTTAAAAACCACAGTATCACTGTGCTTGATTGCCCAGCAAACTCGCCTGACCCTAACCTCAGAGAATCTATTGGGTATTGTCAAGAGGAAGATGAGTGACACCAGACCCAACAATGCAAACGAGCTGGAGGCTGCTTTGAAAGCAACCTGGGCTTCCATAACACCTCAGCTGTGCCACAGGCTGATCACCTCCATGCCACACCACATTGATGCAGTAATTCATGCGAAAGTAGCCCCGACCAAGTATTGCATGCATTTACTGTACATACTTTTCATTTGGCCAATATTTTGGAGTTTAAAATCAGTTTTTCAGTTAGTCTTATATAATAGGGATGATCGAATATCACAAATATTCGGCAATATTTGGCTTAGTGAATATTCGATGAATAGGTCGCCGCTATGCGAATATTCGATGCGCAATGTAAGTCTATGGTAAGCCCGAATAAGTGCTATTCGGCAACTATTCGAGTTTCCCATAGACTTACATTGCGCAATTCGCAAATAGTCGAATTGCGGCGACCTAATCGTCGAATATGGGCATAGCCAAATATTTGAGGTATTCGATCATCCCTAATAATGACTTTTGGGTTTTCATTGGCTGTAACCCATAATCATCAACATTAACGGAAATAAACACTAGAAATAGATTACTCTGTAATTACTCTTTCTAATCTGTTTCCCTTTTTGTATTGAATTACTGAAAAAAAAATACTATTTGATGGTATTCTAATTTATTGAGATGTACTTTTATCTCCCCAAGCCGATCTGTATAATTTAAAAAAAGACCTTTTATTTACAGTGAGCTTTCTATAAATCCCATCCACTTTTACTGTAAGTGTAAGATGTGTAGCATGAAAACTCACCAAAAATTCATGGTGGGAACTTAATCTAACACTTCTTTTTTTAAAAAGTATTCTTACTTTGTACAGCTTTTTATACCCACCTAAAGCTTTTGCACAATACTGTATATTATAACCACATCCTTTCTATGTAATAGTGCTACCTCTCAGCTTATATTTGTATGGTAAACCAGCAACATAAAGAATAACACTCAGCACTGAAATTAAGCAGAGAAGTTTAAAGCTTTTATCTTTTAGTTTGCATAAGCAAAAAGACGTAATTTCCACTACATACGCTCTTAAGTAATTAAATGAAACTTTTTGTGCTGAGTCCTATGTTACTTACTATACTAACATAAAAAAGCAATTCACATACCAGTGGAAGGTAACTCATTTTAAGTAATTGCCTCCTGTTGAGCTAGCTGAACTGCAGATTGGTTTTCCCAGATTTAGTAATTAGAATGCAGGCTATTCCTACTTGCCAAATGAATGTCATCATTATGTGTTTTGTGTCACTGGTGGTGGCAAGCATGAGCTTTAGCAAGTCCGTAATGTGTGTGCACAATTTGCAATGTGTGCTGTACATACAGTCGTTACGGAATTCTTTTTTTAGATAAACTAGTACAAGAGCAGAGACAAGAGAAGAACATGATTCTTGTGCAACTTCATATCCACTTATCAATTTAAATCTACATTCACACGTCCATGTAAAATAGACGGTTTTGCATCCGAGTGACATTCATTTTGAATCCATTTTTTTCTCATTCATTTTTTAAAACTCAAGGAGATAGACTGACTGAACTTTTTTTGTTATCTACTGACTGTCAGCAATCAATTAAAATGGATAAAACATGGCTGGGCACTGAAGTACAAAGTATATAATCTGTTTAGTACAGCTCATCATACACAGTGATGGGCGAAGTCGCAGATATCCAGGATCAGCAGGATTAATTGTATTTTGAAAAAAAAAAAGTTCCGGCCCGGAATTGATCCCAGATAGCTGGCTGGGTACGGGTCCCCATATAACTTTATGGGAACCAGAATTCAGCACTTAAAAATGGTGTATAAAAGGAACAGGGGGATTGGAGCAAGCACACTATACTAACAAAGTCTCCGGCTGTAACTGCTTCCAGGCTACCCACCCTTCTTCCGGGGCCGCTCATTTACCTTCATGCAAATTCACTGCTTCCCCCTCCCACCGACAGTCCTGGCATCTGTGATTGGTTGCAGTCAGATGTGCCCCCAGCCTGTGTGACAGCATTTGAAAGCTTACAATCACCAGACCTTGTCTGCAGGTCTATATCGTCGTCTAAAAATAAATAAATAAATTGGCATAAGCTCCCTCCGTATTATGATACCCAGCACAGATACAGCATACAGCTACAGACTGCAGCCCACAGCCATGTGCTTATCTTAGCTGTGTATCAAAATAAGAGGAACCGCATGCAGCTTTTTTAATTTTTTAATTATTATTTAAATAATATAAAAAAACGGAATATGGTCACCCAAATTTTGATACCCAGCTATGATAAAGCCCGACAGCTGGGGGCTGGTATTCTCAGGCTGGGAAGACCCATGCTTATTACCCCCCAGTCTAAAAATAGCAGCCTGCAGCTGCCCAGGATTGTCACATCCATTAGATGTCATATTCCCGGCACTTTACCTGGGTCATTCCGATTGCCCTAGTGTGGTGAAAATCAGACAAATAAGGGGTTAATAACAGCCCACTAAGCCCTAGATTAGTAATTGGAGGCGTCAGTGGGTGGGGTGAAGCAGTGAATATGTATGAGGCCAATGACTGGCCCCAGAAGAAGAGTGGCCTGGAATCAGTTACAGCCATACCAGAGACTTAGTAAGTATAGTGCGCTTGCTTTATTATTATTTTTCCTTTATTTTCTTATTTCCCTAGTTGCCAGATCCAGATCATTAGCCGGAGTTCTCGGAGAACTCCGAGCTCAGGTCCAGCACCCAGATATACCTTTGAAACCGCGCAGATCTGGACTTTTACAGTCCGGGTCCACCCATCACTAATCATAGACTTTAATGGCTGAGTATGATCCGCAAAATAGATGATGAAAGGACATACAGATCTATTTGTAAAAAACATGGGTATATGGTTCAATGATACTATATGGGTTTGTGTCCTGTCCGAGAACAAATGACAGCACACAAATATGTAACATGATGTGACAATATAGCCTCCATCTGTGATTCATGCAACAAAAAACATGTAGAAAACAGAGTGACAAAATAGCAATTTAGGTGTGCACAACACGTGAAGCTGACGAATGGCTTAAAGGAGTTGTCCACTACTTGGACAAACCTTTCTCCTTCAACTTGTTTGCCCCCATAAAAATAAATAAGCCTATACTCACCTCTGGTTCAGCCACAGTTTCAGCGTCATCTGAAGCTGTGTTCCTGGGGCCACATGACATTGTTATGACACGCAAGCTCCCCGACCAATCAGCACCTAGCATCTGTCTCCCCACCTTTGGACATTTGAGCAGGATGTGAGTGCTACGTCCAAAGGTGGGGAGAAGGTAGCTAACACTGATTAGTAGAGATGAGCCACCTCCCTAGTGTTCGAGTTCGGTTCAGTTCGTCGAACGGGGGCTCAGTCGAACGTTCGACGAACACCTTCAAATCCCATTGAAAACAATGGAAGACAAACACATACAAACACATAGAAAACACCTTCTAAGGTGTCCAAAAGGTGACAAACAACTCACAAGAAACCACAAACACATGGAAAGTGACAAGTACATATACTCATGCTGAAACAAAAGAGCTGGACGAGTAAAAGGAGGAGGAGACACAGATATAGGCATGTCATGCCCTTCTAAAATCATGTAAAACACAGCAAGGGGACTCCAACCAGAGTCTTCTTTTTTTCCAAAAATTGGGCCACAGACACCACTTAAGTGGCATCAGTTGTCCCCCAGTTGCAAACTTGACATGTTGATTTGCATGAAGCACAATCCAAATCCACAAGCATTTACTCTCCGAAGGATGACACAGGGGTAGAAAAGTCCTTGCTGATCCATGACTTGTTCATCTTGGAACATTTTTAAAATAACAAAAAGAGGACTCCAACCAGAGTCTCCCTTTTTTCCAAAAATTGGGCCACAGACACCACTTAAATAGCATCACTTGTCCCCCAGTTGCAAACTTGACATGTTGATTTGCATGAAGCACAATCCAAATCTACAAGCATTTACTCTCCCCAGGATGACACAGGGGTAGAAAAGTCCTTGCTGATCAATGACTTCTTCATCTTGGAACATTTTTAAAAAAACGAAAAGGGGACTCCAACCAGAGTCTCCCTTTTTTCCAAAAATTGGGCCACAGACACCACTTAAGTGGCATCAGTTGTCCCCCATTTGCAAACTTGACAAGTTGATTTGCATGAAGCACAATCCAAATCTACAAGCATTTACTCTCCCCAGGATGATACAGGGGTAGAAACGTTCTTGCGGATCCATGACTTGTTCATCTTGATGAACGTTAGTCTGTCCACATTGTCACTGGACAGACGTGTGCGCTTATCTGAAAGCACACACCCAGCAGCACTGAAGACATGTTCCAAGAGAACGCTTGCTGGGGGACACGACAAGATCTCCAAGGCATAAGTAGCGAGCTCAGGCCATTTTTCAAGATTGGAAGCCCAAAATGAGCAAGGCTTCAGTTGCAGAGTCATGGCATCTATATTCACTTGGAGATACTCCTGTATCATCCTCTCCAGCCATTGACTATGTGTCAGACTTCTTGTCTCTTGTGGCCCTGCATTGGATGGTCTAAAAAAATTATGAAACGATTCCAAAAAATTGCTGTTACCAGCACCAGATATGGTGTTGTTGGTACGGTTTGACTGATGATGACTCGACAGTCCTATGGTTGGCAAGTTACAACTGTGAGATTCACTCTGTGCACCACTGGTGTTTAGTAGAGCTTAGAGCTAAGATTGCATAACAGCTTCTGCTGATACTCCTGCATACGTGCGTCCCTTTCTATGGCTGGAATTATTTCACCAAATTTTGACTTATACCGGGGATCTAAGAGTGTGGCAGCCTAGTAGTCAGCATTACTTCTAATTCGGACAATCCGATGGTCATGTTATAAGTAGTGCAGCAAGAAGGCTCTCATGTGTCTTGCACATCCATGCGGACCAAGTCCTTGCTGTGTCTGTGTTGGCGTGCTTCCTTCCTCTGACATCTCCCCCCAACCTCGAACAGCAAAAATTTGACCAAGGTCTTCCTCATCTGCTGAGTCTTCCATGCCCATCGCCAGTTCGTCCTCCATTTCTTCCTGGGCTCCTGCACCTTCCTCAACAGTTTGGCTGCTACCATATGCCCTTGTTAATCCCTCTCCCTCACCGTCCCATGCCTGCCACCTTGGTGATGCTGAATTTCTGGACCTTGTAGACCTTGTATTCCTTCCGCATAGGAATCCTCCTGTACTTCCTCCCCTTCCTCTTGTCCCACCACCTGACTCTGAATACTGTTTAGAGTGTGCTCCAGCATTTAAATGACTGGAATTGTCATGCTGATAATGGCATTGTCAGCGCTAAACATCTTCGTCGCCATGTCGAAACTGTGCAGAAGGGTGCATAGCTCCTTGATCTGAGACTACTCCATCAGCGTGATCTTCCCCACCTGTGCATCTTGTTGGCCCAGACTATACATCATAACATATTGCACCAGGGCTCTGCGATGCTGCCACAGTTGCTGCAACATGTGGAGAGTCGAATTCCAGCATGTCGACACATCGCATGTCAGACAGTGAACCGGCAGGCCGAAAGACTTCTGTAGCGATGCAAGTCGGTCAGCTGCGCCGTTTGAATGGCGGAAGTGAGCAGATAGTGACCGTGCCCTGTGCAGAAGCCCATCTAGGCCGGGATAGTGGATTAAAAATTGCTGGACAACAAGGTTCAACACGTGAGCCATACAAGGCTCGTGTGTCACCTTGCCCCGGCGAAGGGCCGCACCCAAGTTTGCAGCATTGTCGCACACGGCCTTCCCTGGCTGCAGGTTGAGTGGAGAAAACCATTTACGAAACTCGGTCTCCAGAGCTGACCACAACTGGTCAGCTGTGTGACTCTTTTTCCCCAGACATTTCAACGTAAAGACCGCCTGATGCCATTGAGCTCTGCTGCCAGCATAGTAAGGAGGTGTGCGAGATTCCTTGTGCGCAGTTACAACACGGGTGGCCTGACCAGACAGGCTTTGGGCGGAGGTGGAGGACCCAGACGAGGTTGAGGAGGCAGAAGCAGTGGAGGAACTTCTACATACAGAGGATTGACTCACAACTCGTGTGGACGGCAAGACTTGTACAGCAGACCCTTCTCCATCTCTCACCATAGTTACCCAGTGCCGAGTCAGCGACATGTAATGCCCGTGTCCATGCTTACTGGTCCAAGTATCTGTGGTGAAATGCACCCTGTCACACACAGAGTTTCTCAAGGAAGCGGTGATGTTGTGTGTGACTTGCTGGTATAGCGCAGGCACAGCTTTCTTGGAGAAGTTGTGGCGACTGGGCGTCTGGTACTGGGGCACTGCGACGGACATAAGGTCTCGAAAATCCACTGTGTCCACCAGGTGGAAAGGCAGCCTTTCTGTAGCCAACAGCTTGCAGAGGTTGAAAGTCAACCTCTTAGCTTTGTCATGGCTAGGAGGAAATGGTCTTTTATTTGTCCACATCTGAGGGACCGAGGGCTGGCTGCTGTGCTGAGACGGCAATGAGTATGGTGTCCCTGGAAAACTGCTGGTCTGTGAGGAAAGTGCAGGTGGAGACATAATGTTGCCTTCATCCAATGTTGGTGCTCTCGATGTCTGAGAGAGCTCAACACCAGCAGCTGTTTCCACTTCCAAAACAACTGACAACCTGCCAATCACACTGCCTGTTGCGGTTAAAGAGGTGGAAGGTCTGCGTCGCAAAGCATGTGTAACTGCTGTCCCCACAGTCATAGAGGAAAAAGAGCGCACGGATGCATTTGAAGGGGCAGACGGTGGTTGACGCGCTCTGCTAGGCCGCATTGTAGCACAGTGAGCTTCCCACTGGTACTTATGCTTGATATCCATGTGGCGGTTCATGGACGAAGTAGTCAAACTAGTGAGGTTTTGGCCTCTACTTAGGGATTGGCGACAAATCTAACAGATCACATGATTTGGGAGATCCTTTGTGATGTCAAAAAAGGACTAGGCAAGGCAAGGCTTAGAGCCCATGCGACCTGCAGAGCCACCCCTACCTGTGCTCAGAGGCAGAGTTGTGGCTAAGGATGCAGTTGTTGACGTACTCCAGTACTCCGTCTATGTCAAGGAAGGCGCAAGCTAAGCTCGTCGTCAGTTGCATCCTCCTCTACCACCTCTGCTGACCTTATCAAGTGCCTGACTGTGGGTTGACAGTAAGTGGGATCTACAACCTCATCACCCTGTGTGTTTGCACTCCCCTCTTTCTCAGAGCTAACCTCTTTCTGCCCTGACCGAAAAGTTAAGTTGTCATTCCAATCAGGTATCTGAGTCATCAGAATGTTCCTCATTGCCTTCACCAAGAGGAGTTACAGTTTGGTAACCAGGGTCTACATTATGCTCAAAAACGTCTTCATCAGGGCCTGAATCTGACTCACAAAGCTTCTGGCGATCACTGCAGATCATTTCCTGGTCTGGACTCACTGTAGCTTTGGAGCAGACCTCTGATTCCCAAGCTATAGTGTGACTGAACAGCTCTGCAGACTCAACCATCTCTGTTACCCCATACTCTGCAGGGCGGGTGGAGACTTGAGAGCTGTTAGAAAGCAAGTGCGATTGGGGTGACAACTCAGAGAATTGGAGTCTTTGAGATGTTGAAGTGGCGGTGGAGGAGAGGCCACTTGATGGAGCACTTGAGATCCATTCAAGCATGTGCTTTTTTTGTGCATCATCTACCTTTGGTAGAGTTGTTCGGTTCCGTAAATAAGGGATCACATCAGATTGTCCACGGAAAGTAGTAGACATCTTACTTTTGCTGGAAGATGGCCTTTCTTCAGCAGATGTTACTGTTGCTTTGCCACCTACCCCACGGACACAAACTTTTTTCCCTTCCCAACACGCCTGCTCCCCTTTCCACCAGCATCTGTCCTTTTGAAACTCATTTTGTTTGTGAACAAATTGGACACTTAAAATGTCGTAGCAAAAATGGAGAGGTGATGTAGATTGCAGAGGTGGTCTAGCATAATTGACAGCTGAAGAACCAACACTGACTATCACAGACAATAAAAGTATGGCCCTAAAAATGGCAGCACTTTTTGCAATTAAAATTGCGTAGCAAAAATGGACAGGTGGTGTACAATGCACAGGTGGTGCAGCTTGCTTGACAGCAGAGGAACCCTAACGTAGTATCCCAGACAATGAAAGTATGGCCCTAAAAATGGCAGCACTTTTTGCAATTAAAATTGCGTAGCAAAAATGAACAGGTGGTGTACAATGCAGAGGGGGTATAGCAAAATTGTCAGCAGAGGAACCCTAATGTAGTATCCCAGACAATGAAAATATGGCCCTAAAAATGGCAGCACTTTTTGCAAATAAAATTGCATAGCAAAAATAGACAGGTGGTGTACAATGCACAGGTGGTGTAGCTTGCTTGACAGCAGAGGAACCCTAACGTAGTATCCCAGAAAATGAAAGTATGGCCCTAAAAATGGCAGCACTTTTTGAAATTAAAATTGCATAGCAAAAATGGACAGGTGGTGTACAATGCACAGGTGGTGCAGCTTGCTTGACAGCAGAGGAACCCTAACGTAGTATCCCAGACAATGAAAGTATGGCCCTAAAAATGGCAGCACTTTTTGCAATAAAAATTCCGTAGCAAAAATGGACAGGTGGTGTGCAATGCACAGGTGCTGTAGCTTGCTTGTCAGCAGAGGAAGCCTCACTTTCTATCCTTGACAATAGAAACTATGCCCCAAGGAATTTCCTGAGCTGATTTAGCCAGATGCTGTGATATAAACCCCTGCACAGGGCTGGCACAGACCTGCCTAGCAACAATGGCTATGAACGGCTGTAATGTAGCCTTGAAAATGGCTGAAATTACAAGTAGTCCCTAATCCCTAAAGTGATGTGTAGATTGCACTGTATGTCTATAGCGCACACAGCAGCAGCGGGAGCGGTGACTGTCACCCACCTGCAGCAGAGAGATAATGGAGGTGATGGGGAAAATGGCTGGGTCTTATAGGGCAAAGACATGTGACATGCACAGCCTATGACACATGCCCTTGCTTGTCTGGCAAAAATCCACTTTGCTGTGTGTGTGTCTGTGATTGGCTAACAGCCTGCCCCGCCCCACTGCATGCGCGGTTAGGAAAAAAAATGGCGTTCGTCATTCTTTCAGCACTCAGCAGCAGCACTGATCTATACCCCGTCCCCCCGCACACTATACGCTGAATTTTGATAATAGCATTATTAACAGTGACTCACAGTATTACAGTGAAAAGTCAGCTAGTAACTAGCTACGCTTTTTGGTGATTGAGCCATTATCGAACGGTAACTCGAACTGCCGAACTTGAAGCAAATCGTTCAAGTTCATCGAACGATTCGAACACCGCCCAAAATCACTCGAATTTAAAATTGGCAAACCATTCGAATCGAACATCGCTCAACTCTATTGATTAGTTGTGGAGTTCGCGTGTCATAACAATGTCATGTGGGTCCTAGGAAAGCGGGTTCAGACAACGCTGGAACTACAGCCGCATTGGAGGTGAGTATAGGCTTATTTATTTTTACATTAGCGGCAAGAAGATTGAAAATGCATTGTCCAAGTAGTGGACAACTCCTTTAAAAGTACAGTAAATTTGTACCTTGGATAGGATGTGGCTGTCTACTGTAGTTACTGTCATTGACAGCACTCACTCAGCAAATTTTTCTTAAAACTAGTCAGTCATTCAGAAGACCCCACTCTTTTCTTGGTCTCAAAAGAAAAATCTCCCTTTTGATGTTTGGTACATCTGTATGTCTACACGGGAACTGAATATACAAAATAGTAGGGTATTTTTGGTCAGCCAATATGCAAAGGCATCCAATTTGTATTTTAAATGTTTTGTAGCAAAACTCATTAGTTACAAAGAACAATAAATCTTTTAAACCATACCTTATGTTATCTAATTATTACATTTAGGTAGAAGATCACAAATTTTTATCTGGAGTATGTGTATTACATAGGAAAAAAAAGCACAGGATTTTGTCTAGTACCTGCCACAAGTAAAAGCTACATTTATATGTTTGTGAATCTAAATTTTTTCTTGTATATTTTATACAATAAAGATGAACCATTAAGAAGAAAACAGGTAGATATATCCTTTTGTAATGAGTCATCCAGTGGTTTTACAACTCCACGACTGTGAAATGCTATTATACAACATCTGTAAGAAGGTAGTAAATGTAGAATATGACTGTGTGCACTCTCACTGTGTACTGACCTATTTTGTTAGAAGGCTTTACTTTGAACTGTGTACTTACAGACTGATCAGAGCAGGTAAATGGAATAACACATGCTTATGAAAACTGGACAGAAAAGGTTTTTGTCAAGAAGAAAATCAAATTATTATTTTTCTATCTGACTATCTATTTTACCATTATTAAGATTTTTCCTGAATCCATTTACGAATATGAAACATATAAACAAGATATGACATGAAGGGCATTCTGCAAATGGCTTAAAAAATAATATCAAAGCACCACTCCAGCATTTTCTTATATTGTACCACTGTAGTAGTACTATAAATTTAAGTCCCCTGACTCCTGTCTGATACTCACCTTCTATCACTGCTGCTCCAGTTGGTCTTTGGTGATTTTCGACCCGCTTAAAGCCCCAATGATTTGTGCAGCATGCCGGAATTCACAAATCAATACAACTCTATGGGAGTCTCGTTCTGGCTCTCATAGACTTGCATTAGGAGATTGTGATGTAAATTCTGACTTCTGGCCACTGTCACCATGAGACCGCAGCACAGTTGGTAAAAGGTGAAGCCGCCTGAAGGTAAGTATGACAGGGGGCAGGAGGCTGATTTAAAGTGTCACTCCATCCTTTCTTTCAAGAACCATACATTTTTCACTTTTCTTATTGGCTAAAATGTATAATGGCTTGTTTTTTGCAGGACATATCTTTGAATGGCAATTTTTACCATTCAATGTAAAGTAAAACAAGAAAAAAATTCCAAGTGTTTTGAAATAGTCTAAAAAAATACCTTTTAGATTTACTTTTTTGCAGCAGTCTTATTTGGTAAAAAATACTAAGGAACATTATTTTCCAGGTCAGTACAATTACAGCAACATTTTCATTTTTTGGTTGATGGAGCTATGAGGGAGGGCTTGTTTTGGGGGAAGTTGTGCCTGAAATACTGCAATTCTTTGGGTTGGATTCTTTTTTCTCGGTATGTTGTTTACCAATCGGGTTAATTGTTTTCTGAGCCTCCATAAAAGCTGCTGAATTGACATTTAATGTAATAGTACTTCATAAACTGGAAAGGAGCTGAATTAAAGCACAGGTATCCACCTATATAAAATGAAGGCAAGATAAAAAAAAATTCTGAAAAAGATAAAATAGGTTGTGTTCACTAGAAGTTCAGTTGTGGCCAAAATTTTGAGACTGACACAAATTGTGGTTTTCACAAGTTTTTCTGCTTCTGTGTTTTTCGATCTTTTAGTGAGATGTTTCTATCGTTGTTGACATACAATCATAAGCATTGTATAGGTTTTTATACTTTTTTTTTTACCAATACATCATGTTTATGGAAAGACGCCTCATTCTTCTGCAGTCCAATACATGTAAAGTTATTTTTTGTCGAAAGGCTCCACTCACAGTTTTAGCTAAGAACACTGTCATAAATACAGAATAGTACAGTGCCTTGCGAAATTTTTCAACCTTTTCCCACATTTCAGGCTTCAAACATAAAGATAAAAATTTTAATGTTATGGTGAAGAATCAAAAACAAGTGGGACATAATTGTGAAGTTGATCAAAATGTATTGCTTATTTTAAACTTTTGTAACAAAGAATAAACTGAAAAGTGCAATATTATTCGGCCCCTTTACTTTCAGTGCAGCAAACTTACTCCAGAAGTTTATTGAGGATCTCTGAATGATCCAATGTTGTACTAGATGACTGATAATGATAAATATAAGCCGCCTGTGTGTAATCTAGTCTCCATATAAATGCACCTGCTCTGTGACAGTCTCAGTGTTCTGTTTAAAGCACAGAGAGCATCATGAAGACCAAGGAACACAACAGGTACGTCAGTGATACTGTTGTGGAGAAGTTTAAAGCAGGATTTGCTTACAAAAAGATTTCCACAACTTTAAACATCCCAAGTAGCACTGTGCAAGCGATCATATCGAAATGGAAGGAGTATAATACCACTGCAAATCTACCAAAACTCAGCCGTCCCTCAAAAATTTAATCTCAAACAAGGAGAAGACTGATCAGAGATGCAGCCAAGAGGCCCATGATCACTCTGGATGAGCTGAAGAGATGTACAGCTGAGGTGGGAGAGTCTGTCCATAGGACAACAATCAGTCGTACACTGCACAAATCTGGCCTTTATGGAAGAGGGGCAAGAAGAAAGCCATTTCTCAAAGATATGCATAAAAAGTGTCAATTAAAGTTTGACACAAGCCACACCAAATATGTGGAAGAAGGTGCTCTGGTCAGATGAAACCAAAATCGAAGATTTTGGGCACAATGCCAAACGATATGTTTGGCATAAAAGCAACACAGCTCCTCACCCTAAACACACCAACCACCACTGTCAAACATGGTGGTGGCAGCATCATGGTTTGGGCCTGCTTTTCTTCAGCAGGGACAGGGAAGATGGTTAAAATTGATGGGAAGATGGATGGAGTCAAATACAGAACCATTCTTGAAGACAACCTGTTGGAGTCTACAAAAGACCTGAGACTGGGACAGAGATTTGTCTTTCAACAAGACAATGATCCAAAACATAAAGCAAAATCTACAATAGAATAGTTCACAAATAAACATATCCAGGTGTTAGAATGGCCAAGTCAAAGTCCAGACCTGAATCTAATCAAGAATCTGTGGAAAGAGCTGAAAACTGCTGTTCACAAACGGTCTCCATCCAACCTCCCTCAGCTTGAGCTGCTTGCAAAGGAAGAATGGGCAAGAATTTCAGTCTCTCAATGTGAAAAACTGATAGAAACATACCCCAAGCGACTTGCAGCTGTAATCGCAGCAAAAGGTGGCTCTACAAAGTATTAACTTAAAGGGGTCAAATAATATTGCACGCCCCAATTTTCAGTTTATTATTTTTTATAAAAGTTTAAAATAAGCAATAAATTTCGTTCAATTTCACAATTGTGTCCCACTTGTTGTTGATTCTTCACCATAAAATTTTAATTTTTTATCTTTATGTTTACAGCCTGAAATGTGGGAAAAGGTTGAAATATTCAAAGTATAATGGAATATATTAGTGCTATATAAGCAAGAATATCAAATATGAATAAATATCCCTTTTGTACCCAATATGAAGGTATAGTAAATGTCATAATGATCTACAGAAAAAAAAATGATGGTATTTAATATCTTTCAAGTTATACCATCTTTATTCTAAACCATTTAAAGAGGACTTTAACCAAATTTTTCATGTTAAATTTCACATAGTTTGTAAATTTTGCCTCTTCATTGTGGTGATATTAATAATTACCTCTTTACCCCCCGGAGATTTTCAGTTTTTTCCTCCCATTCTTCCAAGAGCCATAACTTTTTTATTTTTCCATCAATATAGATATATGCCATATGAAGGCGTTTTTTTATTTGCGGGACGAGTTGTACTTTTGATTGACATTGATTTATTCTGCCCCATATTGAACTGGAAAATAGGGGGGAAAAAGTCCAAGTGTGGTGAAATTGCAAAAATAAAGTGCATTTGCACAATTGTTTTTTGGGTTTTATATATACACCATGTTATCTACATGGTAAAACTGACCAGGCAATATGATCCCCCAGGTCAGTAAGTGTTTGTACATACCAAACATCTCTAGTTTTACTTTTATGTAAGTAAGAAAAAAAATTAAGAAATTTGTATATATAAAAAAAAAAAAAATTGCGCTTTTGTCACCATTGTACGAGACCTGTAGCATTCTCATTTTTTGGAATCTTGGGCTTGTTTTTATTTTGTGCATCTTGAGCTGACATTTTTAATCATACCATTCTTGGGTAGATATGATGTTTTGATCGCCTGTTATTGCATTTTAATGCAATGTTGCGGTGACAAAAAAAAAAAACCTACTTCTGGCGTTTAGATTTTTTTTCTCTCTATGTCCTTTATGAATCAGATTAATTGATTTTAGATTTTTATAGATCTGGCATTGAACGTGGCGATACCAAATATGTGTATTATCTTTTTTTATTATTGTTTTACTTTTGATGGGGCAAAAGGGAGGTGATTTGAACTTTTAGGTTTTTCAATATTTTTTAAAACTTTTTTTTTTTACATTTTTTTACTGATTTTACTAGTCCCCTTAGGGGACTTTATGACAGTACTGTGTGATTGCTTCTACTGACTAAAACAATGCTTCAGTATATATACGTCCTAGTTCGTTAAAGGGTTAAAGTATTTGGCTCCCAATTTATTAATTTTCGTTATAGGTGTTTTCTCACTAACAAAGTAGTTCATTAATCAATAGATGTTGGAATAATAATAAGGTCCATAATTGGATGTATTTAAAAAAAGGTTCCTGTGCTGACTTAATCGTATAAATGTGCCCCTGCTATGTACTATATCTGTATCTGACCGAACAGGGATATGGCCTGATCACACCACATCTCCTGGGCAGATGAGGGAGCACAAGAGTATAAAGACATCACAGCATGGGATCATATCTGATACTTTTTGTGAGGTAAAACATTTCCCTGCCTGTTTTTTAAAAAAATGGTCTAACTCCAAAGAAAGAATTATTTGAATTATTTGCGATTCTGTGCTGTAATGTTTGTATACTTTTTTACTTCCTCCCTGGCCCAGGAGCTGTGATATGATCAGACCATGTCCTGTACAGTCAAAAACAGCCACACACAGTACATAGCAGGGGCACAGTTATAAGATTATCTCCGCACAGGAACATGTTTTAAACACATCCAATTGTGAAAGTTATTATAATTCCAGGATCTATTGATTAAAATTAATTTTGATAGTAGGAAAACCCCTTTAAGTCCAAATGGGTGTTATCAGAGGCGTTTCACTGCGGGTGTGTACTTCTTCCCCTGTATGATGCTATCCAATCATAAACAGACATCAACACCCAAAGGAAAGAAAAAAAACACACCCTCAACATAGCTTACAACAGTTTTTTTTCAGAGTGTGAGAAGTAATAATACAGTCATGATCTCCTAGTTTAACCTCCTGCATGATGCAGTGGAATGAAGTGCAGTGCAGCTGAGGTTAGCTGTGTGACATTGCAAACCCTTTTCAGAGCTCTGCCCCTCTCCTAACACTGTTACTTCTGTTGTGCTGTCCTTCTCCCCACACTGCCTCTTCAGAGATGTGTCATTATCACATTTATGTCTGCTCTGCTTAAAGCGTAACAGTCATTTTAATTTTTACTTCATAAATCAATAGAACACATGAAATTAAGCAACTTTATAATATATCTTATCAGATAAATCTGCTTCTTTCTCGGCCAGAATTGATCAGTCATTATCAAAATTCTCAATTCTGAGGTAAAATCTGTATTCAGTGAAGACTTTCCCATTACTGAGATAGGAGATTGCAGTTTGTATCTTGGACTGATACAAAAGTTAATTACGTGTAGTAGTCGCAGCCCTTTTAAAGCCATAACGTATGTCGTGGTGGCTGTACCCCCTCTCACGGAAGTGGATGTATAGATCATCCGAATGCTGTTTGAAATTATTTTCGGTAGAACATATTCTTCTTGCCTGGAGGAATTGGCTGATGGGTATGCCCCTGATTGTATCTTTAGGGTGAAAATATTTGGCATGGAATAGAGAGTTAGTTGATGAAGACTTTGTAAACAAATGCGTTTCAAGATATCCATCAGGGGTGATTTTAATATCAATATCAAGAAAACCTAATTGTGGTCCTTGCTGGAAAGTGAGTTTAATATTCAAGGGATTGTCATTCAATCTACTCATCATCCTCTCCAAATCACAGAGCGGATCCTCCCAAAGGAACCAAATGTCATCTATATAGCTCATCCAGTTGTGGATGCGATCAGCACAGTCATTATTCTTATTGTTATATTTCTTAATTTTCTGCACAGTACATTCTATCACTCAGCGTTTTAGGTCTTTCCAACTACATATTGGCTATTTCACTCTGTATATCATGATTGGGGCTGAGCTGTAAAAGTCCGGATCTGTTTCAAAGATGCCCGTGCGACGGACCCGGGCCCAGGATTCCGGGGGCACGATCTTGATCCGCCCCTGGGAAAAATAATTGAAAAATAAAGAAAACCAGAATTAAAAATGCGTTTCATAATTACCGAGACTCGCTGTCATGGCGGCACACTGCTTCCGAGTCGCGCATTCCCTTCCTGTGCTGTGCAATTGGCTCAATAAGCTCATCGCATACGCACAACGTTCCGTGCTTTCCTCACCCACCGGCCGTCCTGTCATCTGTGATTGGTTGCAGGCAGACGCGCCCCTAGCCTGTGACAGTGTCTGCCTGCAGGCATCACTCATCGCGGCTCAGTCATAGGCTGGCGGTCGTTCTCTATAGCTGCTAGCTGTGAGATGTAGCAGAGCTGGATGTGTCATTGTGGGACCTCGTGTGGATTACGCCGGACCTGCATGGTGTTGAGGGTGTGTTGTATTTTATTCCAAAAATAATTTCTCTGTGTTTGTACTTATTTACTTTCATGTACAGGTTAATGATTCAGGTATCTCATAGACGCCTGTGCCATCATTAACCTAGGGTTTAGTAGCAGCTGTGCGCTGTTATTAACCCCTTATTACCCCGATTGCCACCGCACCAGGGCACCAGGAACAGCCAGTAAAGCACCGGGATTGTCACATCTAATAGATGCGGCAATACTGGGAGGCTGCGGGCTGAGAATACCAGCCCCCAGCCGGCTTTATCATGGCTGAAAATGAAAATTGGGGGGACCGCACGTTGTTTTTTTTTTTATTTAACTAACAAAAAAAATGCACATTTGGTAATTAAATCTGGTGCACACGATTTCAGCACCAAATGTGCACCTTCTGGCACAAAACCGCCGCAAAAATCCATAACAAAAAAATGCAGCAAAAGCGTTTTTTTGCTAGGAGGTGTAGATTGGATGAAGTAATATGGTGTAAAAATTTCAGCACCAAATTTTCATCCCTTGGCGCAAAAATAATAAAAAAAAAATTCTGCCAGCAGGTGGAGATTTGGTGCAGAAATCTGGTGCAGATGATTTCAGCAACATGTGCACCTCCTGGCAAAAAAACACAGCAAAAACAGCAGCAATAAAATGTTAAAAAAACATGTTTTTTTGCCAGGAGGTGTAGATTAGGTGCAGGAATATGGTGTAAAAATTTCAGCACCAAATCTGTATCACTTGGCAAAAAAAACCCTTATTTTCTGCTAGGAGATGCAGGTCTGTGAACTCAGTGACTTCCACCTGAGGTCAGGTTACCTGCGATCACAGGTGAAGGATCATGGGAACCTCCAGCTGTGACCGCAAATGACCTGAGTGACGTCCCCGCTCATTGCGCAGCTCATTCATTCTCTGGAGCTCACAGCGAGCAGTCGTTTTCCATGGCCTCTCTGTGATATTCAGATGTAGCAGAGCTGAATGCGGCATGGGATCTCGTGTGGATTATGCCGGACCTTCAGGGTGTTTGGGGTTAATAAAGTGGTGAAAGAGAGTCTGTTTTTGTATTTTATTCCAAATAAAGGATTTTTCTCTGTTCTTGTTCTTATTTACTTTCATGTACAGATTAGTGATGGAGGCATCTCATAGACGCCTGTGCCATCACTAATCTAGGGTTTAGAAACAGCTGTGCACTGTTATTAACCCCTTATTAACCCAATTACCACCGCTCCAGGGCAATGGGAAGAGCCGGTATAGCACTGGGATTGTCACATCTAATAGATGCGGCAATACCGGGCGGCTGCGGGCTGAGAATACCAGCCCCCAGCCGACTTTATCTTGGCTGGGTATCAAAATTGGGGAGGACCGCGCTTCGTTTTTTTATTATTTATTTAAATAATAATAATAATAATAATAATAATAAAAAAGCCACATATAGTTTCTCTTACGCCGGACTCACACTTGCAAGGAACTCGCGTGAGTCTGCTATGGTATCACCCGGCAAAGCATTGCACGTCTGGGCACTGGATACACAGCACAGATACAGCCTGACAGCTTGGGGCTGCAGCTGCGGGGTGTATCTGTGCTGTCATCAGAATACGAGGACCCTGTGCCGATTGTTTTATTAATTTATTTTTTAACACCATACTGACCCGCAGACACTTTTACTGCTTTCCCTGCCCACCGGCCCTCCTAGTGCCTGTGATTGGTTTCAGTCAGCTGACACGCTGACACTCAGGGTGGGGGCACGTCTAACTGCAACCATTTACACCCACCGGTGGGTGGGCAAAGTAGTGAATATTGAATTGTCGGCTCCGGAAGTGAAAAGCGTGACCCGGAAGGAGTTTGCCGCCATGACACCGCCTGGGTGAGTTGACCGCAGGAGCTTCCACCACTCTATCCCCTCCACAAACATGTTTAATCTCCGGATTCTGGTCCCCATTGACTTATATGGGCACCAGATTCCGGAGCAGATCGGGATATTTTTTTAATTGAGCAGTGATCCGCCGATCCTGATTTTTTGCCAATCTGATCAGCCCTAATCATGATCTTATATGGGTCTGTGCACATAGACTGAATCACTGACACTGGATTCCTGGCCTGCTGCATTAGGACTGACTGCGCACGCGCTGTCTTATAGACAGCAATGTGTGCGGTACACTTTGCTGTCCGCAATCTAGACTTCCTGTATGTGTCAGAGGCGGACGATGCATGTGTGGCACCCCCGAGGCTCCAGTCGCCATAGCATACTGCACTTCACTTAAGGTGCAGTGCTTAACCCGTATCCAGAGGAGGTTGGTACCGATTTCACAACACACCAATTCACACACACAACAGGTTGCCCTCCTTTACCGTGGACTGGGCTAGGTTTGGGTCAAAAGGGGTTGGGTCTTTAGGACACCACCATGCCTGGGAACCCCAATCAACTAATGGCGGGACCTGGGACGGGAGGAGCAGCCACCAGTTGAAGTCAGGAGCCAACACAACAGTTAGAGAGTTCTCCAGAAGGAGAGGAAGAGATCAGTCCGGTTTAACCAGTGGCTCTGGTGGGACGTAGGAAGCAATACGGTCGCAGAAGGGAGAGCTTTATTGCTCCCTCAGGACCTGCACTGTGCAGGGTGCAGAATCCTAGGGTGGATTATACTACATGTTGTCCACCAAAATCTGCAGGCTTGGGGGATTCCACGTCCTTCCAGCCCCCACAGTTCACAGAGCACAGTTCCAGATAGGCTCTGTGGTTGTGTTCCAAGGCAGGCCCTACAGCAAACCCATGGCACCTGCATATGGGCAGAGAGTACACACTTTTCAAGAACCGGGGTCCCCAAGAGGTTCAGGTCATGGTGATCCAACACCAAACACATGGAGAAAGGGCCCACCAACCACTGCACCAGCTCTGACCTCTAAAGGATCTGGGTTCGACAGGGCCCATCACAGTGGATGACCTCTACTATCCGGGCGAGCAGCATAACTGCATAACTGTGAGTAAAACACCTGGAACCCGCAGAGACCATGTTCGCCTGTTATTCCCGACTCCGCTGCCCCGTGCCTCGGTGCCCACCATCACTACTCCTCTAATCATCCTCCCCGGGGCCTGCTCCACCTGTCGGGAGTAGAAACACCTTAGCTGCTACTACCATCCGCCCCGGAGGACAGCAACAGCAGCAGCGGCGGCTAATTCCCTGGCCACATACCGCAGGTGGCGTCACAAAATCAACCTCCACCATCATCCTTATTCCCCCTCTACCTCCATGGTCCCCAAGGGTCACAAAACCGGGCAGGGCCACCCGTGACATGCCCAGACCTTCACCGGCCCGGTGACTAGTATCTTTGCCGCCCCCCCTGAGGTGCTCTATTTGGCATCACGAACAGGATAACATGCCTGGGCCAAAGGGGTATAGTGCACCTTGAATAACTGTGTTGGATTGTATTTATTCATAAGACAGTCGCCATTGCAGTGCAACAAACGATGCAAGAATGCCCGCCCATCGTGGGTTGGTGGGGAGAGTGGCGCGAAAATAAAAGCCCGCCCCCTCTCATGCAAGGGAGAAGATGAAACGAAACTAACAGGAGAGGAGTCGGATATTGGTGCTCAAGCAGGACAGACGTACCGGGACCACCTGAGGCGTAGGGTGTCAGCAATGGTAAGCCCTGGCCGTCATGGGGCAACACTGGTTTTCCCTCTCTTTTGGAGTGCTCGGAAAATGGAAGCAGAGGTGGCTCGGATGAGTCAGATGCTGCGGAGGGTGCATTTGGGGGCCATCCATGAATGGCAGCGTCCATGATGGGAGTGGTGGGAACCATGCGGGCCAATGAAGAGCCATCAATCACGGAGGAAGAGCCTGTAGCAGAGGCTAAAGGGATCCCAGTAACCCACGCCAATGGTGACATCCTCCAGGCTCTACCAAGCCATCAGCATCCCCGGTCGCAGATGCACCTGAACTGGCCAACGACACCCAGGCAGCTGAAGACCCAGCTACCAACTCCCCAGCAGCTGAAGACCCCACTAATGACTCACCAGCAGCCAATGACGTGGTCACCGACCCCCAGGCAGCCGAAGACCCGGCTAACTGAATAAAGATGGTAGAAGACCCATCTTGAGCCGCCTGTAACCTGGCCATCTGTGATTCAAGGCCAGGGATTGAAACCTGATGGGTGAGCTGGATGGCGCCCTCTCAGGAATAAACTGGGGGAAGCACCCTACTGACCAGGAGTTCCTCTCCAGTGGTGAGAGGGACCCCCAGTGGACCGTTTGCCAAGCCACCATTGCCCAGCTGGCTGCCAAAGATCGGCAACACCAAGAACAGATGGCGGAAACGGAGGCCCACAACCTGGCAGCAAAATAGTGGCTTCAGAAGGCCAGCCCATCGGTATGAGGACCGCTACGGGTGGGAATAGTCACCCAATTCGACTTAGTGTGGGGGTGGGAATTCATCTCGGAGGAGGGACTGTCCAATGAAGTTTTTGTGTCCTGTCGTGATGTAGAATCCTACCTCCGTAAGGGTCACCCTGGATGGAATCTATATGTTGGAGATAAAGTGACCTACACCTGGTACCGGGGAGAGCGGGACTGGTATGCCCTGGACATGGTACTATGTCATCTAGAAGTGGCAGCTGCCACATCAACACCTGCTCCAGAGGTATGCCCTGAGCCAGTCCCCGCTTCCCACCAAACACCCTGTACACCTGGCAAACAGGATAGGTGTACTCAGTCTCTGAGAGATAGCTCACTGAGACTGGCCGGAAAGGAGTTCAAACACCCCAAGCAATGGAACCTGTTGTCAATACGTTTTCCAGTTTAGGGCTCCCTCTTGTGGTCTGTGCTGGTGGTTCAGTTGATTTGTGGAATGAAAGCCACACACCTGTAGAGGACTGGTAATCAGGGTTAGATTGGGACTATATAACTGAGTAGTTTTCTCTTGTTACTTGCCGGTGCTCAATGGTCTCCTGTGTGATAAGGACATTCTGTAACCAGCTCTCCTTACTACCAGAACTCCTCTCAGATAAGTGGTCTTTGTACCTCTGCTGTTTGTTTTCCTCTTTCTTGTCTTTTCTGCTTTGATACTAATGCTTGATTCCTATTTTGCCTGTGTGGAGTTCTTGGTGGAATGGGATCATTCCCTGCTGGGAGTGTCTGTATACTTAGCTCCATGATTCTGCAAGGTATTGTGTTTGTCATGCTTGGTATTAATTCTGTCCCTGTCCACCTATATTAGTGTTTTTGGATCCCAGTAACATCTGAGTGCTGATACAGTGGGGGAGAGGTTGTGTGACAACAGGATTTTTCCATATCAGAAGTGCTGGTTTATATTAGGGGTTTTTACGGCTGCAGACAGTTGCTCCTTTCTATCCTTTCCTATAAAAATAGTTTGGGCCTCACCTTTGCTGAATCTGTCAATTCTAGCTTTGTATTGTGTTTTTCTATATCACCGTAGCCTTTACATGTGGGGGGCTATCTATCTTTGGGGACTGCTCCAAGGCAGATTAGCTTTTTTATATCTCTATTTGCGAGAATAGTTAGTTCTCCGGCTGTGTCGAGACGACTAGGTCATCGTAGGCTCGGCCCACGGCTACTTCTAGTTGTGTGTCAGGATTAGGTCTGCAATCCGTTCCAGCCACTCTGTTACCATTTGGGATTCCGCATTTTTTGATCCTCCTCGGTCCCTGAATCATAACAGGAACCTTTACTTTCGGTTGATTTTTACGTTCATGTTGATTGATTTTTGCGTTTACTGGACAACCGGGCCATGAGACTGACAGTGGTCGGAACTGTAATGTATATAATTGCACCAGTTGGGCACCCTACCAGAATTAGGGTGGCTCGTAATCTTGCAGTATTAAGGAAAATGTTTATTTACCAGGAGCGGTGCACCGTCGGGTGGCACAAAACAACTCCACTGTTTCTTTGCATCCTTTTATTGTGACATAGTAAGAAAGTTTTACCGGTTTGATATGTGTACCAGTTTTAAAAAGCTGACAAGCATGTTTTATATGCTTGATGCTAGCACTAATTTCATAATGATGATGATTCTCTGGACAAGTTTGCAAATGTTGAAAAATTCTATGCTGCTAATGACCAGTACTTGAAAATGCTTTGATTACCATGTTGAACCAGTGAACAGCGCAGAATTAAATTGTTTGCAACGTTAATGTGATGTGCCTCCCATAAAGGGAAGATTGTTAATCTGTTATTGCATACAAATAAATTGCTGTGTAATAACTTTGTTTGTTTGCAGCCCAGGAGTGCTGCCATTTGCTGTGGGGCAATGTGGCGCCCCTGAGGCTCCAGTCGCCACAGGATACTGCACCTGACTTAAGGTGCAGTGCTTAACCTGGATCCAAAGGAGGTCGGTACTGGTTGAACAACACACCAATTCACACACACAACAGGTTGCCCTCCTTTACCGTGGACTGGGCTAGGTTTGGGTCAAAAAGGGTCACCAGCGTGGTTGGGTCTTTAGGACACCACCACGCCTGGGATCCCCAATCCACTAGTGGCGGGACCTGGGAAGGGAGGAGCAGCTACAAGGGGAAGACAGGAGCCAACACAACAGTTAGAGAGTTCTCCAGCAGGAGAGGAAGAGAGCAGTCGGGTTTTACCAGTGGCTCTGCTGGGATGCAGGAGTCAATACGGTTGCCGAGGGGAGAGCTTTATTGCTCCCTCAGGACCGGTGTTGTGCAGGGTGCAGAAACCTAGGGTGGATTATACTTCAAGTTGTCCACCAAAATCTGCAGGCTTGGGGGATTGCACGTCCCTGCGGCCTCCACAGTTTCCGGAGCACAGTGTGTTATGATTCATTGATCGAGGAAGATCAAAGGGGTAGAAACTAGGAAACCCAGAGATTCACCAGAGTGGTTGGAAACTCAGCTGACTGCAACACAACTAGAAGTAGACATGGGACGTGCATCGACAAAGCCGGAGAGCTATTTGTTCCTAAAGAGAGAAAAACAAGGAAAGCTAATCTGCCTCGGAGCAGTTCCCCAAAGATTATAGGTAGCCCCCAAACATGTAAAGCCGGTGAGACAAGATGAAATACAGTACACAGTAGAGAACAGATTAAGCAAAGATGAGACCCAAACTATCCATATAGGAAAGGACAGAAAACAGCACTGTCTGCAGCCGTGCAAAACCCTAACAAAAAACCAACACACCTGATATGACAAAACTGAGACCACACGATCTCTCCCCCACTATATCAGTACTCTGTTGTTACTGGGATCCAAGCAAAACACTAATATAGAGGAAGGACTGAAATTAATATCAAGCATGACAAAACAAAAATACAGAATATGGAGCTGGGTACACAGACATTCCCAGCAGGAAAAAATCCAACTTTACCCAGAACTCCACACAAACAGAAACCAGGAAACAAGCCTTAATACCACAGAAATAAAAACAACAAGAAAGTGGAAACAAACCAGCAAATGATACAAAGACAAAACTTATCTGCAAGGCGTTCAGGTGGAAACAGATGATAGGGCAGGCTCCATCATGTCCACAGCACCACAGGAAACAACAATGATCACCGGCCCAGAAAGAGAGAATACTACTCAGTTATATAAGCCCATTCTGAGTAGCCTGATTTCCAATCATCATCAGCTGTCTGGCTTTTGTAAAGCAGGCTAACTCTACTGCCAGACTGGCCACAAGAGGGAGCCCCAAACCGGAACCCAGTCCAAATGTGTTCACAACAGTACCCCCCCTTGAGGAGGGGTCACCGAACCCTCACCAGAGACCCCGGGTTTGTCAGGATGGGCCTGATGAAAAGCACGGACCAATCGATCAGTATGTATGTCAGAAGCAAACATCCAAGAATTATCCTCCTGACCATAACCTTTCCACTTGACCAGGTACTGGAGCTTCCGTCTAGTAAGACAGGAATCCAAAATTTTCTCCATTACATATTCCAGATCCCCTTTGACCAACACAAGGTCAGGAGGCGCAGTTATGGGCACTATCGGTTCAACATATTTTTTCAACAAAGACTTATGAAAGACATTGTGAATCTTGAAAGTCTCTTGAAGAGCCAAACAGAAAGAAACAGGATTAATAATCTCTAAAATCTTATAAGGCCCTATAAACCTTGGCTTAAATTTCAGAGAAGAAACTTTCATAGGAATATTTCTGGAGGACAACCAGACCATGTCCCCCACTTTAAACCGAGGACTCACAGTCCTACGCCGGTTGGCAAACCGTTGGGCATTTTCCTGAGAGTGGGACAATTTATCCACCACTTGATCCCAAATTTGCTGCATTTTCTCTACCACAGAATCAATGCCCGGACAGGCCGAAGCCTCCACCTGCCCCAAAGAAAACAGAAGATGAAACCCGAAATTGCAAAAAAAGGAGACATCAAAGTGGCTGAACTAGCCCTATTATTAAGAGCAAACTCAGCCAAAGACAAAAAAGAAACCCAGTCATCCTGATCAACAGACACAAAACATATCAAATAGGTTTCCAAAGTCTGGTTTGCTCTCTCAGTCTGTCCATTGGTCTGAGGATGAAATGCAGAGGAGAAGGATAACTCAATTGCCAGCCTTGTGTCAAAGGTCATCATAAGTTTGTATTCCAAAAGCCTCCTGTCTCGCTGGGACTTGAAATTTCCTTTCAATACTAAGTCCCAGCGAGACAGGAGACTTTGGGAGATTTTGGGAATGCAAACTTATGATGACCTTTGACACATTCAGAGCAGGAAAGAATGTGTCACATGGATTTATTTCTTTTACATCACTTAAGAAATGTTCTCCTCAGACCATCTAGGGGCATCCTATCTCTGGACCAGACCCCAGTCAGAGGACAATAAAACTTTCACACTGCTTATCTATGAACTGCTACAATATTTATGGTGACAACAGTTTGTCCTCTTGCCATAGTAATAGTTCTGCTTCACATAGCTTGTTTTATTTACTGCTCCATTCTATGTCCTGTTCTGTATAAATTAGTGATTCTTCAGATTTTGTGTTATACTGAGCCTGATGAAGAGACCCGAGTAGTTTTGAAAGCTTGCTATTATTACCATCTATTCAGTTAGCCATTAAAAGTTATCAACCACTGAGGACTCTCCATTCTTTTAAACAATTTGTTTTATCTCTACTGGCTAACACGGTTCCAAGATATATTTTACCTGAGATAAAGAAGGCCACCAAATGGACCTACTCACCAAATCCCTGGTGCCAATAATCCCAGGATGACCAGCCAATGTAGAACAATGAATCTCAGACATCACTTTACTCCTCCACTGGTCAGGAACATACAATGTCCCCACAGGACGTCTTTCAGGTTTGTCCTCCTGAAATTCCTCAAGAGCTAGTCTCAAATCAGGTGAAATAGCGGAGAGAACCACTCCCTCATGCAGGATGGTAGCAGGCTCAGTCACATCAAGAGAATCAGCAAAGAAACTCCTATAGAGGGCATCCGCACTAATATTCTTAGTGCCTGGAAAATAAGAGACCACAAAATTAAAGCGCGTGAAAAACAAGGCCCATCTAGCCTGCCTGGGATTCAATCTCCTGGCTTATTCGAGGTAGATCAGATTCTTATGATCGGTGAATACAACAATTTGATGTCTAGCCCCTCCAACCAATGTCTCCATTCTTCAAAGGCCCACTTCATAGCCAATAATTCACGATTCCCCACATAATAATTCCGTTCCGGTGGGGAAAATTTTCGGGAAAAGAAGGCACAAGGTTTCATTTTAGAAGTCACAGGATCTCTTTCAGACAAGACAGCCCCTCCGATCTCTGACGCATCGATCTCCTCTTGAAAGAGAAGAGACACATCCGGCTGCCGCAGGACCGGAGCAGAAGTAAACCTCCTTTTAAGCTCCTGAAAAGCCAAGACTGCCTCCGGAGACCAACTCACAACATCAGCTCCCTTCTTGGTCAAATCAGTCAATGGCTTGATGATACCAGAAAAATTACCTATGAATTTGTATGATAGAAATTAGCAAAACCCAAAAACGTCTGAACGGCTTTCAAAGAAGTAGGCTGAACCAAACCATGAATGGCCTGGAGTTTGACTGGATCCATTTCAATAGAAGACGGGGACAAAATGAACCCCAAAAAAAGAGATCTTTCGTACACCAAAAAGACATTTCGATCCCTTAAAATACAGCGCACTGTCCCTAACAACCTCAAACACTGTCTGAACCTGTTCAACATGAGAATCCCAATCATCAGAAAAAGTCAAAATGTTGTCCAAATAGACATTCAAAAACTTGTCAACAAAGTCCCAGAAAATATCATTCATGAAAGACTGGAAGACGAAATGGGCTTTAGTGAGCCCAAAAGGCATAACTAGGTACTCAAAATGCCTCTCCGAGGTATTAAACGCTGTCTTCCATTCATCACCCTGCTAAATGCGAATGAGATTATACGCCCTCCGAAGATCAAGCCTAGTAAACCAACTAGCACCCTTTACTCTAGAAAGCAGGTCGGAAATCAGAGGTAATAGATACTGATATTTAACCGTAATTTTTTTGAGGAGACGATAGTCAATACAGGGTCGCAATGAGCAATCCTTCTTGGCCACAAAGAAAAAACCGGCACCCAAAGGTGAAGATGACGGTCTAATGTGACCCTTCTCCAATGACTCCTTAATATAAGTCCGCATAGCAATATGTTCAGGTACAGATAAATGGAAAAGCCATCCCTTGGGAAATTTACATCCAGGCACTAATTTAATAGCGCATAGCAGAGTCCCTATGCGGAGGCAAGAACGCAGCCTTGGTCTCATTAAACACATCCATGAAATCCAACAAATAATCAGGGACCTCCTTTGTCTGAGACGAAATAGACAAAACAGGAGTATCACTATGCACACATTGACAGCCCCAACTAGTCATAGATAACGATGTCCAATCCAGAACTGGATTATGGGTTTGCAACCAAGGGAATCCAAGTACCAATATGTCACGCAAGTTATGCAACACCAAAAACTTACAATCCTCCTGGTGGTCTGGTGCGACCCGCATCGTCACCTGGGTCCAAAACTGGGGCTTATTTTCAGCTAAAGGAGTAGCATCAATACCCCTAAAAGGAATAGAAGTTTGCAAAGGTACCATAGAGAAACCACAACGTTTAGCAAACCCCAAATCCATCAAGTTGAGGGCAGCTCCTGAATCAATAAAAGCCATAGCAGAAATGACGACAGGGAACAGATCAAAGAAACTGACAAAAGAGACTTAGTCTGAACATTGCCCAAAGTAAATAAATGGGCAAACCGTTTTTTGCGCTTAGGGCAGACGGAAATAGTATGAGAGGCGTCTCCACAGAAGAAACATAGCTTATTACGCCATCTAAAACCCTGCCGCTCAGCCCTAGAAATGACCTTTCACACTGCATAGGCTCCGGAGATTGCTCTGAGGGCAACACCTCAACTCGCATTGTGTAACGTTCACATAAACGTCTGTTAATCTGAATGGCCAATGACATAGAGTCATTGAGACCAGAGTGGACAGGAAAGCTCACCATAAGATCCTTTACAGGCTCTGCCAAACCCTTCCGAAAAAGAGCCACAAGAGCCGCATCTTTCTATTTAGTAAGAACCGTCCACTTTCTAAATTTCTGACAATATATGTCTGCGGGTTCCTGATCCTGGATCAGGGCCAATAATGTCTTCTCGGCTTGATCAGTAGCATTGGGTTTTTCATACAACAACCCCAGAGCCTGAAAAAAAGAATCCACATCAGCAAGAATCGGATCTCCAGGCGCCAGGGAAAAAGCCCAATCCTGGGGGTCACCACGCAACAGGGAGATAACAATCTTGACCCGCTGCATGGAGGACCCTGTGGACTTTCATTTCAGGGAAAAAAATAACTTACAATTGCTCTTAAAGTTCAAAAATTTAGACCGATCCCCAGAAAACAAATCAGGGGCAGGGATCTTAGGTTCTACAGCAGGCGTCTGAGCAAGATAAGTGGATATACCCTGAAACTGAGAAGCAAGATGATCACCTCTATCAGCTAATTGTGTAACATCCATTGCAGCACAAGATTCTCCACGACACCCAGAGAAAAAAAGGTAAAATACAAAAAAAATATTTTTTTTTTTCCTTCAATTGAGTACCCTTGTATCTTATATTTGGCTGGTGATACTGTTATGATTCAGTGATCGAGCAGGATCAAAGGGGTAGAAACTGGGAAACCCAGAGAATCACCAAAGTGGTTGGAAACTCAGCTTACTGCAGACCTCTAACTGACAACACAACTAGAAGTAGCAGTGCGACGTGCCTACGATGACCTGGTCGCCTCGACAAAGCCGGAGAGCCATTTGTTCCTAAAGAGAGAAAAACAAGGAAAGCTAATCTGCCTCGGAGCAGTTCCCCAAAGATTATAGGTAGCCCCCAAACATGTAAAGCCAGTGAGACAAGATGAAATACAGTACACAGGTAGAGAACAGATTCAGCAAAGATGAGATTCCCAAACTTTCTATATAGGAAAGGACAGAAAAGAGCACTGTCTGCAGCCGTGCAAAACCCTAACAAAAAACAACACCTGATATGACAAAACTGAGACCACACGATCTCTCCCCCACTATATCAGTACTCTGGTGTTACTGGGATCCAAGCAAAACCCTAATATAGAGGAAGGACTGAAATTAATATCAAGCATGACAAAACAAAAAATACAATGCAGAATATGGAGCTAGGTACACAGACATTCCCAACAGGGAATAACCTAACTCCACACAGAACTCCACACAAACAGAAACCAG